>NC_091803.1:412500-712500 GCF_041296235.1 Equus asinus
TGCCCTCCCTACAGCTGTTCCCGCTACTCAAAGCACATCTTTGTTTGCCCGACCCTTAGCAACTGTTGCTTTTTCTGAAGGACAAGCGAGAACCAGCTGTCGCCCCACAAGATGCAACGCAGGGAAGGTCGGCGCTTCAGCAACGATGCACAAAACAGAAAAACACTCCCGATTGTCTAGATTCGGGAGGGTCCCCTCTTTCGATGGCCTCGGCCTCTGCACACGGGCTGTGCATGACTCCCGCCCGTGCCCTAGGGCAGCGCGGGCCACGAAGGGGACCCGCCTCCCCTCATGGGGTGGCCGATGGAGTGTGGAAAGGAATGCAAACCCGAGAGGGCAGATCCATTTCAGGAACACAAAACCCAGGCGGCAGCTCCGCACACGACCTTCTGAGAAAAACAGGCGGCCCGAGCCCTCGCGTCCACCATGGGGGCCACAGAGACAGGGGCCTGGTGACAAACCCGCGTGTCACCCAAGCACTCACGGAGGAGCCATCTGAAGGCCGGGTCCACTTCCCATCGTCCAGGCGGGGAGGGGGTGGCAGAAAGGCGACACCGGCTGCTGCGCGGCACTCCGGACTGTCCACCACGCGAGACCCTGAAAACCGCGTCTTGCGGCCATTTTTCACCCAACAAAGAATCACCAAAGGGCTTCTCCTGGAGCCAGGAGAGTAAAAGGTTCTCTGGTCGCAAGAAACACACACGCACACACATACCACACACTCATTCACACACACGCACTCACCACACACACCACACACATTTGCTTGCACTCACCACACACACCCACCTCTGGGAAGCTGTCCAGGCCCCCCCTCAGCAGGTCCCACCTGAGCCCCCCACGCCTCTGCCCCCTCCACAGCCCCGTGGGCGCCCATGACGGAAACTCAGTGCCCCTTCCTGGATGCACCCTTGTCCTCAGGGCGCCCCGGCCGCTGCCCAGCAACTGCTGAGTCCTGGCCCACCCTCCAGAGCTCCCAGCATCCCCACCCGCACCCCAGCTGGCACTGGTTCTCACCCAGAGAAAGGGCTGGGTCTGCTGCTGGGTCCAGGCCTGCGTGCTCCTCTGGAGAGAAACCACAACCCCGGCAGCTCGGCCCTCCCCGCCAGGAGCACCTGAGGCCTGAACTGAACCCCCAGACACGAGGAAGCTCAGGTCAGGAGGAAAAAAGTCTGTGCAGGTCAGCGAGCATGTTGAACGACCTGCTGTTGGGCAAGGAATTAAGCTGGGTTTACGTGTCCTTAAACCAAAATAAAATTCCTGATGAATCCAAGATTCCATCATTGAAAGACAGAAACAAGCCGAGAAGGTTCTAGAAAAGATCCTGAGCATCTTTATTTATCGTACTTCTCGTCTTGGAGGATGGAGGGCCCTCCTGAGGAGAACACTAGAAGCCAGGAAGGTGGGGCTGGATAAATCTGGCAACATAAAAATTAAAACTTGTCCATCGACAGAAGAACAGATCAACACAGGGTGGTCCGTCCAGACGATGGAATATTACTCAGCCTTAAAAAGGAAGGAGATTCTGACACCTGCTGCCACGTGGATGAACCTGGAGGACGCTATTCTGAGGGAAATAAGCCACAAAAGAACAAACACCGTGTGATCCCCCTGGCATGAGGCCCCCGGAGTCGTCAAATTCACAGAAAGTAGATGATAGGGGCCGGGGGCCGGGATTCAGTGTTTAGTGGGACCGGGTTCCTTTGGGAAGACGGAAAGTTCTAGAGATGGACGGTGTGATGGCTGCACAACAATGAGAATGTGCTCAGTGCCCCTGAACTGTGCATTTAAAAATGGCTAAAATGGTAAATTTCAAGTTTTATAGTTTTCACCGCAATGAGAAAAATTATGGGAACAAACCCGAAAACTTAAAACTCCCCTATGACGAGAGAACTTCACAGAGTTTGAAGACCAATGACTGACCCGGAAAACGCACGCCCTGCTCATTCACCGTCAACCGCCTGCTTTTGTTAATTTACGAAAAACTCAAGCAAATCGCTAAGGAAAAAAAAAGAGGGAAAGAATGAGTGAAGGATAAATCAGGCAATTTGCAGAAAAATAAACACAGGAGGCCAGCCAACCGGTGGCCAGCAGCCCACCCTCCTTCGCGCTGACGGCCATTGAACCCTCAGCGGGATCCGCCGTGTCCCCTGCAGGGTCCCCCCAGAGGACCGTGGGGGTCCTTGTTCCAAGATCATTGATTTCACAGCAGGGTCCTCCTGAGCACGGAGCCCGTGTGGCCACACAGGGACAAGCCCGCCGGCCGCCCTGACCTCGACATGTAAGTTCCCCGTGAGACGGCCGGGCGAGCTGGGAGGCCGAGGGGCAGCAGACACGGGGCACGCACGCTGCCCACCAGCCGCGGGAGGGGCCACCTTCCCGACTGTCTTCAACCCTGAGCCGGCCCCTTCGTCCCCAGTGCACAGACGTCTGTGAAAGGGACAAGGCCGGGCTCTGGGGGCCGACACGAGACACCGTGTCCAGGAAGAACACACCGGACACCGTCCACACCACGGCCCTTCTGGTTTCTTCTTTGTACTTTTCGTTATTTAAAAAAACAACGGCTTCCCACTGAGCGTGTGGCCCCAGCCTGAACGCAGCTCCCTGGCTTCCCTCGCTCCACCAGCCACACCTCCACTTCCAGAAGACTCCGGCATCTACCCTCACACCTTCGTCCTTTGCCACTGCTGTTCCCTTCGTTTTCTCATGCTGTTCCCTCCACTTGCCCATGCTGTTCCCTCCGTTTGCTCATTCTGTTCCCTCCCTGTGACCCCACAGCATCCAAGAGACGCCCATGGGACGACCCCGTCCTGGGGAAGGACGTCCACTCTCTGGATGCTGGTCCCCATGGCGAGGGAAGGGACGGCTGTGTCCCAGGTTCTGCTGTCTACGCGGGCACACACAGCACGGAGCTTCAGCTGGGGTCCCCATTCTGCTTTGGGCACCAGCTGTGGGACCTGGGGCAGGCGGCCCACCCTCACCTGGACGGTGGGGTCACTGTGACGCTCGCTCTCACAGGCCGCTGTGAGGTTGGGAGAGACCCGAGCAGGCAGGCGTCCCCCAGAGTTAGTGACAGACGCGTGGGAGCCGGGGGCGCGGACTTCGTCTCAGGAAGGGAGGCTGCCCCAGGGAACCGTGCGGCCCTGGGCCACTCACCGGCCTTCTCAGAGCGTCAGTTTCCCCACCTGACAGATGGAAGCAGTTGTACCCACGTCACTGAGATGCTGGGGGGGCCCCCATGGAGTCCCCTTGCAGGTGGGGACGAGGGTGGGTGACGACAGCCCTACCCCGGGGCCCCCTCCCTCTACCTCGCCTCTTCCCACAGCCCCCCGACCCCCCATCTGGCAAGCAACTCACCCATTTTTAGCGACCGCGGCTCAAGAATGGAGCCAAGCCGGACCCAAGGCGCCTAGGGGGCCTGAAGGCCAATGCGTCTCCCTCCTGGGGCCACGTCCCTCGTGGGGGAGGCTGCAGGGAGAGCTCAGCACCCGGGCACCTTGCCGAGCGTCCCTCCAGGACCCTGGTTCCTGGGGGTTTTCTCCTTCCTGAAGAAACGGCCCCTAAGCAGTATGGTGGCTGGGCCGTGCCACGCCTCCTCTGGGCCCCAGCGTCCCCAGTCCCGAGGTGGGTGCAGGACCCTCAGGATCTCTGACCGCCTGTCCACAGGGGCTTCCCAGGGGACAGAAACAGGTGAACCTGCCGGTGTGGGAACACGGGGATGCGGGCCCGCAGATCCCAGACCACAGCCCGCCAAGTTCTAGAGGTTTGGGAACATTATGGCACCAGAGATCCAGGACCACAGGCCAGACACACTGCAGGCCGCCTGGCGGCCCCCACAGGACGAGCCCCAGGTCGGAGTCCCAAATTCCAGATCACACGGCTGCAGCCCTGCCTGTGCTCTGGGATCACACAGGCCCCGCGACCCTTCCCAACGAAGGCTCCATATGGGGAACCGAGACAGCCCCGCAGTCCGACCTCCAGAACCACAGGATTTGTTTCAAACCGGAAAATTCCAGGCATACGGGAAATTATTTTCTTTTATAAAGGTGACTCCTTTCCCCAGAAGGTTAATGAGCCGGGCAGTGCAAGGTAACAGGGAGGCAGGTGGGCCCAGTGCAAGCTCATCCCGGCCAGAGTGCAAAGCCCAGCTTCTCCCAGTCCTAGCTGGGGGGCCCTGGGCAGCTTGCTCAACCTCTCTGTGCTTCATCTGCCCGATGGCACCACAACAATGCCAGCCTGCGGTGATCTAACAAGACGATGCATACGAGGCCGGAGGTCCAGGGACTGTCTCCGAACACGTCATGTGAAGCCACCTCCCGCGTCCCAGACTTCACCCTCCCACTGAATGTGGCTTCTCAGTCCTGCTGGGTTCACGCGGCCCACGGTCTGCTAACCTCGAGGTCTGCTCCGCCCGGAGCAAAACAAAAACCAAATTCTTCGCACGTTCAAGCCATTAAGCATCTCCTCGGATGAGGCCCTGAATTTCCCAAAACGCTAATTTTGTTTTTCAGTGTTGCCTGAAAGCGGGGAGGGGCCGCACGCCCCGAGGCCAGGGCCACGCGGGGGAGGGGGGCCACCTGCGCGGAGGAGCAGAGACCGTCCCCTTTGGCTGCACGCGCACTTGGCAGAGGGTGACAGCGTGCTTTTCCCATCACCTGGGGACCCGAGCCAATTTGTGGGAAAACAGGCTGCAGGTGGGAGGAAGGGAGCCGGCGACAGATAATAGGAGACGGCCGCCTGGGCCGGCGGTGGGTGCTCCCGCGGGGCCTGTTCTAATTAGAGCCGCAGAGCGCGGGAGCCACTGCCAGGAAGGCCATCCCGGGGGGGAGACGCCCTCGCCCGCCTGTCTGGCGGCTCCAGGAACGAGGCCCCGGCCGAGGGCCCCATGCACAGTGCGCTGCCTGGACTACCACACACCCGCGGGGCCTCCCCGTTATCACACCTGTCGGCTCCCGGGGGCACGAGGATGCTCTGTCTCCAGGTGCTCCAGTTGGGGCGAGCAGGGAAGGGCCCCAATGGGACCCAAAGGCTGCCACCTCCCTGTCCCAGACCTGGGACGCACCCTCGGGAGGCAGGCTGGGATTCAGGGCACATCTCAGGGCTCTGGAGCACCCCGAGGGGCCACCTTGCGAGGCTGTTCGGGTCCCTGACCAGAGGCTGGCCGCCCCCAGCGTCCCCAGGAAGGACACAGGATCCACCTTTGCTCACAGGAGCTGACACCACGCGAGGAGGCTGCACCCTCGCCTCCCCTGGAACCCCTACGGGGAGTAACTCCACTCGGCAGAGGGGCTGTGAGGGGGCCGGCTCAGGGCAGGATGACACCTGCTCCAGCCCCAGCTCAGACACTTGCTGCCTGGCCTGGAGCAAGGGGCAAGGGCCCCCCTCTCTGAGCCTCGAAATCCTCTTCTATAGACTGGGGCAGGGGACCAGCTGGCCTCCCAGAGTCCTTCCCACTGTGTCCTGAGGTCCACAGCAGCCTGTCTCCTTACCTCGGGCCCAGGAGGGGCAGAGAATGACACTGTGGAGTGGCCTGGGGGCCACGGCAGCCCCTTCCTCACACTAAGCACTGAGGTGCAGTGAGGCCTGGCTGTGGGGTCCATGGGGACATCTGCACCAGCATCAGAGGAGCAAAGCTGCACCCAGGCAGAAGCCCGCTGATTCAGCCCACCCTCCACACAGCCAAGGGGCCAGAAAGATGATGAGGAAGATGACTATGACAGTGATGATGATGGATAATGGTGATGGTGGTGGTGATGGTGGTGATGGTGATGATGATGATGGTGGTGGTGATGGTGATGGTGGTGATGATGATGGTGATGATGGTGGTGATGATGATGGTGATGATGGTGATGATGGTGATGATGATGACGGTGATGATGATGATGATGGTGATGATGGTGGTGGTGGTGATGATGGTGATGATGATGGTGATGATGGTGGTGATGATGATGGTGATGATGGTGGTGGTGATGATGGTGGTGATGATGATGGTGATGATGGTGGTGGTGGTGATGATGATGACAGTGATGATGATGATGGTGATGATGGTTGTGGTGGTGATGATGGTGGTGATGATGGTGATGATGGTGGTGGTGGTGATGGTGATGGTGATGATGGTGGTGGTGGTGATGATGATGACGGTGATGATGATGATGATGGTGATGATGGTGGTGGTGGTGATGATGGTGGTGATGATGATGGTGATGATGGTGGTGGTGGTGATGATGATGACGGTGATGATGATGATGATGGTGATGATGGTGGTGGTGGTGATGATGGTGGTGATGATGATGGTGATGATGGTGGTGGTGGTGATGATGATGGTGATGGTGGTGGTGATGATGATGGTGATGATGATGATGGTGGTGATGATGGTGATGGTGGTAATGATGGTGATGGTGGTAATGATGGTGATGGTGGTGACAGTGATGATGATGGTGGTGATATTGATAATGATGATGGTGAGGGTGATGATGGTGATGATGGTGGTGATGGTGATGATGGCGACGGTGGTAATAGTGGTGATGATGATGGTGACGATATTGATGATATTGATGATGGTGATGATGATGGTGCTGATGGTGGTGAGGAGACACTCATGGACATTATCCCATTCCATCGTCACGGCAACCCCCAAAGTAGGTTTTATTACCATCATTTGGCAGTTGAAGAAACTGGGGCCCAGAGAATGTCACTACACAACTTGTAAATCACGTGACGAACTGCCTCCTCCCACCTGTGCACCTGCATGTGCGAGTGTGTCTGTGTGTAAGGCCGCTGCAGCCCAACGCTGTGTTCAGGGTTCTCCTGGCGCTCTCTCTCTCTCTCTCTCTGTCTCTCTCTCTCTCTACCCCCGAGACCCACTGAGCCAGAGTCAGCTTCCTGCAGCTCCAGCTCACCCCAGGACCCCGGGCCCCCACGCACCCACGACCAGTCTGGATCACCCGCTCTCCGTCTCCCTTCCCTCACAGGTGCCTGTGACCTGTCACCACGGGGTGGTCGGTGGGGAGGAGATGGGCTCTGGAGCCCCAGAGACTGGGTGGGGAGCCTGGCTCTGCTCTGAGAAGTGGTGTGGCCTTGGGCAAGGCACACCCTTTTTCATTTACACAGGGGGAAACTGAGGCTCCAGTTTGGGCCCAGAGACAGCCTTCGACGCAGGCCATCTAGAAATGTGCCGCCCTGGGAGCGCGAGCACGGAGCCTGGAGGGCCTGTGGCCTTCGCCCGCAGCTGTGCTGCGCGATCTTCTTTTAAAGAGATGGACGTAAACACAGTCTTCACCTCTTGCCGAGCTTAAGCGTCTGCATTCAAACTAAAAAGACCCTGAAGGGAAGACACCGTTGTAAACCGACAGGACAAAGCCAGCCTGCCCGTGACAGCGGGGTTATTCGTCTTAAACCTGGATTGACCGGGGTTGGGGGTCATTAAGCAGAAATCTGTGCTCGCCCCACAAGCAGATTTAATTGCACATTACTCTGTTTTCTTCTGCCCACGCGGGGAAGCGAGCAAGCAGCAGCCGCTCAAGTCGGGGCGTGCCAGGCGCCCTGCACACTTGGAAAGAATCACGCTGCTCCCGCCAAACCACAGCCGGGCCGAGACAATGCTGCTGGGCCCGGCTCCCGGTAAACTGGAAAAAGCAGAGCGTTCGGGTGCCGCACGGGGGGAGCATCATGGGAAAGGTCAGGAGACAAGGGCTGGCCTGCCCGCTCCCTCTGGACCCCGCTTCCTGAACCATCGGCTTGTTTCTTTAGAGGCCGCGGCCAGAGAAAGGAGCCCCTCGGGGTTTCACGTGGAAAGTGAGTTTTCCTACGTGAAAAACAAAAGACCTGAAACAGACGCACATGCCCCACGGGGAAGCTTGCTTTCCAAGCCAGCCGAGCAAAGAGGAATTTTCAATCCATCATCTGCTTCCTCCGCTCCTCGTCCTCCTGGTTCTCGGATCCAGAAAAGTCCGAGGTGGAGGGACCCGTGTGGTTCTGGAAACTTCGGACCGAGGGCAGAGGACCCCAGCACAGATGCTTCCTGGACACGCACAGCTGGGGTGGCCCTGTTCTCACGTCAGCTCGCACTTGGACCAGGCTGGCCCTAAACCGGGGGCTTCACTGAGCCAGCTGGTACTCGGGGACCGGGATGGGACCACTAAAGGGCGTGAGGAGTTTGGCTTAAACACAGATGCCCCGGAGTGGGCCCCTGGGCTCCACAGAGAAGGGAGGCTCGACGAACAGTTGGAACCAAAAGAGAAGCTGAGTCTGGCGGTTCCTCAAAAAGTTACACACGGAATTACCATACGACCCAGGACCTGCCCCAAAGACGTAAAACCCCACGTGCACAGCAGCTTTATTCACAATAACCAGGACGGGGACACAACCCAAGTGTCCAGCAACTAATAAACAGATAAACTGTGACAGAGCCATACAACGGAATATTACTCACCCTTAAAAAAGGAAGGACATTCTGACTCCCGCTCCAACACAGAGGAACCTTGAAAACATTATGCTGAGTGAAACAAGCCGTTCACAAAGGTCTAATACTGTGTGAGTTCCCGTGTATGAAATCTGTACAACAGGCAAATCCACAGAGACAGGAAGCAGATTAGAGGGAACCAGGGGCTGGGGTGGGGGGGATGCAGAGCGACCACTTCACAGGTTTGGGGTTTCTGTTGAGGGTGATGGAAATTTTTGGAAATAAAGAGTGGTGATGGTCGCACAACACGGTGAATGTGCTCAATGCCGCTGAACGACACGCTGACAAACGGCTCCAGAGGCACCCTGTACGTTCTGTATATTTGCCACAATTGGAACAAAAAAGGGAAAAGGCGGTGGGGCAGGTCTGGGCGTTGCTTTTCAGGGTTTGCGTGTAAACGGGCACCGAGGCGCCGTCAGGAGACAGCACACGACTTCACGAAACCCCATTTCATAGGCCCCCTTCCCAGCACAGCCCCCTGCGGCCAGGCCAGCCCAGGTGACGGTTCTGGCCTCTGCACATCTGTGGACGTGACACGTGGCATCCTGGGCGGAGGCAGTGACGGCCGGGCCTCAGTGCACACGGACGCCCCAGCTCCTCCATCAGCCTCGAGGGTCTGCAGAAGTGCACAAAGGGGTGCCTCAGACCCGGGGCTGCCTCTCGCTCGGCTGCGGAGACAGGAAGGAACCGGACAGACAGGGAAGTGTGACGCCAAAGGGGCACCAGAGCCCTCAGGAATGAGAAAACACTTAAGCAAATCCCAGAGCAATTCCGAGAAGTCTGTTTCCGCCTCCTCTCCGGCCCTGACGTGCTCCCTGTCACCCCAGCACCCCCCACGGACCCCACTACCCTGACCAGTGCAGCCCCTGCCAGGTCACGATGCTGCCCGGCCCAGGGCCTTGCCGGCTCCCCACCGTCACCACCTTCTGCGCACCCTGGGGCAGGTCACCCCGTCTTACAAAGCACAGGCCTCTCCTGAGGGCCCCCCCGGGACACCACCTCTGAATATTCACGTGTTTACCTGACCAACACCTCCTCCCCGGGAGGCCGGCCGCCCTGGTTTTCTCCTCCCCTCCGCGCCCAGCATCCAGTCAAATAAAATCGATCAGGGATTTCTAACGAGAACAAGTGCCCGGGCGGGGCCAGCACAGGGCTGACGCTGACACAGGGCTGTCTCCTGTCACCTCGCCCAGGCCTGGGACCGGATCACCGCTCAGCCCCACCGTCCTCGTTGCGGCCGGCGGGGTGCCCGAGCCCAAGCCACCGTCGGCCGCAAAGCCATGCTGGAGCCACCGCACCAGGGACACTTGAGCAAGAAACAGTTCACCGGGTGCCTGTCATCGCGTTGCCACACGGCGAGTTCCGGGCCTGCAGCCGTTTCTGGAAGAGCCGAATGCAGACGGCGCGCCCACTGGACAGACCAGGAAACTGGGGCCCAGAGAACAAAATTAATCTTCCAAGTAGGGTGGCTGGCTTTTGGGGTGACTGCCCAAATCGTCCCCCAGGAACTGCCTCCCGGGCGAGCGACCTGCCTCCCGGCTACGAACGATGGGACCAGGACCGGCGCACGTACAGATGCTCACGGGGCCTGGCACCGAAATCCTCCCTGGGCTGTGTGCCCACAGCGTCTGCCCGCCCAGAGCTGCCACCAAAGTGTGAGTCAGGAGGGCCCCCCAGACCCAGGCCCGGTCAGTCACTACCCCTCCCTGAGGACCTGAAAATGGGTGAAAAATGGACGGAGGCCTGTGTGGCCACTGGCCAGGGATAGGGGACCTCCCACCTCAGGGCCAGGAGAGTCTGTCTGCAGAAAGGGAACCACGGGGCACCCAGGGACGAGCCAAGGCCCTGGGGCCGACTCCAGACAGCCGGCCATCCACTCTGGAGCCCAGGCACCTTTTCTGTTTTGATCCATGCGAGTGCACCACCCACTCAGAGACCGCAATCAAACTGAAATTACGTTTGAAACTGACGTCTACATTCAGGTTCAAGCAGATAGAAAACTGGAGTCACCTGGTTCTGCCTGGGGACCGAGGACATGGCTGCCAGGTGGACACCTCCGTTCCGAGGTCTTAAAGCCACAGAAGTTTATTTTCTCACAGTTTTGGGGGCCGGAAGCGTAAAAAGATCAGGATCAGCAGGTGGAAACGGGGTGTGGGCTGGGCCGTGGCCTCAGGGGCTCCCGAGAAGGGTCCTTCCTGCGCCTCCAGCTTCTCTCTCCATGACGAGACCCTAACTTCTTCCCCTGTGCGAAGCCCCCTCGTGCCACATAAGGTGACACTCCCAGGGTCCAGGGGTTGGGCTGCTGGTATCTTTGGGGGTCTATCACCTCCACCCTCACCAGGGCAGGACACCGCCAGCCCCCGTTGGACCTCTGGGTGGACTTGGCTGAAAAGCATTTTTAATTCCAAGCCCGAACCCTTGTCTCAGCAGAAGGGTCCGAGGCAGCGGTCTGCGAAAACACGCAGCCTCACCAGGAATCAGAGAAACGACACCTTCTCTCCTCCAACGTACACCAGAACCAGCACAGCCAGGGCGCTCGGGCGCGGGGAAGCTGAGCGGAGACGGGCGTGTGACCGGGTGTCCTGTGCACGTCGCCCTCGCGGATCCAGCCAGATGCACGAGGAGCGCCCGCCAGGAGCAGGGAGAAGGGGGGACGAGGCGAGGCCGCCTGCCCCAGGGAGCGGGCGTCACAGGGTGGCCCAAGACGGGGAACTGGCCACCCCCGCCCGGCCCCATGTGCTTCCACCACAGATGCGGCCTGGACCACGGGCGCTCCGGCCACCCTGCGCCTCAGAGGCAGCTGCCACAGCGCCAGACTTGGGGACCTCCCGAACCGGCTGCATGCTGTGGGCGAGGGAGGGACTTCCACCTAAACTGAAATCATCTGGACGCCCCTGCAGCCTCCCAGGTGACCGGCCAGCACAACTATCAGAAGCCTTTAAAAATGCATGTGCCCAGGGGGCGGGCCTGGCGGTGCAGTGGTTAAGTTTGCGTGTTCCGTTTCAGCGGTCCAGGGCTCCCGGGTTTGGATCCTGAGCACAGATCTACACACCATTCATCAAGCCACGCTGTGGTGGTGTCCCACATAAAAGAGACGACAATTGGCACAGATGTTAGCTCAGGGCCAATCTTCCTCACCAAAAAAAAAAAAAAAAAAGTCACACACCCACACCTGTCGAGACTTCACAGTCCACTCTCCCTGGCCCAGCTCTTCTGCTGCCAGGACCCATCCTGCGTGGATGCTGCCTTCAATGTTCCCTGAAATGAGGTCACATCACAAAACTAGAAACCTCCAAAGTGACCTTGGTGAGGAGGGGACAGGTGGACAGAATGACTCAGCCCCACCCCGCCCGAGGGAGCGCTGGGCGGACACCAGCGACAATCAGACTGATGCTCCCACGGACCTACGGTGCGTGTTTCACGTGTGGTTACGTGCGAGACACACGCTAACACCAGACGGTGGCCTGGAAGGGTCACCCCTGACCACCATCAATGGTCACTGGGGGTGGGGGGGACGGAGAGGGGACACAGACTTCCCTTTTTGGTTTTACACACTTGTGTGTCCTTCAGATTGTGTATAAGGGCTGTTATCAAAGTGTGCTCGGCTGATCTAATGAAGAATTATGGTGTGCCAAAAAAAAAAGAGAATTTTTTTATTTATTTTTTATTTTTTGAGGAAGATTAGCCCTGAGCTAACATCTGCTGCCAACCTTCCTCTTTTTGCTGAGGAAGACTGGCCCTGAGCTAACATCCGTGCCCATCTTCCTCCACTTTCTATGTGGGACGCCTGCCACAGCGTGGCTTGCCAAGTGGTGCCATGTCCACACCCGGGTTCTGAACCGGCGAACCCCGGGCTGCCAAAGCGGAACGTGCACACTTAACCGCTGCGCCACCAGGCTGGCCCCCAAAAGAGGATTTTTTAAACTTTCTCTACCCTTCAATCCACGTCAAAGAATTTATGTTAAAAAAAACAGACAAGGATTCAAAGAAGAAGGTACCGGGATGGTCATGTCATCAAAATGTTGTTCATCCTAAAAAAATGCGAACAGCTATGGTAGGAAACTAATTTGTCACGGCGACTCCAGAGAAACGGACACAACAAACTGCTGAAGAGATTTACTGACAAAGAGAGATGTTCACGACCCCTTAAGCGTGACAAAACCGTGCAGAATGTGATTCCATTTTTGTGACGAGATTGAATTAGGATACGTGCATGAAACAAACCCTTACGGACTGCCCCGAAAGAGTCTCGGTAATTGTCTCCGGAGTCAGCTGACCGGGGACGTTTTTTTACTTTTTCGTCTGGTCAAAATTTTCCAACTTTTCCAATTATTTACGTGCTCACAGTTCCAAAGCCCCTTCAGAGCTCGGAGCCCCTCTGCAGACGAGGCCCTTTCAGGCCGTCCTGGCGTCGCGTCCCGGCCCGGCCGCCCGTCCTCAAGACCCCGAGCTCCTCGGACGTGCGTCCAGCCCCACCTCCCCAGCAGGCAGTGAGCTTGGAGCACACAAGGTGGACCCCGGCACGCAGAAGATGCCGGAAAATTAGGCCCATGGAGACCTGGCAAAAGAGGCGCCCAGGGGTCTTTCCACGACAAGGTTTGGCCGTGGGACCTGCGGATCCTGACGTGTGTTTGAGGGGATCAGCCCGGGCGCCCGCAGCTCTGCACGCCCACGCGTCCCCTCGAGCTGGCCGTCACCGTGGCTCACGGCCCTTGACCAGCGAAGCCCTGGGAGGGACTGAGGGCCCCCCGGCCCCGTCCCGGCTCCTACCTTCTCTCGTTGTCGTCCAGGTGAGCAAACAGCACGTTCTTGGAGATGGCCCTGGCCAGCGCCGTCATGGTCTTATAGTCCTTGGGGATGACCTGTGGGGGAAGCCAACCAAAGTCAGGCTCCCAGTGTTCCCAGGGGCGCAGCCCGGGCCTTTCCGGGCCCCCGCTTGACCCTGAGATGTTGCAACGTGGCTCGAAATCAATCTGTTCGACCTGCCACTTTGTTGCCGGCGGGTGGTAAAGATGGACAACTTGGAACGTGATGTGTACGCCACAATCTTTTACAATTTAAAAAATAAAAGAAAGAAAGAAAAGACAAGGAATCCAGAACGATCGGAGAGGTGGCCTAAGTTCCGTCTAGAGCTTGGGGTCTTGGTGGATTGGCTCTGGTGGGCTTCCGAGCCTCCTAGAACATGCTGGAAGATTCTGGAAGATCTCCAGTCCCCTGGGTTATTATGTCTTGTGTTTATATCTTTAGTTCACTGGCTTTTTATTTAAGGTAATAAATACTTGTTTAAAAATTGGGAAACCGCAAAAAAAAACAAAAAAAAAGCTTGGAGCCACCCCCAAGGCTGACCTCCACCCTTGCAGGGGGGGTGGACCCTTGTCAGGCTGGGGAGGGATCCGGACCCTCCAAACTACGGACAACCAGGAGTGAGAAAGGCTTCTCTCGCTTGCGGTCAACGCAGGACCTGCCGGGCGGGAGTGCTCAGCGTGTGTCCAAGGGATCAAGCACCGAATGATGAAAACACTCGCCTCTCAGATGCCAGGTTTCTCCCTTAAAATAAGACAGATGGTGGGGAAGCCCATCCGGGCTATCACATGCCCCCCACTTTGTGCTCAGCGGCCCAGAAACCTCCACCAGGCGGGGGGAGGCGACGTCAGGCCCCCCGCACACCTGCGGATCCCGTCCGACACCTGGGGACCTATTTTATAAAGAGATCCCCGAGGGGCAGGCCTGAAGCCCCCTAAAAAGCCGCTCGGGTTCCAACGGACGTTTTAAAAAATAAGCTTTTCATTTTAGAACAGTTTAGATTTACAGAGAAGTTGCCAAGATGGTGCCTGTACTCACGGCCAGTTTCCCGGATGGTTAACATGCTATGTACTCCGGCCCGGGGGTCACGACTAGGGAGCCAGCCTTGGAAGCCCACACTCCCCCACGAGTCCTCAGCCGTCCCCCAACGGCCTGCTCTGCCCAGATCCCATCCAGGTCTCAGGCAGCCGCCACCTCCCCTGAACCCCTCTGGGCTGTGACAGTTTCTTAAGTTCGTCCGTTCTGCTTCGGCGGCCCAGGATTCGCCGGTTCAGATCCCGGGTGCGGACATGGCACCGCTTGACAAGCCATGCTGTGGCAGGCATCCCACATACAAAGTAGAGGAAGATGGGCACGGATGCTAGCTCAGGGCCAGTCTTCCTCAGCAAAAAAAAAAAAAAAAAAAAAGAGGAGGATTGGTGGCAGATGTTAGCTCAGGGCTAATCTTCCTCAAAAGAAAAAAAAAAAAACAGACGTGAAGGGACCCAGTAGATTTCAAACAACACTTTTTTCCCAGTTTTCATTCTCTAATTATAAAAATATTAAGTCCTGAGGAGGGGCTGGGGAGCTGTTTACCAGGAGACAGTCTCAGATCTACAAAATGAAGAGTTCTGGAGACGGACAGTGGGCATGGCTGCACAACCATGGGAATGGGCTTAATGTCCCTGAGCGGCAGGCCGGTGATGACTGAGGGGGTGCTAGGCACTGAACTGTCCCCGAATTCACGTGTGGAAACCCCCCCCCAGCACCACCATGTTCAGAAGTGGGGCCCTTGGGAAATGATTAGGGTCCGACCAGGTCATGAGGGTGGCGTCCGCAGGACGGGGTTGGTGCCCCGATGAGAGGGACCCCAGGGAGCTCTGTCTCTTTCCTCCCCAAGTGAGGACACAGCGAGGGGCGGCCGTCTGCCAGCCGGGAGGAGGGTCCCCCCCAGGGGGACCCTTGACCTTGCACATCCAGCCTGCAGACCGTGAGAGAACAAACGTGTTGCTTGAGCCGCCCAGGCTGGGTACGCTGGCTGTCACGGCAGCTGGAGCAACTTATACAGATGGTGAAATTTATGTCACACCCATTTTGCCATAATTTTTTTAAAAAACTTAAGATTGATCAAAAACTAAAAATGCAGAAAAAAAAAACCTGAGTCTAGCAATGCGTAAGAAGGAAATGGCAGGCCCCACACGCGAGGGCGGGGTGCAGCGTCCTCTAAGTGCACAAGCCGGAGACACCATCCAGACGGAGGCACCTGCTGGGGGTCGGGGGGCGGGTGGGGGGGGGGGTGGGGGGGGCACAGCTGGAGGTCGGAGTAACATGTGGAGGGTCGGAGGCTCTGAGGCGGGGGTCCAGCCTGGATGGGCGGAGCCCCGGAGACGGGCACCATCGGCCAGGGACACGGGCTCCTCGGTGACACCCCAGATCTGAGCGCCACGTCCCTTCCCTGAGCCTGGGGGATCCCGACACGGCCTCGTGGGGGCCCCTCCCGAGGGTCCTCAGACAGACACGTGCTCAGGTGGGGCCAGCACGGCCGGGACGCCTCCCACCGCCCCTGTGACCAGAAGGAAGGCGGGGCTCCAGGGCGAGGGTCTGGGGCGGGGTCCGAGGTGAGGCCTGGGACGGGGTCCGGGGTGGGGGTCCCGGGGCGGGGTCCGAGGTGAGGCCTGGGACGGGGTCCGGGGTGGGGGTCCCGGGACGGGGTCCGGGGTGGGGGTCCCGGGGCGGGGTCCGAGGTGAGGCCTGGGACGGGGTCCGGGGTGGGGGTCCCGGGGCGGGGTCCGAGGTGAGGCTTGGGGCGGGGGTCGGGGCGAGGGGTCCAGGGCGGGGTCCGAGGTGAGGCCTGGGGCGGGGTCCAGGGTGGGGGTCCCGGGGCGGGGTCCGAGGTGAGGCCTGGGGCGGGGTCCAGGGCGGGGGTCCCGGGGCGGGGTCCGAGGTGAGGCCTGGGGCGGGGTCCGAGGTGAGGCCTGGGACGGGGTCCGGGGTGGGGGTCCCGGGGCGGGGTCCGGGGTGGGGGTCCCGGGGCGGGGTCAGAGGTGAGGCCTGGGGCGGGGTCCAGGGCGGGGGTCCCGGGGCGGGGTCCGAGGTGAGGCTTGGGGCGGGGTCCGGGCGGGCCCACCTTGCGCACGTAGGACACGGCGTCCTCCTCCGTGTACACCTCGGCGCTCACGCCCCCGCGGCGGCGGCGGGACTTCACCACGGGGTTCGGGGGGCTCGGCGAGACCTCCTCATCGTGCGAGTCGGACTGCGAGGCCGCCTTCTGCTGGGCCAGAATCTGTCTGTTTTCTTCCTGCGGGAGACGCGGGACACGAGGTGAGAGCCCGCGCTATCCCGGCGCAGGGGCGCGACCCCTCCCCTCCCGGGCTCCCCTGGGAGGCCCCGTCCAGGCCGGGTGGGCAGCCTCGCCCGCTCCCTGCAGCCCCCGTGCACTCGGCCCCTTCCCCCCTGGACTCCAAGGGCTTCCAGCCCACCCCCCAGCGGACAGCTCTGCGGGCCACAGGGCCCTGGCCCCGGGGGCTCCTGGTCATTCACGATCCAGGGGACCTTTCCTGGTTCCCCACCCTAGAAGTTGGCCCCGCAGGTCCGAGGCCCCAGGGTGCGAGGCCGGCACCGGCCACTGGCCCTCGAGGGCAGGAGGGGCCTTTGTCCTGCTCAGCCTGGTCCCCGGATGGTAGACGTCAGGAAAAGGCCGGTGGGTGCATCAAAGGGACACAAACTTCTCTTTTCTTCCCTCTCTCCATTATCGAATTGCTTTTTCAGATGGTGTATCCGTGCAGAGGGCACAGAATTCAAAAAGTGCAAAGGGGCCCCCCCGTGAACAACAGGCCCCCACTCCCCCGGCCCCAGGAGCAATCTCGTGATCCCCCCGGGGTCGCTGCAGGGGAGGCACGGGGCGGAGCGGGGGCACCTGGCAAACGGACCCTCGTCTGTGTCCCCACACGCCCAGGGCAAGGCCTCTGCCCCATCATTTGCCAAGGGCCACCTCCCCCAGGACACCGCCCGGCAATCTCCTTAGTCAACCCGGGGCAAAAAGCTGTCATTCGATGTTACCCACGAGTCACCCAGCAAAAACAGCAAGTCAGGAAACTGAGTCCTGTCCCTGACCCAGCGCTCCCCCCGGGAGTCCTGCTGACCTTGCCTTCCGGGGTGCTGCCCTACCTCAGGAAGCACCCCTTCCCCTCTACCTCTTATTCCAAGCTTTCCGGGTATCCCGTCAACCCCGAGGGAACAAGGATGCTGTCCTAATTCATACTACAGTGTAAATGACTCCTGGAGGCAATTCTTCCCCGCAGAAGGTTTGTACTCTCTAAAGAAGAGATTTTAAAAGGCCCCAGACGGGACTCTGCCATTCACATGGGGAGTGGGGCATCTTCCACAGAGAACCCACAGGAAAAAGAAAATCGAGACGCCATCGCCCCCCAAAACCAATATACATAGTTCCATGTACTCATTCTGCAAGTACTGGCTGCCTGTCACATCCTGGGAAACATGGCTGATGTTTTGCTTTTCCTTCATAAAAATATGTATCTTACCTTTAAAAAAATAAAGGGAGAATATAAAGCAAATCAAAGGTTCAACGCTATGTGCGTTGACTTTGTGGGACTTTAAAGATCTGATGTGTCCTGGGGGGCGGGGGGGCGCTGGTCAGAGGCCACCTGCCTGGAACTGGGACCTGCAGAAGGTGCCCCACCTGCCAGCACTGCCTGCACCCTCCAGGGAGCTGAGGACCACTGTTCACAGCTCTTCACCTGCTCTAATGCTTCTGTACACACACACACACACACATGGACCCGGCTCCCTAGGTGATACGAAACGAAAAGTTCTGGAAACAGAGGGGCAGCAGAATTTTGGAGAGGACCTAAAGGACAGATGTGCGAAGATCTATCTCTTACAAATGGGGATCGAAGACCACAGCTAACAGTTAACGGAACTGTAAATTAGGGAGTTAGCACATTATTTAAAATCTAGAATTTCAGAAGGGAAACAACAAAGGAATTAGAAACAGGGGCAGCACCGTGTCGGCCGTGTGCAATATCTGACGGCCTCCAACCCAGCAAAACACACATCCTCCTGTCGGCGGCTGAGGCCACAGCCCTCTGAGCTCATGGCCCTCCTGACACACTGGCTCTTTGCTGTTTCATGGACACTGCACGCGCCTCCCTGTGCTCTTGCTGTTCCCTCTGCCAGAACACTGTTCCCAGTGTCCCGACACTTGCTCCCTCGACTTCCTTTGGTCTCTGTCAAACGTCACCTTCTGGGTGCAGGGACATTTCCCCACGTCGCCAGCACCCCAGCTCCTCCTCCGCGTCATCGCTCTCCTCAGCACGTGCACTCTGTACCCTACACGTTTTGCTTGTTCATCTTGATTATCGTCTGTTCCCCTCCCTACAATAGAAGCCACATTCACTGCGAAGTCTCAGGTCATTAGCCGGGCGCCCACTTACAGTAAACACTCAACAGACACTTATTTTTTTGAGGAAGATTAGCCCTGAGCTAACATCTGCTGCCAATCCTTCTCTTTTTTTTTTTTTTTTTTTTTTGCTGAGGAAGACTGGCCCTGAGCTAACATCCATGCCCATCTTCCTCTACTTTATATGTGGGATGCCTGCCACAGCATGGCTTGATAAGCAGTGCCATGTCTGCACCCGGGATCTGAACTGGTGAACCCTGGGCCACCAAAGCACAACGTGTGAACTTAATCACTGCACCACCAGGCCGGCCCCGAGAAAGCATTTTAAAAGCTCTGAGGACTGAGGATGGGGGTAGAATTTCTTCGTCTCCCGTCTCGGTGCCAGAAATTTCGTACAACACAAATAAATTGGAAGGAACCATCGTGTCGTAATAAAAATAAAGCATTTGTTTCCCGCCGTGTAGACACCACTACCACCCAAACCGCCCTAAACAAACGACGGATCCCAGACGTGACACCCTCTGCGCACCGCACGCCCGGGAAGACACAGGCTCCTCGGGAAAGGACCTTGTATCGAGCCCCCCAAAGTCAGGACGCCCAAGGACGGAAACTAAGGCCACGTCCGGAAGACTTGTTTCCAGGCCACGATGCCCCCGAGCACGGCCCCCACGGGGCCCCGTCTCCGTCCGTCCTCACCCGGCACGTCAGCCCGGCCACGGCGAGCTTCCCTCAGGCTGGACGTGGGAGACGCTCCTCCGCAGGACGCCATCAGCTCTGCTCCAAACCCAACCCGGGGGTCCTCGGCGGCCCCGTCCGGAATCGGTGAACAACAATGGGTTTCGGCTGTGAAACGATCGTGCACGTGGGGCAAAACCAAGCCAGGGGAGGCAGGCCAGGAACCGCCTCACGACAGACGCTCTCGTCCTAGAAAATGATCCGGGCCCTAGTCCCCCCATCGCCTATTGGGGTGCCATCGAAAATCCAGCGTTTCCCGGGACCAGATCGCTCCGGGACTCCCTTCCAAGCCGACACCCCACCAATCTGCCGATCCCGGGACAACGGGCCGGCTCGTCGCCCCTGAGAACGGCCCCACCGTGTCCGTGGATCCCGCGGAATCCCGCAATCCCGTCTCGGACTGCCAGGAGAGAGGGATGGACGATGCCACGCTGGAAACGGGTTACCATATGTTTACACGTTGGTTTTCAATAATACAGGTGTAAATGATCAGTGGGGTCTTTTTTTTTTTTTTTTTTGAGGAAGATTAGCCCTGAGCTAACTGCTGCCCATCCTCCTCTTTTTGCTGAGGAAGACTGGCCCTGAGCTCACATCCGTGCCCATCTTCCTCTACTTTATATGTGGGACGCCTGACACAGCATGGCTTGCCAAGCGGTGCCATGTCTGCACCCGGGATCCAAACCAGCAAACCCCGGGCCACTGAAGCTGAACGTGCGGACTTAACCACTGTGCCACCGGGCCGGTCCCATGTCACTTTCTGTTTGTTGGCTGGTTGGTTCTCCTAACACGGTCGGCATGAGCTGGGTTTTGGACACAGTGACTCTGAGGCAACAGTGAGACCAGACTTGGGAGTGACCCTCAGAGAACCAGAGTCGTAGGTCCATCTGGACGCCCAGCTCCAACGGGTCCCACTGAGCCATCCCCTCAGAGACAGGTGTGGCAACCTGCAGCCAGAGGAGGTCTCTGAAGGGGAGAACAGAAAGAGGGATGCAGGGTCTCCTTCGGCCTACTGCCCATCCCCCAATTGGTGCCCCCTGGCGAACTCCTATGTATGCTTCAACGCCCCTTTCAATGACACCTCCAGCAAGAAGCCTTCCTATCACCTCCCCCTTCGTCCATCCAGCTCCAGAGCTTTTTGATCTTACCTGCTGGAGTTAGCATCACATTGCTTCAAAAGGATGAGCTGCCAGAACCCATCACCCATTCGAGTGTGACCCTTGCCCATCACTGGACACGGTGCCACAGGCACTGGTTGGAAATAATGAATGAACGAATGAATGAATGAATGAACCACTGTAGTCAGGACAGGGGTTCGAGCCCCACGTCCTCATGTTATAGAAACCATCGTGACCACACACCGCCACCCCACTGCTCCCGGCTACAGGGTGACAGAGCTCAGGGCTGAAGTCGCAGGGGCCGGAGGGCAGCGAGACGGTGGGGCAGACCCTGCACGCCTCCGCCAACTAGAGAGGAAGCCCCAGACAGTCAGTCGCGGGTCAGCGATGCCCTCGTCAGAGCCATGGCACGGGGGCGGCATGGGAATCACCTCCCGACACATGACCGGAGGCTGGGGGGTGTCGGAGAAGGTTTCAAGGGCGATCAGCAGGATGAGAAGACATTTTCCACGCGTGAGTCAGCATCAGAAGGAACTGTGACCAAATAAGGCCGCTGCGTCGGGGGGTTGCCCTCAGCGGGGCTCCCGACGAGGCCGTGACGGGGCACAGACGCGGGGAGATCTGGGGGCGCGTACGGCCTGGAGATCCGTGCACGTCAGCGGCTGGCGTCACACACGAGAGCCTGGCGCAGGGTCCCAGGGCGGCGGTGAGGCCCCCGGCGTCTCCCGTGCAGCCGCCAGAAGCCGCTTTCCTTCGAGGCGGCCGCGGTCTGGGCCTCCTTTCCTCGGGCCACGGGGCATCGCCTGTCCTGGCACGGGGGTGACGTCCCGTTTTTGGCAGCAAAGGGCCCACTCGGGCAGGATACAGGTGGTTCAATGCACAAAGGCCCCTTCAGGAGGCGTCGAGAGGAAACGGGGGCCGGGACGGGGGTGCGGCCGGGCGACCTCTCCCGGGCTCTGCCCCCCACGATGCCAGACCGTTATTTCTGGATGACATCCCTTCCGTCCTCTCCTCTGGGGATTCCAGGAAGCCCTCTGATTTTTCGGACCCCCCGCCCCCCCACCACTTCCTGTCTCCTGTTTTCAGGCCGATGAGCTGGCTGCAGGATGGCGCGGGGCAGGGGGTCAGCGCAGGCTTTCCAGGCCGGAGGAATCTTCGCAACAGTGTGGGAACCGCGTTTCCAGAAAGCCCGGGGCCAGGATCTGCCCCTGAAACCCGTCACACGGCTCCAGGGACTGTCCCCGTGCTGCCCCCAGGGCCGCGCGCCCCCCGGGCCGGAGCTGACGGTCATCATCCTCTTGGGACTGCGTTTTTCCGACACGAGGGCGGGAGACGCAGACTTCCAGCCTGAGGACAGAGAATACCCGGGGGGATGGGGTAGGGGGGGGGATCTGGGGAGATTTTCTGGAAGTGAGTTGACCCTCCCTCGCTCAGCTCCCACGCCCCGTCTGCTGGGTGAGGACAGGCCCGCCCTGTCCCTCTTAAGGGGATTTCTAAGGCGCAGTTAGTCAGTCATGCCGGCCCGGATCTTGGCACGGGCGTCCCACGCTCCAGAGGAAGAGAGGCCACTCCCCCGGCGCGGCATCCGGACCCGAGCGGGCCGACCCCTCTGCGCTGGGCAGTCTTGTGCGGCGTGCGTGTGTCTCTGGTCCAGGGGGAGGTTTCTGCACAACCCGAGGACGGCTCCTCACACTCTGGGAGGCCCACAGTGGAGCCGTGGCGCTTGAGGACCTGGGGTCTCCAGGGGAAGGGTCGGCGGTCACCAGTCCCAGGGCCAGGAGCCACAAGCCCTCCTCTGGGGCTGTAGAATCTCAGAGTGGAAGGCGGGCCTGGGGTGAGTCATCCCCATCTACAAGGTGGGGAAACTGAGGCCCAGAGAAGGTAACAGATTTGTCAGGGGGCACACAAGCACTCAGCAGCAGGGTGAGGAGAGAAACACAGAGCTTCAATCATTTATTGAGCACCGTTTGTATGCCAGGCCTCATACACAGGACACAACAGGGGAAAAAAAGCATGGTTCTGGCATAAAGGAGATTTCGATCCAACAAGAAAGACGGGTAAAGGTCAGGACAAGACAATGGGGTGGGCGCCACTAAAGGACTGGGAACAAGGGGCTGTGCCAGCAAAGGGAGGCTCCTAGACCTTCCCTGGGAAGCAGTCAAGGAGGGCTCCCTGGAGGAGGCAACTTCTGAGCTGATCCAGATGAGAAGAGAAGAACCAGGCGACACCCACATGGGCAGGTGTGAGCTCACCCCTGGCCACCTCCCTGAGCACCGGCTCAGAAAAGCACCCCTTCCTGACCCCTCACCTCCCCGGCCTGTGGGAAATCGCAGCGTGTGTGGTCTCTTCTCCACGGGGTCCATCCATTTCATCTCTGCAGAGCACCAGCCTCTGACTGTGTCGTCTGCTACTGTTTCTTCCATCCTGTTTCATTAACTTCTGCTTTCATCGTTATTTTTTACCCTCGTTGGTATTTCTTCTTGCCTCATCCCCCTATTCTGACGAATCAGGCTGCACCCTGTGGTGGGCTGACATCCGTCCAGAACCTCAGAGTGTGGCCTTATTTGGGAACAGGATCTTTGCAGACGTCATCAAGTTAAGACGAAGTCACCCCGGATGAGGGTGACCCTAATTCAGCCCCGGGGTCCTTATAAGAAGAGGGAAGTTTAGACACAGACTCGCAGGAAGAGGCCACATGGAGAAGGAGGTGGGGTTTGGGGTGATGTGTCTACAAGCCCAGGAGCGCCGGCAGCCCCCAGAAGCCGGAGAGGCCCGGAGCAGACCCTCCGTCAGAGGCCCCAGCAGGAACCACGCGGCCGAAGCCTGCATCCCAGGCTCTGGGCTCCGTCTCTGCGAGGCAATCAATTTCTGCTGTTTTAAACCACTCGGTTTGCGATCCTTCGCTCTGGCACCCTGGGAACCAAGACAGCTCATCAATTTCTAACCTTATCTTCTAGTGAAGCTATAAATTTCCCTCTAAGCACCAATTTTGCTGCGTCCCACAACTTTTGATACGTAATGCTTTCACTGTCACTCAATTCTAAATATTTCATAGTTTTCTACTATGACAATCTTCTTTGATAAATTATGCAAGAGCTCCTTATTGGCTTTCAAATGCATGAGGAGGCTGGCTCCCTTTTTTTTTTTCTTTTTTTCTTTTTTTTTTTTTGAGGAAGACTAGCCCTGAGCTAACATCTGCTGCCAATCTTCCTCTTTTTGCTGAGGAAGACTGGCCCTGAGCTAACATCCGTGCCCATCTTCCTCTACTTTATATGTGGGACGCCTTCCACAGCATGGCTTTGCCAGTCGGTGCGATGTGCACACCCGGGATCTGAACCAGCGAACCCCGGGCCGCTGAAGCGGAATATGCGCATTTAACCACTGCGCCACTGGGCTGGCCCCCAAAGAATACGGTTTTTGAGTGAGAAAAGGATTTAAACTCATCCTGGATCCCTTGAAATAACATGTCCCACTGTGTGCTTGGTTCAAAGATTCTAGAACTCTGACTGACGTCCCCCTTTTCCGGGATCTCATATGTTGCCTGATCACACTCTGAAGGGACTGAAAAGAACTCTGAGTTCAGTAATGACACGAGCGTGGACGTGGTGTCCTCGTCCAGCGGGGGCCCAGACCCCAGGCTCCTAACCACTTGGGGCCGTGCTGCCTCATGCAATGGGGTGTGTGAACGTCGCACGTGCCCCAAGGTGATGCCGCTGGAAAACCCTGTGCTTCCCAGCGTGCTCATCATTACGTCCCAGCGCCTGGAACAGCGCCTGGCTGGTGGCAGGTGTTCAATCAATGCTTGTTGAATGAATGAATAAAACCTTTATGGAGAACAAATGGCCTTAGACATCAAGGGGGACTTCTGAGCCCCATTATTCAATTTCTCAGAATATATCCTAAGGGAAATCAAGAAAATATCTGGAAAGAACCCAACCGGAAAAGAGGCAAAAAGATCTATCTGAACAGACATCTCAGCAAAGAAGATACACAGATGGCGAATAAGCACGTGGAAAGATGCTCCGCATCAGATGTCATCGGGGAATTGCAAATTGAAACAGGGAGATACCGCCACACAGCTATGAAAATGGCCAGAACCCAGAACAGTGACGGCACCAGAGGCCGGTGAGGACGTGGAGCTGCAGGAACGCTCATCCGTCACTGGCGGGAGCGCAGACTGGAGCGGCCACCTCGGAAGGCAGTTTGGGGGTTTCTCACAGAACCAAGCACACTCTTACCACACGACCCAGCCATGGCGCTCTTGGTATTTATCCAAATGAGGTGGAAACTCCCATCACACGATCCCGCACCCAGGTGTCTGCAGCAACCTTAGCCAAAACTTGGAGGCAACCAAGACGTCCGCAGTAGGTGAGTGGATAAATAAACAGTGGCCCATCCAGACAATGGAATAGGATTCGGAGCTAAAAAGAAATGAGCTATCGAGGCGTCAAAGGACACGGAGGAACCTTACGTGCGCGTTACTAAGAGAAAGAAGACAATCTGGAAAGGCCACATACCGTCTGATTCCAAGGATGTGACATTCTGGAAAAGGAAAACTGCGGAGGCGGCAAACAGATCAGGGGCCGGAGTGGTGGGAGAGGAACAGGTGAGCACAGAGGATTTTTAGGGCAGTGAAGCTATTTTGTACACATTTGTCTACATTTGTCCAAACCCACAGAATGTTCCCCATGGAGAGTGAGCCCTAAGGTAGACGGTGGACTGCAGTTGATACATTGTATCAATGCTGGTTCGTCAATTGGAACCATGTAACACTGCTCATAACAGCTAATAACAGAGGAAAGTGGGGAGGGCGGGTGTGGGAACGCGGTACCTTCTGCTGAAGTTTACTACAGACCTAAACCTTCTCTAAAAAAAGAGCATCACTTAAAAATTTATATATAGTAGGTTATACACTATTACACGTGTGGGAGTAAGAGAGAGAAAAAGAACAAGGACAGAAAAAAACGACTCCAAGGAAACACACGACGGGGTGAAACTCACTCTCCTGAGAGATGAAGGGAGAAGTTTCTGTTTCTTTATCCTTTTCCGAACGTTCTTAATTTCCTAAAGTTTTGCAGAACCGGCCTGTCTTTGCATCATTCGGTAGTTGCCGAAAGCTTTAAACCTCCTTTTAAAAAAACGCCCTAAACGCTGTGCGCGCCCCTCAGCCAGCTCCATCTCCGCACAAGGCATTGGTGGTGTCAAATGCACCAACAGCTGCCCCGTCTTTGGCTTTGCGTCGAGATTCCTTTCACGGCGACGCGGATGTGCACAGATACACACAGCTGGCCGCTGGGCATGAAGACGCCTGCCGTGTCCCTGAGAGAGCAGGGGACAGACCCAGCCCGGGGCCGGGCAGCAGCTGCCGGGCCGTCGAGGTCACTCGCTCCCTCACCTCCCAAAGTGTTTTCCACGCGGCCACGTGTGCGATGTTTACAGGGAGGGAGGGGAAGGCCACAGAACTGAATCCACGCTTGACTCACACGTATGTAAAAAGCGTGATGTGCGTGAACACCACATGGGAGAGGCTCCGAGTCCTTGAGCGCCGGCTCTGGGAGCCCTGGAGGAGGGTCAGCATCGTCCCTTCTGCTCTCTGCCCCGCTGGGCATCCTCACTGGCCAAGGGCTTCTGGGGCACCTCCAGCCAGGCCGTGCCCCAGGAGGACCCAAGCCAGCGTCACCGAAATGGGACCTGTAAGTCCAAGCAAGGGCAACGGGCCGGTCCTGATGGAGTGGTCAGGGAGCCCCACCCGCTCCAGCCTCAGTGAGGACGAAGGGGGCACGGCCTGGCACTGGACCCCACACACCTGACCATGAGCAAGTCTGCCCCCAGCCATCTCCTCCAGGAGACGGGAAGGAAGGGGGGGCAAAGGGGCAGCACAGTGACAGCTCCACGGCCCACGGTACAGATGAGGACACTGAGGCAGAGAGCTGGCTGCAAACCCAGGTGGCAGCGCATCCAGGCCCCTGTGCATCCCGCAACGCCTCGTGGCTCTTCTAAGATGGGAGCAGGTTTGCTTTTGTTTTATGCAAAAAGCATAATCTAACACAAACAAATGGGGTTTTCCCAGGAATGCAATTCTGGCTCAAAATTCAAAAAGCAATCAATGCAATTCACCCTGTTCTCAAGAGATACAGAAAAAGTATTTGATAAAATTCAACATTCAAACTCTCAGTAAAGAAGAAACAGGGGCCGGGCCGGTGGCACAGTGGTTAAGTTCGCACGTTCCACATTGGCGGCCCAGGGTTCACCGGTTGGATCCCAGGTATGAACCTACAAACCACCTGGCAAGCCATGCTGTGGCAGGCGTCCCACATATAGAGTAGAGGAAGATGGGCACGGATGTCAGCTCAGGGCCAGTCTTCCTCAGAAAAAAGAGGAGGATTGGCGGCAGTAGGCAGCTCAGGGCTAATCTTCCTCACACAAAAAAAAAAAGAAGAAGAAGAAACAGAAAGAAATTCCTTAACACAATGAATGACATCTACAAGAACCTACAACTGACATCTTACTTAATGAAGAGACACAGAACACTTTCCTCCAACATCAGATATAAGATGCAGACGTCTCCTCTCATCAGTCCTATTCAACATCGTGCAGGAGATGCTCGTCAGCGCAATAATGCAGGGAAAAACTTTTAAGGCATACAGATTGGAACGGAAAATATAAAACTTCCTATAGCACGATTGTCTATGGAGAAAATGTGAAAAACTCCTACAATCATTGAGTTCATCAAGGTTGCAGGATACAACATTAATACACAACAATCAATTGTAGTTCTTAGTCTGGCAACGAACAATTGAATTTTGTCATTTAAAAAACAGTACTATTAAAAGACAAGCCACAGACTGATAGAAAAATATTTGCAAAACACGTAATCAATAAAGGACTTGCATCCAAAATGTACAAAAATCTCTTAAAACTCAACAATAAGAAACCAAACAACCCAAGTGGAAAACAGGCAAAAGATGTGAACAGAAACCTCACCAAGGAAGATACATAGATTACAAATAAGCATATGGAAATAAACAACATGTGTCATCAGGGATTGCAAATTAAAACAACAAGATGTCGCTACACACATCAGAATGGCCAAAATCCAGAGCACAGATGGCACCAGATGCCGGCAAGACGTGGAGCAACAGGAACGCTCATCCACTGCTGGGGGGAGCGCAGAACGGAGCAGCCACCATGGAAGACAGTTTGGGGGTTTCCTAGAAAACTAAACACGCCCTTAACCGTATGAACCAGCCATCCCACCCCTTGGTACTCACCCAACGGAGCTGAAAACTTCGTCCACACAAAAACCTGCACATGGATGTTACAGCAACCTATTCAGAGTCGCCAAAACGTGGAAGCAACAAAGACGTCCTCAGCAGGTGAGTGGATAAATAAACTGGCCCATCCAGACAACGGAATAGGATTCAGCACTGAAAAGAAATGAGCTATCGAGCCGTGAAACGACACGGAGGAACCGTAAACGCATGTTACTAAGTGAAAGAAGCCAGTCTGAGAAAGCTACACACTGTGTGACTCCAAGGATGGGACATTCTGGAAAAGGCAAAACCACGGAGACAGAAAAGATCAGCGGTTGCCAGGAGTTGGTGGAAGGAGAGAGAGATGAACAGATGGAGCACCGAGGATGCTCAGGGCAGTAGAACTAATCTATTTGACATTTTAACGACAGATACGTGATGTAACGTATTTGTCAAAACTCAGAGGGCCGGCCCGGTGGCGCAGTGGTTAAGTGCGCACGTTTGGCGACCCGGGGTTTGCTGGTTTGGATCCTGGGTGTGGACATGGCACCGCTTGGCAAGCCATGCTGTGGCAGGCGTCCCACATATAAAGTAGAGGAAGATGGGCACGGATGTCAGCTCAGGGCCAGTCTTCCTCAGCAAAAAGAGGAGGATGGGCAGCAGTTAGCTCAGGGCTAATCTTCCTCAAAAAAAAAAAAAAAACCCACAGAACCGTACGACACGAGTGAACCCTAATGTTAACTACAGACTTTAGTTAACGCTCATTCTCACCAGCTGTAACAAATCAACCACAATAATGCAAACTGTTAATTATAGGGGAACGGTGTGTGGGGCTGAGGGGGTGTATGGGAACTCTGTCACTTTATGCTCAATTTTTCTATAAACTTAAAACTGCTCTAAAAAGTAAACCTATTAATTAGAAAAAAAAAAAAACCAGTACCACTTAGAACAAAAAATGAAACAAGAGTAAGTCTAATAAAATAGGTGAAGGATCTGTATATTGAAAACAACCAAAGTTTTTCCACTCACGGATGAAAGAAATCAGAGGCCTAAATAAACGGAGAGAGAGTCTGTGTTCACGGATCGGCAGATTCAATATAGTTGTCAGTTCTCCCACATTGATTTACACATTCAATCAGATCCCAATCAAAGTCCCAAGACGGCTTTTCGGTTGACATCACCAAGATCATTCTAAAATACACCTGGAAACAGAAAGGAACTAGAATCAACAGAACAATTGTGAGAAAGAACAAAGCTGGAAGATTCATACTGTCTGCTGTCAATATTTACTATAAAAACCCAGAAAACAAGACCACGTGGTGTCGGGACAGGAGAGATCAACTGGGCAGAACCGCAAGCCCAGAAATAAACCCGCTCACACACGGCCGGATAACTTACGACAGAGGCACCCGTGATCCAGGGGTGAGACCTTAGATACAAAAGCACAATCCACTTAAAAATTTTGATAAATTGGACCAGAAAAGTAAAACCTTCCGCTGTGTGAAAGACACTGTGGAAGAAGACGGACAGACAAGCTACAGACCGGAAGAGAGATTTGCAAATCACGTATCTGACAAAGAACCCCGGAGACAAGGGTACAAGTTGAATACACTAAGAATTTTCAAACTCGATAGTAAGAAAACAACCTAAGAAGAAAAACAGACACTTCACCCAGGAGGATATACTAAGGGCAAATAAGTGTGTGAAAAGGTGCTCAACACCATTAATCATTAGGAAATGCAGAAGAAAACCACGGAAGGCCCACCACATACCTATTAGAACAGCTAAAATGTTTGAAAACTGACAACAGCAGGTGCCGGCAACGCTGAGGGACAAGAAGCCCTGCTGGCTGGGATGCAGACCCTCGAGGCAACGGGTCGGCAGTTTCTTATAAAGCTAAGCAAACACTTACCATACGCCCACCAATCCCATTACTAGACACTTACTCAAGTGACATAAAAATCTGCATTCACACAAAAATCCATAAAAACGAATGTTTGCAGCTCCTTCTCACCAAAGAGAGTAAATTTTCCCGGACTTAAATTCAAAGATAAATTTGAAAAGGTGAGAGGAGCGGTTTGCGTCTGCCCCTGTCTGTCTCGAGCGTCGGCGGGGGAAACGAGCACGATTCAGACACACTCACAGGGTGCCATCCAGCCAACAAGAGGCCAGGTCCACACCGCATGTGCATAAAATGCTTCTGAAAATCATCCAAGGACAACGGCAACAGAGGCGGCTCTGGAATGAGGACGAGGGGATAAAGAGAGGCTGAATTTTCACTTGATGCTCTTTAAGAGTGTCTGAATTTTTCGCCATAGGCACATATCGCTTTTTCAGTTTAAAAAACACAAACCCGGGGCCGGCCCGGTGGCGCAGCAGTTAAGTTCACACCTTCTGCTTTGGCGGCCCAGGGTTCGCTGGTTCGGATCCCGGGTGTGGACATGGCACCGCTTGGCAAGCCATGCTGTGGCAGGCATCCCACATAGAAAGTAGAGGAAGATGGGCATGGATGTGAGCTCAGGGCCAGTCTTCCTCAGCAAAAAAAGAGGAGGATTGGCAGCAGTTAGCTCAGGGCTAATATTCCTCAAAAAAAAAAAAAAACCCTAATGTTCCGTTTTAGAAACCCCGTTCCTGCCTGCACGACTCACTGGTTACTTGATGTGGGTTTCGAAGGGCTGACCACTCCTCCTTCCTTCCTGAAACTCGCCCCACCCCGGCTTCTCTTCTGAAGCCCCTTCCACCCAGACGCCAGCCCGGGCCTTCCTGGGTTTTGTCAGTGGACGCCCTTCAAACACCCACCAACTCCCACCCAGAAACCTGGGACTCCAGACCCGCCCCCTCGCTCGACCTGGTCTCCACATCCCGATAATTCCATCTCCTAAAGGTCGGAGCCTCTCTCTTCGCCCTCCCTCCCTCCCCGCTGCCACTTTGTTAAGGAGACATCTCAACAGACCCAGGAAAGAGATCCTTTGGGCCCAAAATAGGGGGGTACTCACTTTGTCTTTCTTTTTTTTAAAGATTTTATCTTTTTAAAGCAGCTTTAGCTTCACAGCAAAAATAACAGGAAGACACAGAGAGTTCCCATAGACCTCTTGCCCCCACACATGCACAGCCGCCCCCACCGGGGCGCCCACTCTGCGGAACAGCCCCCTCTCGTCCATTCTCCACCCTCGGCCAGAGGGATGCAGACAGCATCACGATCACGTCAAAACCTGCTGTGGCTCCAGCAGCCACCGGGAGAAATGCAGACTCCAGCCTGGGACACCGGATGCCCGTGCCCCACCTCCTCCTCCAGGACAGCCTCCTGGCCCATCCTTCAGCCCACCCGGTGTGCTCCAGCAGCAACCTCTGCAGCTCCAGCCCTCTGACGGCTCTGGGACCAAACGAGCTGCTCCCAGCGTCTGCGTGGCCAGCGTGCGAGCATCCCTCCACGCCCGCCCAAGCCCCTCTCCTCTGTGAGGCTTCCCTGTTGCCATTCCAAGGCACAGCCTCCATTCAGGGTACGGGTACTCTCACCACTACTTCATCACCGTGCACGCCACCGCCTACCGTCCATCTGTGGACTGAATGGTGGACCCCGAAAACACGAGGACTGCATCCCTTCCATTTGGGCATCCCCAGGGGCCACCTCAGAACAGGAAGTCTGGGCAGTCTCAAAGCGCCGGTGGGATGGATGGCACCCGGCTCCTCCAAGACCCTCTGGGGTTCAACACGCCAATCCACCCAGTTTATGCCTCTGTCTGTCCCCAGGAAACACCGGCTGAAGTCCCAGAGTCACCAGCCTCATCTGACGGCCCCGTGTAGATCCGGAGCCTCCAGGAGCGGTTAGCTGAGTGGCGCAATATCTACTTCCATACGTCTCTCGGAAGAGGCGGCCTGTGCGTCCGCTCATCCAAAAAGGAGACACGATGTCACTTGTCAGCTTTATGAAAGACCAAGGAGTCAGGCTGGATCATCCGACTGTCTGCCCCCTGGACGAGAGGGAGGCCACCCCCGAACCAACAGTGGAGAAGGCGCCACACCGGCAGGGAGGGAAGAGACGCCCAGCTGGGAGAGGAGGCGTCGGCATCCACAGACCAGCAGGGAACCAGCCGCCACGGCCGCCAGTGATGGTGAGGACTGGGGACGCGGCCGTGGTCCCGCGTGTTAGGGAAACCAGGAACCCATCTGGGGGTGAACAGGAAACACAGCTCTGGAGCCATAAAAACACACAGACTCCCTGACCCCAGAGTCGTGTCCTGAGACGTCTGCACTCACGCTTTTTAAGATCATTTTCTTAGCATAGAAGTGTTTTATGAAGAACAACAACAACAAAAAACCCTGGAAGCCATCAAACAGGAAACAATGGAAAGAAGATAAAAATTATGACACACCCACGGGATGGAGTATCTTATGGCCACAAGATGCCTTAAGTGTCCTATTAAGAGAAATGCAGCAATGTGAATGCACTAAATGCCACTGAACTGTACACATAAAAATTATCAAAATGGTAAATTTTATGCTCTGTATATTTTATTGTACATTATATATATTTACATACATTTATTTTTATATATTTATATTATATTGTATATTAAATATATATTTGTATATTTATTTATGTACTTTTTACAATAAAAAAATTCTGAGAAGAAAAATCAAACACAAAATGCCTGTACAATTAAAGTCATCCCCATCTATACGTGTGTCTGTGTCTACTGCAAAGCAAGAAAAGTCCTCAGATAAAAGTGGGGTTGGTACCTGGTAAAGGGTCATGGGTGTGTTGTTTCGGAGCGACCTTTTCCTATAGTATTTAAAATTCATTATCAAAAGGATTGACGACTTTATCGTTATATGATCCTCTGAAAGATGGAATCCTGGAGAAGCTCCAGGGCTGTGTTCGGCCAGCGGCTAAGGAATATTTTACCCCCTTACGTCTCCACCTTAGAATAACTCCACCTTCTTAAGAGGCCCGACACGAAGAACTCACTCACCGAGGCCTCGGCGCCAGGGGCTGAGCTCGGCCGGCCGGGGCAGCACCCCGAGAGGTGAGCCATCCCCACGGGTCTGTGCCGGGCCGGCTACATCCTGCATCCTCCCAGAGCCTTATCGAGGCCTCCCAAACACACTTCCTGCTGGTGACACACGTTGAGCAAGGCTCTCCCTCGCCAGGCTTCCGCCCAAGACTCCGCCCTGGCTGGCCACGGGCGGGAGAGCGCGTTTCTGGTCCCATATTGCAAACACTGCACAGCAGCTCACTGGTCAAGCAAATGGAGTGGGAAATTGGGACTCCCAGGGGACATCAGAACTCTTCCCGGTACTTTGCTGTTTATTGTTATGGGATCTCAGAGCCCTTTGAGAATCCACTGCAAATGAAGGATGTTCTCTCCAGGAAAAGCACCTCCGTATAAAAGCAGGCATGTGATGTCAGAGAATTCACAGTCACCCCTAAAACCTGTACGCATCTGCTGTTACAGAAAAAATACAAACAAAACTACCCCTGGACACCACGCCTGTCAGCACTTGGTGTACACCCCTCAGATTTTCTCTCCGCAGAGACATTCTTTCTCTCCACAGAGACATTCTCTCCGCAGAGACATTCTTTCTCTCCGCAGATACAGCGTCTCTGCAGATACATTCTCTCTATAGATACATTGTCTCTGCAGATACATTTTTTCTCTCAGCAGAGACATTCTCTCCACAGGTACATTCTTGCTGGCACGACCTTAGACAAAAATGGAACTGTACCCCTGCTCTTTCCATTTAGCAATAGCTTGCTGTCAGTGGGAGGCCTAAGTAAGACCGCCCTGCCCACACCTGAGAAGGCAGCTGTTTGGGGTCGAGTTATGTCCCCCCCCCCAAATAGATATGTCAGGGTCCTAAGCCCAGGACCTCAGAATGTGACCTTATTTGGAGACAGGGTCTTTGCAGAGGTGATCCAGTTAAAATGAGGTCATGAGAGTGGGCTCTAATCCAACAGGACTGAGTTCTTAGGAAAAGGGAGAAGACCATGTGAAGATGAAGGCAGAGACGGGCACGATGCCTCAAAAGCCGTGAACGCCAAGGATCGTGGGCAAACCACCAGAAGCCGGGAGAGGCCTGGAGCAGATTCTCCCTCAGTCCCCAGAAGGAACCAGCCCTGCCCGCACCTGGACCTCAGACTTCCGGCCTCCAGAACTGGGGGAGAGGAAACTTCCGCTGTTTATGCCGCCCCGACTGTGGTCCTTCGTTTGCAGTCCTAGCAACTAACGCAGTAGCCATGGTGACCGTGACGCAGAAAAGAGGGACTCACATAATTCCCTTATTGTTAAATCGTAGGAAACGCTCAATTTATAACCAAGACTGGAGCCTCAGCCTTCCGCGTCACCTGACTGTGGACAGGCCACCCTACCTCTTCCCGACCTCAGTCCTCATCTGTCAAAGGCAGGTGATAAACCAACTCCCAGGGAAGGAGGATCAATTAATCTTCCCAAACCTCCACCCTCACCTCAGCCTCTCCCCCACCCTCCAAACTCACAGCCTCCTTGACGACTCGAACATGCCCAAAGCAGCAATCTTCATTAGAGGACTCTCAGCCTAAACTCTTTAGAAGTTAAGAGTTTCAGAGCTCTTACTCCACCCTGCCTCTCCGCACTGCCCCCTCCGTGGCGAGCGGCACCCCCATTCAATCTGGGGCTCAGACCAAACCCCAGGAGTCGTGCTCCCTGCCTCTTTCCTCTCCACATCCAATCCCCCAGCAAGACCCGGAACATCCCCACCAAAGCAAACGGCCCCGCCCGGCCACGTCTCCACCTCTGCCGCCCTGGATGACAACGGCACCACGTGTAACAGCCAAAAATGCCCCCGGCCGTCGCAGATGTCCTCAGCCCAGAGCATCTGCTCTGGTGGCACTCTGCCGCCTCGGCTCAGGTCCGGCCTGGACCCTGCCTCAGGCCTCCTGTGGGCCCCCTGCCTCCAGTCCTGCCGATGAATCGCACCCCATGAGATTAGTCACCTGGCCGGGATCGTCTGAGAACAAACTAAGCTAAGTAGATCCAGTTGAAATGAAGTTATGGTTTGAGACGGGAAAGGTCGTACTGTCACCTGCCAGATTCTTCCTCTTCAAATGGGCGGGAAACGAGCGCGTCCTCCTCCCCATCTCTCCTCGTCCTTTGTGCATGTGACCGGGGACCAGAAGCCCCACACGGGAACTCCTCTCTCTCCTAAACCGTGACCTCAAATACAACCAAAGAAAAACGGATACTAAGGCCAAATGACCATTTCCACTTATTGATTGACTAACAGCTTTTTAAATTAAAACAGCTTTTTATATCAAAGCTGGCCAGGGTGGCTACACTAACAATCAAATTCTCAACTGGTGAGACTAAATCGATGCCGCCATTTTGCAAAGCTCTTAGACAAACACCAACAAGACTCTTTTGACCCAGTCATTCCATTTGGAATTTCAGCATTTCCATTCCTGAAAAGCTATTCTAAATAAACAATACTACATACAGAAAATAAATTATGTACAAATATGTTAGCGTACCATTCTTTTTAATATTATTTTTTTAAAAAACTGGAAACAACCCAAGTGTCCAATCATGAGAGAAAGGTTGAGAAAACTTTAATATATCTTCTCAACACAACGTTATGCAATCACTTAAACTGAGATCCTTGAAAAATACATAATAAATGAAAAATGCAGAACATAAAATTGCATCTATAACACGACTGCAGTTATGTTTCAAAAAATACAATGCATGGGGGGAAAGTAGGTGAAGAAGATACGGATGACATGTCTTCTTTCTACTTCTGAACTTTTCAGATTTTCTTTAAAGGCCACGCATTACTTTACAATGTTTTTTAATGGATTGTTTTAAAGAGAAGACATAAACTCATTCCTTTGGGTCAGGACTACGTGTCCACAGGGCTCAATTCAAAAGTAAAATGCTGCTGGATGGGGGCTCAGACCAGAGCATGAGCTGGGCTCCCATGGGCCCCCAGGAGAGGCTGGGACAGTGACAGTGAAGCTGTGATCAAAGGACCAGGAGAAGGAACCTCAGGTGACACCCAGAGGGTAGCGAGCCGGAGTGAAGAAGGAAGGAGCCTGCGGGGAGGTGAGGAGAGCAGAAAGGGGGGGACGGGGGCTCGGGTCCCAAACTCCTACTTCCAGCCCCGTGGTCCCACCGAGGAGCCCAGGACGGTGGGTGAGAGGCACCCGTCAGGGAGGAAGGAGCTGTGTGGGGTCTCTCTCCTCAGAAGAGAGCAGGTGGACCCCCCATTGCCCAAGTCTGAGGTCCACTTTCCTCGACCAGCATCTGCCAAGTCTCAGAGACACAGATTAACACGCAACCCGACCCCAAACGCCCCACAGCACATCCGCCATCAGAGCCGTCTTCTTTGATCCCAAGTGCCCATGGCATCTATGACAAGACCCGGTCCCCACCTCTGTCCCCTGAGTTGAAAACTGTCAGCAAGCCCCATAAGCTATGGGTCACAGCCAGCTGTCCCTGAAAATCTGAAACGCCTCCCGGCCCAGAAGCACCGGGAAGAAGATGAAGGGGGAATCTGTGGCTGGGAAGACAGAGCCCTGGAAGGAATCTGGCGAGGTCAGCTCGCCTCCTGGGAAGAACCCCAGGACGACGCTCGCTCCTGTGGTCAGCGCACACCCTCCTGAGGGTCCCCAGGGGGAAGGAGGGTTTGACCGGGTGCCCTGCCCCAGTCCACCTGCCAAGGAGGAGACCAGGGCGCGGAAGCCTCACCTTCTCCAGCTTCTCAAAGTGCTCCCGCAGGAACCGCATGGGCCGGTCCGGCTTGGAGATGCAGAGGTGCACGATGCAGTCCTTGAGGACCTGCTGCACGCCATGCTCCTGGACATACAGCTCGCACCCTTTCAGACTCTCATCCTCCTCCGCAGGGTAAGCAGAAGGGGAGGCCATGGTGGCCGGCTGCTGGCTGCCTGTTAGGAAAACACCGGCCGTGCGGGCCTTAGAAGGGGCAGGGGAACCACGGCCAGCGCTCCGGGGTTTGGTAACTATGCATCCTACACCATCAGAAGCTCCACGCTGTGGCCAGATCCAACGACCCACGTGACGTGGTCCAAGTGTGTTATTTTGCACTCGTCAAAGGTCTTTCCTTCTGAGGGGCTACCGAGCTGTTAACGCAGCCACCGCCAGGGCCTCACCTCTCAACAGATCCTTGAGGAACGGAGGAGGATCAAACATCCTCCTGTCTATGCGGTGAGAGAACCCCTCATCGCTGAGAAATCTGACAGCGGGGAAGGGGGGCGCTGCGTGTCCGCCTGGGCGGCTGCGTGGTCTCACTTGTCCATCTCTCCCCCCCTTTTTAAGGACAATTGTGCGGAGGGCAGAGCCCCCACCGGGGCCCCAGCTGGAGGGGGTGCCCCCCCCACCCCACCCCCAGATCTCAGGGGACCAGGGGATGGAAGGGCACTGTCATGGGCCTGGGGTAGCCCGGGACCACCCCGCTTCGCAGGAAAAGAAGGAAACAGAAAAACAATTAAACCCGGCTGACGGTCTTGTGGGAGGGAGCGCCGAGAACAATGGCAGGGCCGCCGCGCTCTCGGCGCCGCGCGTCCGGCTAAGTCACAATGACCGCCAGCAGCCGCACGGCCGCGGGGACCCAGGCCCCGGGGCTCTCAGACGCCGGGAAGGCCAGGCCCGCGACCCTGCTCCGGCCTCTGCGCCCCCCTCTCCAGGCCTGCGACCCCGCTCCGGCCTCTGCGCCCGGGGGACGCGGGGACCCTCCCCGCCCACGACGCGCGCCGCGGGCCCGGGTCCAGCCAAGGGGGCGGGGGTCCCCAAGGCCCACACTCCCATGGCCGCCCGAGGCCCAGCCCCCGCCGGGCCGGGGGTTCCGGCGCAGACCCCACCCCAGCCCGCGTACCTGGATGCGCGGCGCCCGGGGCCGGAGGCGGCTGCGCGGGGACGCGGGACGCGGGGACGGCGGGCGGGCGAGCGGGTCCCCGCACTGCAGCGGCGCCGCCCTCCGCCCGCCCCCGCGCCGCCGGTCCACCCCAGCACGGGCTCCCCCTCCCCCGCCCATCATCCCCCCCCCCGCCTCCCCCCTGCCCCGCGCTCCCTCCCCGCCCCGACACCCCCTGCCCCCTTCCCCCCATGGCCTCCCCCTCTGGGCGGGCGCCCCCTCCCTGCCCCCACCCTCCCCCACCTCCCACTCCCCGCCTGCCCCCCGACCCTCACTCCCACCCCACCCCCCACCCCTGTCTTTCTCCCACATTCAGGCTTGCCCCCCATCTTCCCCGGGACCCCCCCCACCCAGCCTACCCCTGTTACCGCTCCCACTCTCCCCTTCCACCTCTCTCGCTGGCCTCCTCTTCGCTGCCCCGACCCCAAGCCCGCCATCCCCACCCTGGGCATTGGGGATGCATACTACAAGCCTGGACAGGCTTGGCGGTGGACGGACACACAGATCCACGCGCAGCGGGGTCAGGACCACCACCACCGCCCCTGCTCCCACCTCCTCACCCCCCTCCACCAGAGACCCTGCTAGTCGTCGTCGGGTCCCATACCACCCTGTGTCCCCCCGCCACGGGGTAGCCAGGGCCCCTCACTGCTCACTCCTGGGTGTCTCCTCTGCGCGTCTACACTGCACGTTCCGGAAAGCGCGCCCATTCTCCAGGGTCTGTCTCCAACTCAGGGCCAGTGGGGTGGCCTTGGGCCCTGGCAGCTTCCAGTGAGAAGAAGCCGTGTCCTTTTCTTGGTTAAGGGCACCACTTTCACGCAGAGGCCCCAGCGGGAAACCACAGGGTCATGCTAAATTCCTTCCACCCTCCTCGGATGTCCAGTAGGTCACAGAGGCCACCTCCTGACCCACTAGCCCAGGCCTGCAGAACAGGAGCTGTCCTCACCTTCCTGTCACCCCGTGTCGTGTGCCAGGGTGGGGGAACCCATCTCAGCAAGTTGGGGGACCCACCCTTTCCCCAGAGCCGTGGAAATAGCAGGAGGGGGTAGGGAGCCCAGGCCTTGAAGGAGAGGGCATCTGCTCCCTGTCCACACTCACCTGCCTGCACCCACCTATCCCTTCTCCCCTGTCGACACGCACCTGTCCACACACACCTGTGCCTGTTCCGTCTGCACTCACCTGTCCATGCTCACCTGTCTGCACTCACCTGTCCATGCTCACCTCTTCCACACTCACCTGTCCATGCTCAGCTCTTCCACTCACCTGTCCATGCTCACCTGTCCACTCTCCCTGTCTGCACTCACCTGTCCACACCCACCTGTGCCTGCTCACCTGTCCACTCTCCCTGTCCACAGAGGCACGCCACAGGATGGCTGGCCTTGCCCGGCATGTTCCCCAGCTGGCCTGGCGCTGGCCCAGCTTCCTCCTGCCAGCGCAAAGGTAAAGGCACAGGCCGCACTCAGGTGCACAAACTAGGAGCTCCTTTCTGCTCCCCCAGCCCTCGCCCTCCTGGGGACCTGCCTCTCTGGCCTCGTCGAGGCCTCGGGCACACTCACATCTGTCCTGGTGGCACCTCTTGGCAGAGAGTCATTTTAGGGAATTCACGTCATCTCATCTGAATCTAAGCTTCATCCCACAATTTAAACCTCTGGCTGTCTCTCAGCTCAGGCCTGCTGGGAATGCTGTGGACCAACTTTCTCTCCCTCCTCCCCCTCCTCCTCCTCTCTCCTTCCTCCCCCTCCTCCTCTGGCTCCTCCAGGGTGGCCTGGCAGAAAGGATGACAAAAAAGGGCCAGGTCTCCCCTGACGGACTTTGGGGGAAGATGCTCCAGGGCCGGCTTTTGCTCATGGGACTCTCTTGGGGTGCTCCAGAGACCTCCTGCAGGGACCCCCCCCACACTCTGTTCCCCAGGAAGGAGGGGGCCCCCCTGAGGGAGATCTTCTGATCCGGAGGCGTCCCCCACACATGCCTCTTTCTGCCGGATGTTTCACCCTGGCAGAGAGACCCCTGGACAGTGTCCTTGCAAGACAAGGACCTCCAGGTTCAGGGGCCTGGCAGTCAGTCAGCTGGGTGCACCGAGCCCACCAGATACTCGGCCGCTTGGCCTGTCTTGGCTGTGCCTTGTACCAAGCCCCTGTGCTCACACCTCCGAGGAGGCAGGGCAGCCAGCCTCTCACCTTCAGGTTCTGCCAGGTACCCATTTCAGTGGCTCCCGCCTCCAGGGACCGCAGGCCAGCTCCCCTAAGAACTCCCTCCCCCAGCCCACTCCAGCAGCCGGGGTGGTGGTGGTGACACCAGGTCAGTCAGGGACGCTGATTGGACCATGGTAAGAACATCCCTCAGGGGGCAGCGGCATGAAGCCACATGGACCACATTGTTGCCATACACAGCTGGGTCACCGCCCCACTGGACAGTGGGAAACAAATCCTGGTTTTATGGGGTGTCTGAGCAGCCACATCCTCCTGCTGAAAACATGTGCCTGGTGATGAGGTTACCCATTCAGAAGTCCCAGTAAATTGTGCTTGTCTGAGAACATCCCCTCCACCAGTGGGGAAGGCCCCACCCTATTCACTCAGCCCCAATACTTTCCTAAGCGAGGTGTTCACACTCCCCAGCTCTGGGGTCCTCCCTTCACCCTAGAACCTGGGTGCCCAGGCCTTGCAAAGATTCAGCTTCCAGGGGCCAGCTCTGTGGCCAAGTGGTTAAGCTCTCACGCTCTGCTTCAGCAGCCCAGGGTTCAACGGTTAGGATCCCGGGTGCGGACACGGCACCGCTTGGCAAGCCATGCTGTGGCAGGCGTCCCACGTATAAAGTGGAGGAAGATGGGCATGGATGTTAGCTCAGGGACAGTCTTCCCCAGCAAAAGAGGAGGATTGGCAGCAGTTAGCTCAGGGCTAATCTTCCTTAAAAAAAAAAAAAAGGAGTGCTTGTTGAATGACTATGTGAGAGTCCATCTGCCTAATTTCCATCTCCTCGACTGAGTTGAGAGCTCCAATAGGTGTCGGCAGTGTTTGTCGCCCTCATTCATTCTGCCTGGTGAGGAGACCGACACACATATCGTCTGGGGGGCAGAAAGGAAGATGATTCGTTCCACCCCTGCCCTGGAGATGCTGTGGAGCACTGTGGTCTGAGACGGCTCTGCAGGCAGACCTCCTGGTGGGACCCCGGCTCTCCCCTGCCTGGCGAGGGGCCTTGGGCAACGTGAAGAGGCCCCCAGCGGAGCTTGGAGGGGATGCCACTGGTGGTGACGGCAGCTGATGCTGACTGAGGACTCACTCCGGGACGACCACCGGGCTGGGAACTTTTCCTGCAAGAGACCCTTAAATCCCTAATAAAGGTGGGTGTTGCCCTAACCCCAGCTTATGGTGAGGGACCGAGGGACGAGAGGCTGGGAGTGCAGCATGAAGGCGCCGTGAGAGCCCCGTGGCTGTGAACACTAATGATGACGGTTCTCACAGCGAGTTGTCTCCTCGGGGAGGCATCTAATTCCTCTCGGGAGCAGACTCGGCAGGGGCCCTGGGGGAATGCAAGGACGAGGCCACGGGGGAGGAGAGAGGAAGACAGAGGAGGTGAGGGGAGAGCGGGAAGACGTCCGGAGGACGGGGTGGCTGCAGGGGGCTTCTGGGGACCCTCCAGTCGGCGAGAAGCCCCCACACAGGAGGCGGCAGGGGAACTTCAGAAGAACAGGGCTCTCTGCCATCCAGCTCCCGAATCGTCCCCCACGTGGGTCTGCGATGCGAAAGTTCACCCCAAAATGTCAGTGATGTCTGATGTGCGCGTTACTCCCCGGTGTGGTTTTGGGGGTGCAGGCAGACTCGATGAGCTGAGGATGGCCCCCCCAGGCGGCGGCCAGCAAGAAGCCGAGGCCTCGAGTGCCGCCACCACCCAGGGGCGCCTGGAAGCAGATGCTGCCGGCCGAGCCTCAGACCAGAACCCAGCCCCGGAGTCAGGGGACCCAAGGGAGCCGTGCCCGGACTCCTGACCCACGACCTGAGAGATAATGGGTGTGTGGTTTTAGTCACTAGCCTGTGCTACCTCACTACACAGCAACTGATAACCAGTCCACAGGGGAATCGAGGAGACGAGGCTCGGCTTACGTCTGGGCTGGTGCAAGATGAGAGAACAGCAGGAGGAGAGCCACAGACGGGACGTTCGTGTCCCTAAAATTCACAGTTAAACCCTGACCCCGGGGGATGGTGTTTGGAGGCGGGCTCCGGGGTGATGCAGGCCGTGGGGTGGGGCCTCAGGGTGGGAGGGGTGCCCTGATCGAGGAGGCCCCGCAGAGCTCCCCGCCCTCGGCCACGTGAGGATGCAGCGAGAAGACGGCATCTGTGAACCAGGAAGCCGGCCCTCACCAGAACCCGACCTGCGGGCACCTTCATCTGAGACTTCCAGCCTCCAGATTGGGAGAAATAAGCGTCTGTCGTTTACAAGGCCCCCAGCCTGTGGTCTCTGGTACAGCAGCCCAAGGGGACAATGATGGGGGAAACAAGCAATATCGAGCGATGCCATACACGAAAATACATTATGAGGGTAAAAGAATTAAAATATTATGAATCTGGCCAGTGCCAGGCACGGGCGCAGCTCAGTGTTGTTTCTGCCACATTCCATTGACCAAAGCAAGTTACAAGGCCAGTTCAGATTCAACATCAGGGGAAAGACCCTGGACGTCTGCGAAGGGATGAGAAATGCTGGTGACCATCTTTGGAAAATAACTACATTTAATATATACTCTGTAGGGTATTTATAGATATGGCTTATAGAAATTATTTTCTAGTCCTAATTTGCCAAAGTTTTTTTTTAAATCACAAATGGATGTCAGATTTCATCAAATGCTTTTTCTGCATCTACTGAGATGGTCACATGACTTTTCTCCGTTTTTTTTTTTTTTAATGTGGTAAATTACATTAATTTTTTTATGTTAAGCTAACTTGCATTCCTGGAATGAACTCAGTCTGGTCACAATGTAATATCCTTTTTGAAATCCCTTATTTCCAGATTTAATTTGTTAATATTTTGTTTAGGATTTCTGCATCTGTGTTCAGTGAAAGAAATTGCTGTACATTTCTTGATCCCAAAAGGTGACCAAGGTTATGACGCCGGCCTCAAGAAATGAGTCAGGAGATGCTCCCTCTTCCTGTTTTTGGAAAGAGGTTATTTAAGACTAGACTTATTTCCTTATTAAATGTTTTGAAGTGTTTGCTAGTAAAGCCATCTGTGCTTATAGCCTTTATTGTGGGAAGCTTTTCAATTATAAATTTAATTTCTTCAATAAGGATTAGTCTCCTCTGGTTTTCTATTTCCTCTTCTTTTTTTCTTAAAGCTATCCTTTTTGGTGAGGAAGATGGGCCCTGAGCTAACATCTGTTGCCAATCTTGCTCTATTTTTTTTTTTCTCCCCAAAGCCTCGGCACAGAGTTCTAGGTCATTCTAGTTCTTCTGTGTGGGACGCCACCTCGACATGGCTTGATGAGCGGTGCCACATCTACACCCAGGATCCGAACCAGTGAAATCCTGGGTTGCCAAAGCGGAGTGTAAGAACTTAACTGCTCAGCCACGGGGCCGGCCCCTCTATTTTTTTCTTGCAGAAGTTTTAGTAAATTATGTTTTCCCAAGACTTCTCTATTTCATGTACGTTTCTGACATAAAGTGGGTTTTGTTATTCTTTAGTATCTCTTTAATGTTTAGAACCTGAAGTGACAGGCCCTCTTATACCCTTTATGTTGGTATTTTGTGTTTTCTCAGTTTTTTCCCTTGTCCGTCTTGACAGAGGCTTATGAATTTTATGAGCCTTTTAAAAGAACAAACTCTTGGCTTTACTGACAGTCTCTATTGTACGTTTGTTTTTCTATTTCATTAATTTCTGTTCTAACCTCTATTATTCTCTTTCTTTTACCGTGTTTGGATTTGTCTGGATAATTTGCTATTGGGAAAAAAAAAAGCAACACTCTTTACCCAATATAGGCAACTAGAAGCCACGATAAAGCTGTTAGTGGAATTAAAGAAAAACATCTGATATCAATTTGACTCTTGTCCCTTTGAAGGCTAACTGTTCTTGTCAGACAGTCTTCTGGACTTTTCTGCTGGTTTTTGATAGCCTTAAATTTCACCAGCTGCTGGTGTGGCTCTTTGGCACTCCATGAATCCTTCAATCTAAGGTCTCTCGTTTTTCTCTAACTCTGGAAAACTCGTCCCCATCATCCTCCCAAACAGCTCCTACTCTCCGTCTGCATCATTCCTTTTTCTGGGACATCTGTGAACCAGATATGAGCATTTCTGCTCCTATCACCCACATCTCTTACTGTTCCTTTTATATAGCTTCTTGTTCCTGTTTCACACTGTGCTCAGATAAAGACCTTTCTCTCTTTTATAGGCATTTCACTTATTTTAATGAGTTCGTCCTTCCCTTCTCCTGCCCCGGATTCTGTAACAGTTTATTTCTATTCAGTCTGGCAGTGTTTGGGGAAAGCGGGCAGGTCAGATCCTGTCTAAATACTGACGTGGCCACCACCACAACCAAGATATTAAGTACCATCAGTATACAAGGCTCCCTCATTTGCCTCCTCGATAGTCACACCCAGCGTCACCCCAAACCCCTGACGACCACTAACCTCTTCTCCATCTCTGTAATTACATCCTTTCACAGATGTTATGTAAATGGAATCACGCTATAGGTATCCTTTTATGATTCTCTTTTTTTGCTCAGCACAATCCCCTAGAGATTCATCCAAGTGGGTGCATATATCAGTAGTTGATTCCCTTTTATTTCTGGGTAGAACTGTGTTAATTTCCCCTGTTTAAAGATCCTCCTGTTGTCTGTTACTGATTTTTAGTCTGATCCCGTTTTTGGCAGAGAACATGCTCGATATGATTTCAATTCTTTTGTATTCGTTGAGGTTTGCTTTATGGCTGAGAATATGGGCTATCTTGGAATATGTTCAATGGGCACTCGAAAAGAACGTACATTCTGCTGCTGTTGGGGGCAGTGTTCCATAAAGGTCTATTCACCCTGCCGGTGGACGGCAGTGTTCTGCATCGTGTCTGATCGTCTATATTTCTACCAACTGCTGAGACTGGGCACTGAAGTCCTCCCCTTTATGTGCTGCTCTTTCTCCTTTCAGCTCTACCAGTTTTTGCCTTACGTATTTTGAAGGTCTGTTGGCTGGTGCATACACATCTGAGATCACTTCATCTTCCTGGTCAATTGATCTTTTTATCGTTGTGTAATGTCCCTCTTGCCCCAGAGAAATGTCCCACGTTCTGAAGTCTACTTTGGCTGATATTAATATAGTCACTCTGTTTTTTTAAACATTAATGTTTACGTGATATATCTTTTTTCATCCTTTTTTTGTTTTGTTTTATTTTTTAAAGATTGGCACCTGAGCTGACAACTGTTGCCAATCTTTTTTTTTTTCTGCTTTTTCTCCTCAAATCCCCCCAGTACATAGTTGTATATTTCAGTTGTGGGTCCTTCTAGTTGTGGCATGTGGGACGCCACCTCAGCGTGGCCGGACGAGTGGCGCCATGTCTGCACCCAGGATCCAAACCAGCAAAACCCTGGGCCGCCACAGCAGAGCCTGTGAACTTCACCACTTGGCCATGGGGCCAACCCCATCCTTTTATTTTCTATCTACCTATGTCACTAAATTCAAAGTGAGTTTCAGCATACAGTAAACAACATATAGTTGGGTCGTGGTTTTTATATTCATTCTGTCAATCTCTGTCTTCTAACTGGTGTGTTAGGCCATTTACATTTAAAGTAATTATTCATATGTTAGCGCTTAAGTCTGCCATTCTATTATCTGTGTTTGCTCCTTCTCTCATGCCTTACCGTGGGATACTTGAACATTTTTTAGAATTCCACTTTATCATGCTTTTGAGTACATCACTATGTTTAGTTTTCTTAGAGGCTGCTCTAGACGTCACCATATACATATGAAATGACGTCTGACATCAAGTGCCGTGTAGAAACCTCACTCCCATCTACATCTCTCTACGCTTCTCACTTTTCAAACACCATTCTCACAAATATTTCCTCTACATCCACTGAGCACCGTATCAGTGTTTTACGTTTTGTTCCAACCATCAGATATGATTAAAGAAACTCATGAGGTGAAAGATAGTCGGTTATGGTTTCTTCTATTTTTACCCACTCCATTGCTCTTAACTTTCTGAAGGTCCCCGCCTTCGTCTGTCACAATTTTCTTTCTGTTCACAGAGCATCCTTTAGCTCACTCAAGGGTCAGTCAGTCTGTTGGCAACAAATTCCACGATCCTGCCTTCATCTGAGACTATCTTTATTCCTCCTTCCACTCCTAAAGGCTAGTTTTGCTACTAGAGGATTCACAGTTGATGGTTCTTTTCTTTCAACACTTGAAAAACGGATTTCTTCCTTCTGGCCTCTGCAATTCCGGATGAGAAATGTGCTGTCGTTGACACTGGCCTTCCTCTCTAGGCAGTGTGTCACTTTGCTCTGGCTGTTTTCAGTATTTTTTCCTCTGTCTTGAGTTTCCAGAAATTTACTTACGTGTCTTGGTGTTTATGTCCAGAGGGCTTACCCTAGCCAGGGCTCCTCAGCTTCTTGTATCTGTGGGCTTATGCCTTTCACCAAATTTGGGAAGTTCTCAGCCATTATTTCCTCAAATACCTTTTCAGCCCATTCTTCCTCCTCTTGCCCCAGGACTCTGGCGATACAAACTATTGTCCTGCAGATCTCTGGGGCTCTGTTCACTTTTTTCCAGTCTGTTTTCTCTTTCCTGCTTTGCGTAAGTCCTACTGCTCTAAGTTCCCTGACTCTAACCTGTCACCCCCACTCCGCTCTTGTGTCCATGCAGTGAGGTGCCTGGTGATCAGTGTCCAGGGATGGACATGACATTGTTTTGGTTACTGTACTTTTCAGTTCTGTAATTCCCACTTCGTTCTTTTTATAATTTCTATTTCTTTACTAGGAGTTCCTACTCTCTCACTTGTTTCAAAAGAATTCATATTTTTTGAAGTACTTTTATGACTGCTTTAAAATCCTTGTCAGATGATTCCAAATCTGGTTCACCCTTGCACTCATGTGAGTTGTCTTTTCATTTCAATAGTGGTATTCCTGGTTCTTGGTATGACAAATGATTTTTTTTTAATGTATCCTGGACATTTTGGCTATTATGTTAAGAAACTCCTGATTTTACCTAAACTTTCTGTTTTAGCAGGAAGTTGCCCTGTTTAGGTTTAGCGTGTAGATTTCAGCCAACTTCTGTGGTCTGTGGTTCCAACGACAGTTTTATTTTTGCAGCCCTTGCAATGCTCTCCTGGTCTGCTTTATTAATCTGACACTGCTGTTGCTCAGGCCTTGCTGGTGCCATCTACAGGGTTGGAAGCACTTCCCCAGGCCACCTGATGTTGCTGCTACTGCTGCAGGAAGAGCCAGGCAGCGCCTGGTGGTCCTCGGTATCCTTGTGCCACCAGGTGGAAAGCTGGAAGAAGTCAGGCCCCACCGACACCAGCCCTGCGGTGGGTGCTGGCCCCCAGCACCACAGTCGCATAGCCAGGGTCAGGTGGGCTACAGACGCTTTGACGGTGATGCCACAGGCAGACTGCAGGGTGGGGTGTGGCTCCCCACCCAGGTCTCAGCCAGGCCTTCCCTTTAACCAGTTCTTCAATCAGAGAGAGGAGCATTTCCTGGCAGTTTTTTTTTTTTTTGCCTAGGCCATGCTTTGCCTTTGTTAAATGAGCATTTGTTATGGAGAGCCCCAGGGTGTCTGACAGCTCAACAAAGACCCCAAGGGAAAGTGGAATGTGATGCTCGTCCTCAAATGCTGGCACCTGTGGCCATGCTGCCCCTCCCTCTGCAACCCTTTCGTGACCTCCCCCTCGCCCCCTCGTAAACTATCACTGACCCTCCCTATGTCACCCCTGCTATCACTCCTCGTGGAACCCTGTGCCATCCATTCCCGAGCACCGTGGCAATGACACACTTATTACTGTGATCATTCACTTCCCAGTTCTATCTCCTGTCACCAGACTTAGAGCTGTGACAGTAGGCACACGCAGCATTTCTATGTCACGGTGTCCCTGGTGCCTCAGGCAGAGCGGGCCCAACACATGCCTGTTGGAGGAGAGAGCGGTGAGGAGTTACCGAACACCACCTAAAGACATTCAAAAGACACGACCGTGGCATATTAACACCACCCCTTTACCAAACAAACGTCAACCACAAAAAAGAGCAGTCAAGTTGGAAAGAAAGTTCAGTCCTTAGAATAGAGGACGTTTTGATCTTTGGAAACTTGTTGAGGGCACTGTCACAGAGGGGTGGGCTGGCCAGCCAGATCTGGGGACCCCCGGCTGCGGTGGGCTCTGCCCTGTGCCCCAACCCTCCTCCAGGTGGTGCAGCCGAGCCGACGTCCAGCTCCCCCAGACGGCTGCGAGGCGCGGGCACCGGGGACCCTTGGCCTCAGCACCTCGCGTGTCTCCCTGATGGCCGCCTGGGACCAGTCGCGCCCAGAGCCCAGCCCGGAGGGAGCCTCGAAGGGGTCTGGCCGCAGGACCCACCGGAGTCCGTGCTGGAGCCGCCCCCACGGCCTGGGGGACGCGAGGCCGCGCAGGGAGGCTCCTCGTGCGTCCGAGGGCGCCGCGCCCCACTCACGCCGTGATCCCGCAGCGACCTGGGCTGGAGCGGGGCAGCCTCCCTGCACCGGTGAGCGCTGCGAGCCGGGCCCCGCCCCACTTCCCTGGAGCACGCGGGTCCAGTCCGTGCACCTGCCGGGCCACCGCACGTGGAGCCCGGGAAGCGCATAGCGCAGGCGCACAACGAGCGCTGTGCTTCCGGCCCACGCGCTCAGGCCGGAAGTCCTCGAGCCGCGCCACGGGCCCCGCCCCTCCGCTCCCCAAGTCCCCGGCCCAGGCGCTTCCCGGCCCTCCACTGCTCCCCCGGACCCTGCGGCCCCCAGCCCCCAGCCCCGGTCCCCCGGTCTTCCCAGGGCCCTGGCCCCCAGCCTCTGCCCCCGCCGTGTCCTGTCCGCGCTCCGAGCTGTCAATAAAGTTGCGTTCGGAGCCGACCGGAAGGCGGGCCGTAATCCGCGCCGCGGCCGTCGTAAAAGTGCCGGTTTCCCCGGGCTACGGGCAACGCGAGGAAGATGGCGGCACTGGTGGCGGCGGAGGCCGCGGCGCCCCCGGGCCCGGCCGAAGCGGCTGAGGCGGCAGAGCTGAGCCGCGCCCTGAGCCGTCTGCTGCCCGGGCTGGAGGCCGACAGCAAGCTGGGCCGGCGGCGCGCGCTCGAGGCGCTGCAGCACCTGCTGGAGGCTCGGCCCGAGGCGCCCGCCGCCGACCCCGCCGCCGCGGCCGCTGCCTTCCAGGGCCCGTGGGCGCGCCTGCTGCTGCCGCGCCTGCTGCGCTGCCTGGCCGACCCGGCCGAGGGCTGCCGCGCGCTGGCCGCGCACCTGCTGGGCCTGGGCCTGCGCCGCGCCGCGCGCCCCCGCGACGCCCTTCCGCGCCTGCTGCCCGCGCTGGCCGCGCGCCTGGCCGGCCCCGAGCCCGCGCGCCGCCCGCCCGAGGCCTGCGAGGAGCTGCGCCTGGCGCTCGTGCAGCTGCTCGGCCTGGCCGTGAGCCTGGGCGGCGCCGCGCTCGCGCCCTACCTGGACGACGCGGTGCGCGTGCTGCGCTGCACGCTGCTCGACCCCTTCGCCGCCGTGCGCCGCGAGAGCTGCGAGTGCGCCGCCCGCCTGGCGCGCGCCACCCCAGGTGCCCGCCCCGCCCCCCTTCTCCCCCCGCCCCCCAACCTCGGACCGGCCCTGAGCCGGTGGTCTCCTCCTGGACCCCCTCGCGCACTCCACGCTCGCTGCCCGCCTAGCCCGCATCTCCCCACCGCCAGCCTCGGGCCGGCCCTGAGCGGGTGGTCCCCTTCTGGACCCCTTCTCACGCGCCACCGCAGGTGTCCCCCTCCTCACCCCCTGCCTCGGACCGCCCCTACCCCTCCCTGAGCTGGTGGTCCCCTCCTGGACCCCCGCAGCCGCCCTGCTCTTTTCCATCCGGTGGTTCTCGAAATGCAGACTTCCGGAGACCACCCATGAAATTGTGTTCAAGCGTGTCTGGGATGGGGTGCGTTCTGATAGCTGCCTCTCGCGGGGGGGTGGGGGGGCTGTAATCCGGGTGGCTAAGGGAACACACTGAGAAACACCACTCCCATCTTTCACCACTTTTCGTCCCCGTTTCTCACGGAGTCCACCTGTCTTCTCTCTGTGGCTCGGACTGCTGTCCTAAAGGGAGGCAGGTTGCTTCTCTTTTGCTGCCTTTTAATCCATTCTCCATTGCTTTAAAAACCTAGTCTTAACAGGATGTTCCGTTTTCCTAAGTAGCCGGTTCTGCAGGGTCTTGCCCCAGTTTCCTGTCCTTGCTTTCTCAGGCTGGGACGTGCGATGGTAGGGGGCACCTTCTTAGTCCTTTTGGGAGGGCTTCCAGGAGGAGGGAGCGTTTAAGCTGAGGATCAGGGGTCGAGAGGGAGCCAGCCTCGAGGAATAAGCTTGGCAGTGAGGAGCAAGAGGGAGGCCAGGGTGGCTGGAGGGGTGAGGCGGGGGGGCCGATGGATTTGAATTCAGTGTTAAGTGCAATAGGGGAGCCAGTGGAGGGTGCGGACAAGGAGTGTGATAGACTCCGGTTCTGGTTTATGAAAGACGAGTCTGTGCTCGTGGGGAATGGACTACCCAGGTGGCAGCAGAGGAGATAAGGCAGCCAGTCGGGGGCCATAATCCATGTTTAGGTGTTGGCTTGGACTTGAGTGGGGCAGTCTGCTACAAGGGATGGAGAAAAAGGGACCGGCTGCGAGATGGACTGCAGCCCCTGCCTTCCAGCCTTGGCCTGTTCCCTCACTAGAGTCTAAGTTCTGGAAGGGCGGGACCATGCCTCTTGGTACTCAGGGCATACAGCTCAGTGCCGGCCTGCAGTAGTGCTTACTGACTGTTGAGTGAAGTGCTGTTTCTCCTGCTTGAAGCGGCTCCCCACCTCAGCCCTCCTCCCCTGCACCAGCGCTGCTGTGCGAGGCGCCTCCCTCCCTCCCCTGGCCCGAGGCTGGAGTAGACCAGCTCCTGCCTGGATGTGAGGACCTGCCTGGGGGTTAAGGAGCTCACCTGGGGTCTCTGAAATAGCCGTCTGTGGGTCTCAGCAGCAGCATTGAGGCCAGAACTCCAAAACCAGAGCGTCAGCCTGGCTCTCCCTGGGGACCTTACCCGTAGGAAGTGGCGTGGCGTCGCCTGGAGCTGTGCTGGTCTGGCTCCCTGCACTAGTGCTGGGTGTCTGGCTCTGGGCGCTGCTGGGTGTGGAGACACAGCGTCCTTCGGCTCGGTTTTTCCTTTGGCCAGCGTCCCTCTCAGGCAGCAGCCCCAGGGCTCCCCTCACAGTGCCCATCTTCAGCTGAGGTGGGGCCAAGCCCCAGCCTTTTCCCTCTGGTTCCCCAAGCCTGTGGGTCATAGAGGTAACCTTTGGGTCACACACGCTTCTTGTGCTTCTCCTGGGGCCGGAGGTGCAGAGCTGTGCCTGGCAGGGCTAAGCCGTGTGCCAGCTTGCAGCAGGGACCCACTGGGAGGGGAAGGAAGGTCCGAGGCGCAGCGGCCTGTCCCGGGAGCCCGTGGGGTTGGGCGTGGCTGAGGCTAGTGGACAGCAGCCCGGGTAACTGGTGGCCTCCCCTGTCTGCAGACCACTTCCACATGCAGTCGGAGTCTTTGATCAGCCCGCTGATGCAGACCATCTCCCACCAGCACTGGAAGGTGCGGGTGGCCGTCATCGAGGCCACGGGCACGGTGATCCAGTTCAGCAGCGGGAAGTCGGTGGATGACGTGCTTCCGCACTTTGCTCAGCGGCTCTTTGATGACGTCCCCCAGGTAAGGGGAGTTTCTCCTCCGGGCGGTCCCCCCTCCAGCAGAGGCATGCCCCATGCAGTTTCTACTCGCTCGCCCCCTTTTCCTTTTTATAAAGATATTACATGTTACCGCAAACGTCCTTTCATCGCTCCCAGTCGTTGGGCGCTCCTACTTCAAGTCTTTGAGAAGCTGACGGAGAGCTGAATTGTCTTAATGTATTTGTTATTCTTAATTGCAATAATGTGGAAGGGGACTATTTCCTCTTAGGAACAATGTCTAAACTGCGTGTCCTCCACGCTTGGCAGAGGCGTCTTCGCTGTGCCCATCCATCAGGCAGATTTAGCTGAAAAGCCACAGTGGTTCATGACCCAAACCGCAGAGGACAGGTTGGAGGGTAACTCGTTCTGCTGGGCTTTGGGGCCCGCTGAGAGGTGGACGGACAGACAGATGGGGATCAGAATACTGGGGTTGGCAGAAGTCAGCTCGGGGGGCATGTTGTGGGTCTGAGGCCACAGTTGGCTTATAAACCTTGGCCAGCCCCAACTGCCGGGAGCAGGGCCGAGGCCCCTGAGGGCAAGCGTTCTCCCAAAGGGTGCGGATCACAAGGGGGAGCTCGTGCTCACGGTCACACAGGGTGAGAGGCCCAGTGGGTGCTGGCAGGAGTCATCCAGAGCAGTCAGAAAGGGCCCCTGCCTCGGCCACCTCCGGCTGCTTCACGTCCCGCTGGCCGTAAAGCACACCAATGAGAGGTGGCGTGGCCTGCTCGCCTGTCGTGGGAACGTTAGCCGCTCGCGTGCAGCACTGTGCGCCAGCCTCTCCCATGTCTCATCCACGCACCGTATCGTTAGTTCTCACAGAAACCCCTCCTGTCTGCTTCACTTCCCCGGGGGTTTGGAGGCTGTGTGACCCAGCTGGCGCTTGTCCCTGGCCCAGGTCTGGTGACATCGGGGACCACTCTCCTGCCTCCCAGCCACAGGCACACTGGGTTTCCTTCCCAGGCACTTTGTCCGTTTTGTTTTGTTTTTTTAAACGGCTTTATTGAGCTCCACTTCACATCCCATACAATTCACCCATGAATGGTATGTTTGTTGTGTTGAAACATTGGCGTGTTCTGTGTTTTTGATATGTTACGTTATTAATTTTTAAGTTTTCTTGTAAAATATATTTAACGTTAAGTTTGCCATTTTAACCATTTTAAGTATACAGTTCGGTGGCATTAAGAACATTCACGAGGTTGTGCAAACATCACTACAGTCCAAAACTTTTTTTATCATCCCAAACAAACTCTGTAGTCATTAAGCCGGAAATCCCATCCCCCCTCCCCAGCCTCTGGTCACCTCTGATCTTGCCGTCCCTCGGAACTGGTGTGTTCGGGACGGCTCACGTAAGTGCAATCAACACGTGATCTGCTTCGACTGGCCCCGTTCGAGGTTCATCGTTGTGGCGTGTGTTGGTGCTTCATTGCTTTTTATGGCTTGCTAATGTCCGTCATGTGGATGGACCACGTGGTGTTTAGCCGTCACCCATCGATGGACATTGGGGCTGTTTCCACCTTTGGCTCTTGTGAGCGGAGCTGCTGTGAACACGGCTGTTCAGTGTCTCTTTGGGTTCCTGCTTCACTTCTCCTGGGCATGGACCGAGGAGTGGACTTGCTGGGTCCCGCGGTAACTCCAGGTCCAGCTTATTGAGCAACCACCAGTGTCGCCCACGGCAGCTGCACCGTTTTGCGTTCCCACCAGCAGTGCACAAGGGTCCTGATTTCTCTGCATTCTTACAACACTTGTTATTCTGTTTTTGTTTGTTTGTTTGTTTATAGCCATCCTGGTGGGTGTGAGGGTGCCTCCTGCGGCTTGGTTTGCATTTCCCTGACCATTGGTGACATTGGGCACCTTTTGTGTGCTTATTGGCGGTTACTTGTTTCGTGAGCTGTAACATTCACCTCGTGTGACTCAGATACAGTTCTGCTGGGTTAGCACGGTGGGCAGGCAGCCTGGGAGGGTCGAGATGCCTTCTCTGATCACACGGAGAGGCTAGAGGTTCTCACCGCTTGTCACGGCTTCCCCCACTCCGTCCGACCTGAGCGGGCAGGGGGCGAGAGGAGCGGACTGGCTGCGCTGCGGGATGATGGCAGCCTCTCAGCAGGAGGCAGGCTTCCCGGAGCGGATGGTGTGAAGGCAGCAGAAGAGAGTCGCTCTGGGCTTTAGGGGCCGGGACAGGTGAGGACATACCAGGGCCGGGGTGACACAGCCCCTGCCTGGATGTCGCTTTAGCTCTGCTGCCCGGGCTTCACCCTCAGGCTGTGTCCCTGAGGCGCAGCGAGGCTGCCAGTGGGGCGCACGCAGAGACGGAGGGAACCTTCCCCACGTGGAGCCTGAGTCTGTCCTCTCATCTCGTGGGGCCAGGTGGAGTGGAGTGACCGTGGGCACCGCTGACCCCTCCTGGAGCTGGGGTGGGAGGGCACAGCAGAATCGGGCTCTGCCGAGGGCGGAGGAGGGGGCAGGGCGCTAGGTGGGCACCAGCACTGCCCTGCACCTGCCACAGGTGCTGTTGCCGCTCCCCAGAGACCCGACTGCGAGGGCAGCTCCAGGAGCGAGGCCCGGCGTGGACGCCAGGGGAGAGCAGCAGCGCTGACCAGGGCGCTGTCTCAGCTTCTTCCAGCTAGAGGCAGAGCAGATAAGGATGTGGCTTCCTTGTCACAGATCAAGTGCTTTTCCTCAAAACACTGTAATAACTATGTGTCGACAGCTGTCTATAAAGAGTAAACTGCGTATCGATCGATAGCTGTCTGTAAATACTGTAACTATCGGCAGCTGTCTGTGTAGCGTAATCGTGTATCCATGGCTCTCGGGAAACACTGTGTTGATAACTCTGCAAACAGCTAAGTGTGAGAAAGCCGGCATCCCGTTGTTGGCCTAACCGTGGACGTTCGGTCCCCCGACTCGAGCGTCCTAAGGTTTGGGTCCCTGCAGACGAGGAGGAAGTTGTGGGAGGACTGCTGCCATTGGGGCATCACGGGCAACGTTCTGTGTTTTGTTTGCTGACAGACTTTCCCAAAACTTTGGTCTGTGACTCTTTTTTGTTATTTAATATTCCAAAACAAGTGCTTTACATTACTGAAACTATTTTCACTTTTATTTTTTCCCAGTGGGGTTTGATTTGCTCCCATACAGTTCCCAGGGCTGATTGAGGTGGGATTTCAAATCTGGCTTCTCAGTTGCCCGCCAGCTTTCACGCTGGCTTGGGGTCTCGTTAACGGGGTCACCAGAGTCCCTTACAGTGAGTTGAAGGGGACATGATCGTGCTGTGCTTTTTGCTTGGATGTCAGCTCTGGGCCTCAGCCCCTGAGCTCACTTTGACGTCAGCCAACACTTCGCAGGTGCTGGGACTCCTGCAGACTCGGCCCCCAGGACTTCGCAGGCACCCTGTGGGCGGCCCAGGCCGCGAGAGATCCTGCCCACAGTCTGGGCGTGAGGTCCTCACAGCCTTGGAACATTTAGAGAACTCTCAGCAACTGCTGGGCGCCCAGCCTGCTGGACTGAATCCTGGGTCGTTGAGCTCCATCATCAGGGGCTGCCTGGAATCAGCCTGTTCTTAGTGCTTTACTTGAAGCGACCCCTTTGGTCCGTGTAGCCCCTTGTGGGCGGGAGACTGTGAGGATCTCTGTCTTACCAGCGAGGAACAGGGCACAGAGAGGTTCCAAGCTCACCCAGGTGACACAGCCAGCTCAGTACGGGCAGTCCAGCTCCCAGAATTCTCTCTCTGGTGCTTCCTCACCACCAGCCTCCAGGACGTGTCTGAGGACATGGAAAGGGGGGTGTCCCAGGGCCGCAGGGGCTGACCTTGCTTCCTCTGGGCCAGAAAGGCCCACACGTCTGGCTGCGTGCAGCGTCCAGGTGAAAGGGCGCCAGGCTCAGGTTAGGTCGTCGTCCGTAAAGAGTGGTGTGTGTCCATCTCGGCCCTTGGTTGCCCTGGGGTCCCCCTCACTTCAGGAACTCGCTGCGTGTTGCTGGTCTCTGACTGTGGGCGAGGAGGTTTCAGTTAGAGGGTTGGTCCCGTGTGCTGTGTGTGGTGCAGATGTGGCTCCGACCCGCTGCTCAAGCTCCTGGGACGTGACCTGCGTGGGCGTCCCGTGGGAGCCGCCGGCAGGGCCACGTTCAGCGGGTTGCAGCTCACCTGGCCTCACCTGCCCCACTGCTGGTGGCCCCGTGGGCGTTCGGCTCAGGTCCTGAGGCCTTTCTGAGCACCTGCCCTCTGCCAGCACCTGATGGAGCGCAGGAAGGAGAGGTGCTGCCCCAGTCATTGCCTGGGACCTGGTGGGATCAGTGCCAGGCACCTCCCAGCTGCTCAGGAGCGATGCATGGTGGCGTAGAGGGGTGGGCGGGTGGAAGGGTGCAGGGCTGGGGGGAAGTGTGAATGTGTGCTCTGCCTGAGTGGGTGACAGGGGAGTCCTAAGGTGAGGAATGAGGGAGGATGCTCACCACATTCCAGAAAGCCCATGGGATGCAGATTCCTGAACCCAAGAGCCCTTGGGGCGGGACCCTGCCAGAATGAACTGGCGCAGGCTTCCAACTCCCATCCTACGGGTGGGGCCTGTTGCTGCTCCTCTCCCCTCCCCCACCCTCCTTTCCCCTCCCCTCTCTTCCCCCCTCTGCTCCCTTTCTCTCCCCTCTCTCCTCTCCTCTCCCCTCCTCTCCTTTTCTCTTTCTCCCACCTGAATCCAAATGAGGGAAAAGTAACAACAGAAATTTACCATGGACGTTCATATCCACCTCACAGACTTCATAAAGGTTATGCTGAAATTTTTCAGATTTTAAAACAAGAATGTCCCAGATTCAGTGGAAGCCCTCTTCCTCTTTAATTGGATTGAATACTATATATTTCAAGCAACATTTGATATGTTATTAAAATATTTTGCTGATGCCATTAAAAGCTTTTTATGCTGAAGAGAGGAGTTTATTAAAATGACATAAAATCCTTAAAATCCGAGGCCTTCGGTCGGCGTGGTGGACACAGAGGGAGTGCTCCTAAGTGTTTTGCTTGAGACGGTCATTCGAAATCAAGGGCTGGGTAGAAAGATCTTTCCCCTGCCTCCCCCACCCCCCAAATCTGAGGTCTGAAATGTTCGCACTTGAGGGCTGAATTGGAAAGAGATGACTTCCCCCCGCCCGTGCCTGGGAGCTGCCTTCCGTTCTCTGTGGAACGTGATGAGGAGCGTCGTCAGTTGATAACACATGCTTAGCAGCTGACGGCAGGACATAGCACTAAATATCCTCGTTATGAAGAACTGGGCACGTTAATTTTCCTTGACTTAAGAACTTAAAGTGGGGGGCCAGCCCCGTGGCCGAGTGGTTAAGTTCGCGCGCTCCGCTCCTGCACCCAGGGGTTCACCGGTTTGGATCCTGGGCGCAGACTTGGCACCGCTCATCAGGCCACGCTGAGGCGGCGTCCCACGTGCCACAACCAGAGGCACCAACAACTGGAACCTACAGCTATGTATGGGGGGCTTTGGGGAGGAGAACAAGAAAAAAAAGATTGGCAACAGATGTTAGCTCAGGCGCCAGTAAAAAAAACACACAGTGGGAACTTGCGAGTTAACGGAGAACGGAAGACTGTCTTGTTTGCTCAGCGCTGTTTCGCATGCACAGTTTCTCCCTTTGGCTTTGCGCAGGGTCCCAGATGGTGCCGCGCGCGGTTCTCCAGCCAACACCCGCCATCCGCAGCCCTGCCTCGGGAGAAGAATGATTCTCGCTCGGCTCATTCGGCTTTTTTTTTTAATTGACATATTTCCCGCTTAGTCAAACTGTTACTTGGCAGCTCTGTTCCGCGCTGTTTTCTGAGCTGGGAGCAGAGGGCGATGTGTCTCACGTTCCTGCCGACACCAGCTCCAGGCTGACGGGCGGGAGCGGGCCGGCTGCCCCGGCGATTCTCGCTCAGGAGGCGGGAAGCTGAAGGCTCCTTCCTACAAGAGACGTGTCATCTTTGGGGACGTTGCAGTGACTGTCCTGGGTGTGGGGCCTGCAGGTGCCCAACACGGGGCAGGACAGCGAGAGGAGCCGCAGCCAGCTGGATGGGCTCCCACAGCCCGTGGCCTCTGGTGCTGGGGCCCAGGCGCGGCTGGGTCACAGAGCTCTGGAGCGGGTCCTCCTGATGCCTGCCTGTCACCCTGCAGGGCCCTGCTCGCTCGCTCGGCGGTTCTGGCGCTGGCTGGTTGCAGTCGGGATGTTTTTAGCCCGTAGATTTGCCCAAGAGGGACGTTCGCTTGTGCTTTGGTCGCTGATGCCATGCTCGCGTCAGTTAATAAGAACGACCCCATTTGCCTCATGTTGTGCCTCTTTGTTTTCAGAGAGTTTAACCCTCGCAGGGGTTGCAAGGCAGCACGGAGCCCAGCGCCTGCACACCTCTTGCGGGCGGGGCGGGGGTGGGGGCCCGGGACTGCTGAGCTCGTGCCAGGGGCTCCGCGTCAGGCTCCGTGCAGGTGTTCTCCTTTCTCCTGAGGGGCCGGTGACACGGGTCCTGTCGTCCTCTCTCATTTTCCAGAAAGAGGATGAGCTTGAGGGAGGAGAGTGGGCTTTGCCTGTTCATGTGCCCTGCTGGAGCCGGGGCTCAGCCCACCACAGGCAGTGACAGGCCTTCGGTGGGCACTGCTGGGGCCCAGCCCCTGACCTGGGCTGCCTGCAGTGCTGGCTGCTGATGGCCACAGCGGGTGGAGCCTCTCTACCCCGAGTGCCTGCCATAGGGTCCCCTCCCAGCCGCACCTGGCAGACGCCACAGCCGGTGGGCCCCTTGCTGGGTAGTGCCGTGGTGCCACCCCATGGCAGGGCTCCTCCAGAGGCTCGGCCCGGCTGCTGCCCTCCCAGGTAACTTAGGGCGCCTGGCTGCCTGGCGCAGGGAGCTCAACCTCGGGCACCAGGTGTGTTTCGGGCCATTTCCTCTGTGGCAGGTGAGGTGGGTGGAGCGTGCCATCGCCTGGTCAGACAGCCCGCAGCAGAGCGGGCGCCCCGCCGGCCCCTGAGAGTCCCTGGGGCTCCAGGGCCAGAGGCCTGGGTGCTGTGACCTCGCAGGGCACACTTCCTAGCCGCTGGCCAGCAGCTCGTGGAAACGCCCATGGTGACACAGCGCCCGTGGAGCCCAGCAGGGAGGCTCCCGCGTGTGAGCCCTGCTTCGGCTGACAGAGGGTTGGGCTGGAGCCACGAGGACTGGCTTGGGCAACAAGACACAGCGGCCCCGACGTGTCCTCGCCAGGCCTGAGCCTCAGTGCAGGGCTGCCGGAGCACCGGGGCCCCAAGCCCGCGTCTGCCCCTGGACGGTGTCCCCATGGTGGCCCTGCTGCTCCGCGTGTCCCCTCGGCGTTTCTCTGCCCGGCATGAAGCCGCCTCTTTTGCGTGCAGGTCCGGCAGGCGGTGACGTGTGTGGTGGGGGGCTGGCTGCTGAGTCTGCGGGACCGCTACTCCTTCTTCCACAAGCTCATCCCGCTGCTGCTGAGCAGCTTCGACGACGACGTCCCCGAGGTCGCGTAAGTGGCCAGGCTGTCCTGGAGCGGCCGTCAGGCCCCCCGTTTGCCTGGCTCCGTGGCCCCTGCAGTTGCAGGCGTGGGTCCTCCGTCCTCTTCCCCGGGACTTGTCGTCCCTACATCGTCATCTACAGTCACGCTTGTTTGCTTTGCTGCGGAGTCTCCTTGTGACGCCCACCCCCCGCCCCCGCCCCGGTGCCCTCATTCTAGATGCCGCGAGGTCATGGGGCGTCCAGCAGGCCTTTGCGGTTTTCAGTACTTTGGGCACACGCATAGAAGTCAGTCGCCTTCAGTGCTGTCAGTGAAGCGCTCAGAAGCCCCACAGATGGCCTGGTCCTGGGCCCCTGCAGGAGCTCCCCTGACCTGTGTCTGTGCTGCAGGCGCGTGGCGGCCAGCCTCTGGGAGCAGGTGGGCCTGCAGTGGCAGAAGGAGAACGAGGAGGACCTCAAGGACAAGCTGGACTTCGCCTCTCCGGCCCCAGCCCATCACCCGTCACCAGGTGAGTGCCGCCTTCCCCAGGACAGTGATGGGGGCTGGGGGCTCTGAGGGGGCCCCGCGTGACCCTGCACTCTCGGGTGCCCCCCGGCAGCGCTCGGCTCTTCCTGCGGACGCCGCCTGGGTCTGGCCCTGGGTGGGTGAGGGTGACGCATCCCGCGGAGCTGTGGCTGGTGCTTCAGCGTTTTATACGAGAAGCTTTTGTAACTTCATCTGAAGACGCAAACACGGGTCACGGGGGCCGCGGCCCTGCATTTCGGGGTGATTTCCGCGGTCGAGGCAGAGGCTGCCGTCCCTTCCCTCGCTGCGGGGCCGACCTGCGCGCCCCTGTGTCAGTGCTGGGAGCAGGTCTGGCCGTGGCTGCAACCCCCTGTGGCCCTGGCCTGCACGCCCTCGGCTTTTCTGTTCTGGAAGCTGCTTCCTCTCATGGGTGGCGTGTCTCCAGCTGTGCTGGATCAGATGCCGCTGTCACCGCGTCTGCATGCACGGCGTTTCTTGACGTTAGACAGTAGCGAGGTGCACGCTGACGAGGACAACACGTAGCACCCGAGGCAGCCAGCCGCACACAGACCGCCTCTCCTGGCCTGGTCGGGCAGGCGGTGCGGGCCAGCTGGGCCTGGCGGGACGTCGTGGCTGCTCAGGACAGCATCAGGACAAGCACTGCCAGCGGCGTTGGGGTGATGTGAAGTTTGTGGTCGGCAAACGAGCACCTCCCCCTAAGACACAGCTGTCATCTCCCTGTCCACACACGCTCCGCCCCTCCATGCCATGCGGTGGGTAAGGGGGATCACACGCGTTCTGGAAAAGGTGCAAGAACCAGCTGCTGGCAGCATTTTTCTGTTTCCCTGAAGCCCGAGAACACACTTTTTAAAAATGTAGAACATAGACACCCAGGTTTGGAGTTTCCTTTGCAGCGCGCGCACCCTTGCTGCCTGTGAGGGAAGTCGGTTCTGAAGGTGGCGCTCGTGTTTTGTCAGAGCATCTCCCTCCACCCCCAGAGTTAGCCTGCACCCCGGGCAGACCGGGAGCCCGTGGGGTGTTTATTGACAACACATCTCCACTAGGTTCTGGTCGTTGACAAGGAAACAGTCATTCTCTCCGGATGCGAGGTCCAGGAGGGCTGCGTGGCTCGTTCTCTACCAGCCCTGAGGCTGTAAGCTGGGTCTTCACATCTCACTGGCTCCCTGGCCCCGCGTGGCCCAGGGAGACTGTGCTGGGAGCGCTCTGGCTGCCCTGTGCTGTGCTGGCGGTTTGTCCTCGAGGTCACACTCAGGCATCGGGGCGTCCTGGACAGGCCGCCCTGCAGGGAGGACCAGGGTCGCGGGGCCAGGGACTGGGAAGATGCAGGCCTGGAGGTGAGGTCGGAGGGAGGGCCAGCCCAGCGCGCACTGCACGGAACACAGGCAGCCAGGCGCACGTTCCAAGGCCTGGAGACCGTGGCTGTCTCAGAAATGCTGCTCCCGTTAGAGCAGAGTAAATTTAGAGCTGAATTACAATCAAAGTTAGTGGCATGAGTGCTAGGTTTCATTGGATTTTTGGCATTTTTCCCCTAAAAGTTTCCCCTAAAATTTTTCTTTCTTAAAATTTGAATCTTAAATCTAAGTTTTCAGGGGGTTTTTTTTAACACCATTTCGTATGTCCAATTATGTCAGTTGTCTCCTCAGAGCCTCGCCAGGCTTGTCTCGCTGAGCCTGGCCTCCTGTGCCTCCCCGGCCCCCAGCGCCGTCTGTCTCCCTCAGGTCCCCTGACCACACTCCAGCCCCTCGGGACAGGCTGCCTTCTTGACCTCTGATGTCATTTACGTCAGGAAGCTCACCCTTCACAGATAGAGTTCTATGAGTTTTCACAAACACAGGTGCCCACCCCTGCAGTTAAGATCTAGAACGTTCCATCGGCCCCGGCTGCCTCCTGCCCCTGCAGCTGCCTCTCTGTCGTCTTTCCCTGTAGTTCTGCCTTTTCCAGGATGCGTAAGCGACACCCCACAGGCAGCCTTCTTGTCGGCCTCATCTGCTCAGTGCACCTGAGGCTCGCCTGTGGCTGCGTCAGAGCTTTTCCATTCTGTGGGCGTCCCGCAGCTTTTCCCTCACCCGCTGAAGGGCACGTGGTGGTTTCCAGTGCTGGGTGATCCCCGATAGGGCTGACGTAGGCAGCTGCATACAGGCTTGTGTGAACCCACGTCTCCCAGGTAAACTCCTGGGAGCAGGGCTGCTGGGTCGTGTGGTGGCTGTGTATGGTTTCATGGGGACGGCCACGCGGCTCTCCATGGCGGCTGCATATTTGCATCCTGCCAGCAGGGGAGGGGAGTCTGGCTGCCCCGTCCCGGCCGCGCTCGGTGGGTGGGGCTGTGTTGGAGGCATCCTTGCTGGGTCCTGCAATGGCTTTCCTGACGACAGACAATGCGGAGCATCTTGTCATGCACTTATTTCATAGTCTTGTCCTCAGCTGTCCTTTGGTTAAGTGTCTGTTCAGATCTCCAGTCCATATTTTCAAGTGGGTGGTGGTTCTCTTAGAGAGCTTGAGCCGTGCTTCCTGCCGTCTGGGCGCCATCCTTTGTCGGGTCTGTGTTTGCGACTCTTCTCTGGCCCAGCTGTCTTTGAAGTCCCAGCTTGTGCCCACCTGGTGGCCCTGGCGGGCACTGTCCCCCTCCTCCTCACCTGCTGCTCCTCGTCACGGGGCTCGGCTCCTGCCTCACTACTCAGAGAGCCACTCGCCGCAGCCTCCCTCCTCCTGCCCCGCTTTCTTCCCGTCGCCTGCCTCCAGCCGATGTCATGCTGTCCTGGGTCAAGTGTCTGCTCGTGCTCTGAGAGGGCACGCGTATCTACAGCCACATCGCAGCACCTGGAACAGGTGCGCCAGGCACGGCGTTGGCTCAGCAAGCGTCGGGTGCGCGAGCGAGTGGGGGCTGCGCCTGCTCCCACCCATGAGGCTGGACCGTGACTGTGGCTGAGCGGCAGACGGAAGGGACGTGATAAGGCGCACAGGGCACTGCCGATAGACGCTGTGCTCACACGTGCCGCCCTGTCACACGAGGAATTCAGGGAGTGTGTTCCAGGACCAGGGGTCTAGTCGGAACCCTTCCTGACAAAGTAAGGTGCGTGTGGCGTAGAAATACAGTCTCTTTACTACACAGCTTGTCGTGAGCTCTGCAGACACACTGTAAGCTTCCTGTTACAGCACTGAGAAAATCTCCACTTTCAAAACCAGGCTGTGTGTTGAAAGGGAAGACGGTCGGGGCATCCGTTGTCTGCCTGAGCACAGTGCTCCTCTCGTGCGGAAGCTCAGGTTCCTGCTTGACGGGCATCTGCACATCGCGCCCACGAGCCGCCAGCAGCAGATCAAGTGGTGACAGCGGGTTCCGGAGTCCTTTCTGCTCTGACATCAGCCTCTGTTGAAATGTTTTCCTTGGTGATGGTCGAGTGAGAGGGGAAGCACCTCGTTGTGACGGTGGATGGTTTGCCAGGTCTTTTATCACAGAGGATGGAGTTGGCTTTTTTTTTTTACCCATTTTAGAAATAAGTAGGGTTCCCTCCGAGGAAGCAGGCTGCCATGTGGCTCGTCTCCATAGTTCCCTCGTGTTCTCTCACTCCCCCAAGAGCCCAGACCTGCTCTGCTCAGCCTGCATGTTTCATCCGAGTGCTCAGGAAGATGGGGGACCTGAACAGGCGTTGTCAGAAATGGCGCGTTGTGCAGAGAAAACGGGCCAGGCAGAGGAGAGCCTGACTACAGAGGCGGGTTGGCATCATGGGGACCAAGCAGGGCTCCGTGGTGTGGACGTCGACCCAGTCCGAACTTGCTCTGGGTGTCGGGAGTGGCTCCCCATCTGAGGCTGGAGGGAAGAGCAGAGCCTCCCATTTGGAGGCTGTGTCACCCTGTTCACGCGGAGCAGGTGCCAGTCTCCTCCTCGCACAGTGAGGAGCTGAGGCCCAAAGGGGACGTGGCTCGTCCCCAGGCGGCAAGTCGGGACCCGCACCTAACCGAGCCGGGTCTCGGATTCTAAGCTCCTGTGTCTCCTGGTGACCTGCCCTGACCTCCTTCTCGGCTGACCCCTCGTCCTTGCACCGAGGGCCCCCCAGTTCTTCAGGAAGATCAGTCGCTCCTCGGGGACATCTGTGCCTGTGAACAGCCAGGACCTCGCGCAGAGTGCCCAGCGCCTCCTACGTGCCGCAGGCAGTTGCCTCACATCCCCACGCTGGTTTCCGGCAGGCTCGGCAGCGCTCCCAGCTGGCATGTCTGACTTTGCTTCAGTTGTGACAATACAGTGGCTTACACACGCTTGCCTCTTGTCTGCCTGCGTTGGGTCGCTCAGCCTCGTCCTGCAGACGCTGGCCAGCCTGCGCTGTCCGTCTGCTCTTTTGCAGACATCCACTGGAATTGTCTTGGCGTGCTTTTTGCTTGCTAAGTACTGCAATTATGTTTTCAAAGAAGAGATTACTAGATAATGGCTGAGCGTTCTGGGCACCTGACCAACCGGCAGCTTGGACTCTGGACTTAAGTTAATCATCACTCAGACCTCAGGGCACATCCTTGGGATTTCCCTCTGCCCCTACGCAGGATAAACAGAAACACCTACCTCGTTTTGTTTCTGAATCAGAACCAACCAGATCTGGGAAGGAATATGGATGTGGAGAGCCAGAACTCTCGACCTTGCTGGGGGAAAGGCACATGGTGCGGCCACTTTGGAAAACAGTGTTAAACTTACAGTTACCCTGTGGTCCAGCCACTCCACCCCCAGAAAAAAACTCAACAGAAATGGAAACTTGTGTCTGCCCAGGGTTTTTGTGTCGTGTTCACAGCAGCATTATTCAAAATGGCCCCAGAGTGGACACAGCCGTGTCCTCAGCTGATGAAGGGATGGACAGGTGTGGCAGGTCCATGTGGTGGAGGCGTATCCGGCCGTGTGTGAGAGTGGCGCTTGCTGCAACGTGGGGAAATCTCACAAACACCGTGCTGAGTGAAAGGAGCTCCTTTGTGTGAAATCTCTGGAGGAGACAAAGCCACAGGCACAGAGAGCAGATTAGTGGTTTCCGGGTGGGGGTGGGGAGTGACTGCAGACAGCACAGGGGCCTTCTTGGGGTGATGGACGGTCCTAAAACGGGGCTGCGGGGTGATTGCACAGCTGTGTGAATCCCCTGACACTCAGCTCACAGGACTCGTGAGTGATTTCCACAACAGGTAAGTTATCCCTCCGTAACGCTGTTTTTGAGAAACCCGCTGAGGCTGGAGTCACTGTGAGCAGTCTGTTTGTGCAGTTAGTACAGGTTTACTGTGGCCTCTCTGCCCCCAGCACAGGAGACGGGGGCTGGACGGACCCCCTCCCTCCCTGGGCTTGATCTCGGGGACAGCTGTCAGCGTGATGGGCCTGGCCTGCCTCTCACCCAGAGCTGCCGTGCCCCCGGGGCTGCAGGTGCAGGAGCCTCTGCCTGGAAGACAGGCACCTTGACAGCAGGCAGCCAGGGGCAGCGCTTCTGAGTGAATCTGAGATAAGGCACTTCTGGGAGGGGAGCCGAGGTCCCTTCCGGAGCCTCTTGACCACTGGTGTCTGTTCATGTCCTCGTGAGCAGTCTTCTCACAGCCACGTCTGATCGGGGCGGCTTTCGGTGCAGATAAGCCCTTATGTGTGTGCCTCAAGCTCTGGGCCTTCGTCGTGTGTCCCGTGGAAGCCGCTGTGGGAGGTACCCGCGCCCAGGGGAGAGAGAAGGGTTAGTCCCATCAGACTGATGGTTGTGGACATCACTGCTTTGGAGACTCCTAGGTGCCCGTTGTTTGAATTCACCCTGTGAACCGAACAGTTGAGCTCAGCCGGGGGTTCCCAGGACCCCTTTCTGTGTCTAAGCACAGCCTTGGGCTTGCTGGGCAAATGCTGGTTGAAATGCCAAACGTGAATAAAGAAGACGTACTTAGACCCTTAGACCCAGGAGTTCCGCCAGGATTAGGAGTTACTCCTGTAGCTGTACTGACTGCGTGTACAGGGAGAGTGACGGGACCTCCTCGTGGCAGTGGAAGACCGACAGCCCTCGGTCCCTTGGGGGCTGGCACAGGCAGCCGGGCACTGTGTGGACAGCAGTTCCAGAGCTGCCATGTGCGTGCCCGGGAGATCTCTGATTGCAGATGGATGAAGGATGTGCTGTATTTGGGGTGTGGGGAAGGTGGGTGCCCGTGTACTTGCAAACACACAGACCGTCTCCAAGGTGCCCCAGGGAGGGGATCGAGAAGCTGTGCACAGGGTGGGAGGGCTGCTCAGCTCTTTATTCTCTTTGGAACCCTTGGTGGGTTTTTTTTTTTTCTAACTTTGTTCATGTATTAACTTTTAGGAAAGAAACCAAAAAGAAGGTTAACAACAATTGGGTCAATAAATTCTTTTTGTTGTTGTTGAGGAAGATTCACCCTGAGCTAACATCTGTTGCCAATCTTCCTCTTTTTTATTTGAGCCAGCACAGATGGCCGCTGACAGATGAGTGGTGTAGGTCCGTGCCCGGAACAAGCCCAGGCCGCTGAAGCAGAGCGCACTGAGCTTGACCACTAGGCCACCGGGGCCGGCCCAGGTCAATAAATTCTAATGCTCTCTTCTGTGTGGCTGTTTAAAACCGTGCTCTAGATTCTTAGTAATTCTTGAGAGCAGCGCTGAAGTTTCCGCAGTGGTGGTCATGCTCTCTGCTGTCCAGTACAGCAGCCACTGGCCATTGAGACCTTGGAACGTGGTTAGTGGGACTGAGGAGCTGAAGTCCTCACTTTATTTACGTAGCCACGTGTGGCCAGCTGCTCCCATGTTGCAAAGTGCCGGTCTCGAGTGTAGGATGGGTGGGCACACTTTCTGTAAAAGGACGGTGACTGTTCGAGGCTTGCAGGCCGGATGCTGTGTGTCATGGCTGTCCGGCTCGCTGTTGGGATGCGAAGCAGCCCCAGAAAATAGTAAATGAGTGGACGTGGCAGTTTTCCAATAACACCATTAGGAAACAGGCAGCGGCCAGGTGTGGCATCTGAGCCAGTGTGCCAGCCCCTGTTCTAGGAGAAAATCGTCGTGTCTGCTGTGTGAAGTGCAGAAAAATAGGCTTCAGAACCACATACGTAGAGAGGCCTCATGTTTCTTTGAAAGTACCTCCACAGGCCCCTGAGTCCCCGGAGCGCCTGCCCCCGCTGTTCACAGACCCTCCCAGCCCTTATGTGGCCCCTCGTCTCAGACTCCACAGTGGCTGTGTCATTAGGAAGAAGATGTACTTAGTGTTTTGGGTTTTTGTCTATTTTTTACAAAATTGTAACAAACTCACTTAAACAGCCAACAGAATTTGAATCATTTGGAACTAATTCTGTAATAGAGCATGAAAATGGACAAGTAACAGGAATAAAAACTGAAAATGGGGGCTCATGGTACAGGCTGTTCTTTCTACTAAAACACACCCTTTAAACTCTGACGTATCCTGGTGCCGTTTCTCTCTTGAGAGTTGGTTTGAATTTCTAAGGTCAAAATCTTTTAATTGAAATCCTCAAAGCCTTTTTTGTGAAAAATCAACGAACTTATTCTAAAATTCACATGGAGATGCAAAGGCCCAGAGCAGCCAGAACTTTGAAAGTGAACGAAGTTGACAGACTAACAACACTCGCTGGTTTCAAGACTCAGGAGCCCACAGTGACCAGGACGGCATGGCGTCACGTGAAGACACGTCGGCGGAACAGAGCAGAGTCCAGAATTAGACACACACAGCGGACAGCTGAGTTTTGACAAAGGTTCAGAGACAGTTCAGTGGGGAAAGGATGGTCCTTCACCAGTGGTGATGGAATAACTGGATATGCAAAAAATGAGCTTGGATCCATTCCTCATGTGATTCACGAAAATTGACCCAAAACGCATCAGCAACCTAAAATTTAAACTGTAAACCTTCTAGAACAAAACCTTCGTGCCCTTGGGTTCAGCAAAACTTTCTTAGATATGTCAAAAGCACACTCCATGAGAGAATTAGTTGATAAATGGACTTCACCAAAATAAAAAGGTCTGTTCTTTGAAAGACATTGTTAAGAGAATGAAAAGACAAGCCACGACTGAGAGAAAATATTTGCAAATTATATATATAAGGACTGGTATCTAGAATACAAAAAGAACTCTCAAAACTCAACAAGAAAGCAAATAATTCCTTTTATTGGTGGGCAGAAAAAGTTTTGAAAAGACACTTCACCAGAGATACAGAGCTGGCAGATAAGCATGGGAAAAGATGCTCCACGTCATTAGTCACTAGGAAAATGCAAATGAAAGCCACAAGGAAATGCCTCTGCACCCTCTTAGGGGGTTTAGATTTGGGACCACCCACTCGAAGTGCCGCGAGGACGTGGAGGAGCTGGACCTCCACACGGTCAGTGTGGGCGTCAAATGGTGCAGCCACTTTGGAAAACCGTCTGACGGTTTCTTAAAAAGCTGCATGTACACCTGCCACGTGACCCAGCCTTTGCTTTCCTAGGCACTTACCCGAGAGAAGTGAGAGCAGCGTCCACATAGACACTTGGACGTGAGTGTTTGTTGCCTGACACGGAAACAACCCCTGTCCGTCAGCCCATGAGTGGACAGACCCTGTGTCCTCTCCACGCAGCGGGAGACTGCTCAGCCATAAAAAGGAATGAGTGCAGCCACCACATGGCTGGATCTCAAAATAATTCTACCGAGTGAAAGGAACCGGACAAAACAATGTATACTGTACAATTCCACTTCTAGAAAACTCTAGAAATTGCAGTTCCCCTGTAGTGACAGAAAGCAGACCCATGGCTGCCTGGGGGTGAGGGTGGGGAGGGCCGGGTCGCCACAAGGGGCCCGGGAAACTTGGGGTGATGGACGCATTTATCATCTTGATTGCCGTGATGGCTCGCAGGTGTGCCCAGATGTCAACACTGATCAGATGGTGCACGTTAAGTGTATGTCACTTATTGTGTGTCACTCAATATTGCTCTAAAAAAGTCTCCAAGTAAATTATGACACTTGATGGCTTCATTTCTGCCTTCAGAGTTGGCTTGAACTTTTAAGGCCTCGAAATAAAATGGTGGGAGTACTCCAGGGACGCAGGTAGGTGACTTTCCTACGCAGCACTGGGGTTTTGTGAGTTTCACGGTTGACTTTGGTCCTTGTGATCCCCAGAGAATCGCCCAGCATTGGGCTGTCGGGAGCTCGTCTTCAGAAACCTCTCCAAGATCCTTCCCGCCATCTGTCACGACATCACCGACTGGGTGGCGGGAACCAGGGTGAAGGCCGCACAGCTGCTGGTGGTGCTGCTGCTCCACGCGGAGGACCACGTGACGCAGCACCTGGAGCTCCTCCTGAGAACCCTGCTCCGCGCCTGCGCCGACGAGGAGCGGGCCGTGGTCAGCAGCGTGAGTGCCTCGCTCTGGTCACATGGCCTGAGCCGTGACTGCGGACTGTCACAGTCACTTCCTAGGTGTGCAGGGCTGGGGCTTAGGCAGTCATGTAGTCGCCACCACAGTTACGGTACAGAAAGTGTCTGTGGCCCCGAGACCTCCCTTGGGTCTTTCTGTGTCCAACCCCCCACCACGCCCTGCCCCACAGCCACTGATCTGTCTTCTGTGCCCACCGGGAGCATCTTTAGAGGGTCACCTCCAAGGCGTCAACCCAGTGGCTCTGTATGTCATTCTGGCTCTGTGTGTCGTTGTGACCCCGCATGTGTCCTTGTGACCCTGTGTGTCGTCGTGGCCCCATGCATGTCCTTGTGACCCTGTGCCTGTCCTTGTGACCCCATGTGTGTCCTTGTGACCCTGTGCCTGTCATCGTGACCCCATGCGTGTCTTCCTGACCCCGTGCCTGTCCTCGTAACCCCGTGTGTGTCCTCGTGACCCCATGCATGTCATCGTGACCCCATGCGTGTCTTCCTGACCCCGTGCCTGTCCTCGTAACCCTGTGTGTATCCTCGTGACCCCATGCGTGTCCTTGTGGCCCTGTGCCTGTCATCGTGACCCCATGCGTGTCTTCCTGACCCCGTGCCTGTCCTCGTAACCCCGTGTGTGTCCTCGTGACCCCATGCATGTCATCGTGACCCCATGCGTGTCTTCCTGACCCCGTGCCTGTCCTCGTAACCCCGTGTGTATCCTCGTGACCCCATGCGTGTCCTTGTGGCCCTGTGTGTGTCGTGATCCCGTGCATGTTGATTATATAAGTGTGTCATGCACCCGTCTTGATAAGCAGCCCAGTGCCGTGGCTCTCTTCTCCCACCCATCCTGAGGGCCCGGGAGCACCAGGCCAAGAGAGGCGGCCACATGGGCTGCTGCTGCTGGGGGAGGAGCCCGGGGGGCAGGCATGGAGGAGGGGAGCAGGGAGGGGCACATGGGGCCCACGGGGCGTGCGGGCAGCCCTCAGCCTTCTCCCGTCTCTCAGGCCGCCAGGTCCGCGGAGCTCATTGGGGCGTTCGTCAGCCCTGACGTCTTTCTGAAGCTGCTCTTGTCGGTGCTGAGGAAGTCGGCCTCCCCCTCGGGCCTCCTGGTCCTGGCGTCCGTCCTCCGAGGCTGCCCACGGGAAGCCCTCCAGCCGCATGTGAAGGGCATCGCCACCGCGCTGGCCCAGCCCCACATCTCTCAGGGGGCTGAGAACGTGAGTGTGGGGCAGGGTGGGGGGCCCAGAGCGTCGTGAAGTGAACCTGTCAGCGTGCACGGACGCGTGGTGTCCCCGCCAGGGGCTGCTACACGCAATTGCTGACGGTTCCCAGTAAATCCGGGCAGGCCATGTCTGCACGAGGCCCACAGCCCGTCAGGTATCCGCCCGACACCGTCGCCAGGCGCTGCCACCGACGGTTTCCTGTGGGACGACTCGCCTGCCTCCTGCCTCGTTCTGCTCCATCCAGCATGGTGGCCATTTAAAATAAAATTAAACGAATTAAAAACCCTGTTCCTCGGTCATGCTGGCCGTGTTTCGAGTGCCCGATAGCCACGTGTGGACAGCACAGAGTAGAGCATGTCCATCGAGGCCAGTTCTGTTGGACCGCGCTGCTGCCATGGGCTTGGTTGGCAGCTCTGAGGGGTCCACCTCTTCCCGGTGCCCTGAGACGAAGGTGCAGGTCGGCCCACCCGTCTGCTGGTCCACGTCAGACAGGTGCAGACACGCATCTTTAGCCTTCATCACGAGCTCATGCCTTACCTGCGTGACTTTGCATTCCGATAACATGCTTAACAGAGGCAACCTGGCGGTTTGGCAGACTCACTGGAGCCTGTGCTGAGCTATTATATTTGTTCCGTTTTAAATTGAGCAGTAAATCCGTTACATCCGAGTCTGAAGCGGTCTAGGGCGGCAGGCTCAGTCGTTTGGAAGAACGTGTGATTGTTTGCTGTTAAAGACGAGACAATGGCTTTGTTGTCATTCGGCTATGACAGGATCGTGCCCTGGAAACCTTGGCATTGGGCTGCGGCCGTCCAGACCTCTGCAGAGAGGCGAGGGTTTGCCTCTGCCGGTTGTCCGCCCGGGCCATTGCAGGCCTCGGGACACAGCCAGAAGCGGTGTCCCCAGCTCAATCCTTGACAGTGGCTGCTGTGGCCAGAAAGCTGGGCAGGAGGGAGGGGCCGGCGCTGTTCCCACACTGCGTCTGGCCTCGTCTCCCCCTGACCCCGGGCAGGAAGGTGTGATTCACAGTCGTGGATGAACCGTCAAGACGACCCTGGGAGGCGGCTTCTAGAATGCAGAGGGGCAGGGCTGAGGGCTGTCTCGTCTGCTCTGCGTGTTTTCAGCCACGTTCCAACTTTTCCCAAAACCCATTCTTAACATAATCATCAAACCTGTGCAAGTCCTGCCTTTTCACTCACCAGTGGCTCTGATCTTGATTCCTCTACCAAGCTGCAAGCCAGAAGTGTTTCTTTCTAGAAGAACTTAGCAATTTGTGTGGGTGTTATAAACTCAGCAGCAAAGAAAACGTTTTCACATCTTCGTGTTGGTTATAGAAAAACTTAACCCCTTAATCTGTGAAGTTCAGACTCTGTGTTTGGCTCCTTGTCTTCTAGTTTTTTAAGGAAAAACTTGATCTTTTAACAAAGAGAGACCCCCTCGTAGCAAAGTTCCATCACACATCAGCGTCTGTCTAGACACTCCAGCCCTTGGCCAGGACCGGTCGTAACAAAGACCCAGGACACCCACTCGACTCCTTTCTGCAGGCTGAACCGGCCCGAGGGACGGAGCCTGGCCTGGGGCAGAGGCGTCTGCTTCCCGCCTCCACACCCGCATGCCCTGTGTGGCAGGAGGGCCTCGCGCTCACGGTCACTCGCGGTCACTGGGGAGGCAGTGCGTGTTGCCTGTGGTGCTGTCCGGTGGCTCTAAGAACAGCCTCCACACGTCTCTCAGGAACACGCTGAAATGGGAAAGCTCCCGGGCACGTGTGGACCGCGAGTCTGGCCATCACGGGTGGGGTCGAGTGGGAGCGGCATCCCTGGTGGCTCAGCGCAGGGAGCCCGGTCCTCGTCTGTGAAACATATCTGTTCAGTGACGGGTGACAGAATTGTTGGGTCACGTCAGGATAACTCACTGACTCCTGTTTAAAGAAAACCGGGAGAGCAGGCGTGGCGTCGCCACTGCTGAAACGCGGAGTCTCAGGCACTTGCTGTGTGCCGTCCCGCATCTCAGCTGACACTGTTTCAAGAGCCAAAACGACTGAGCGTCGTTTCCCACCGTGTCGGTTTTTTTGGCTCCGTGTGTGTGTGTGCGCGCATGTGTGCATGTGTGCGTAGGTAGATGTCTAAATTCTCTGGTTAAATATAGAGAAATCTGCCAGTGCCGAGGCCTGGTTTCCTCAGAGACGGCGCCATCTCCACAGCAGGAAGCGATGCGTGGGGACGAGTACGTTAGTAGTGTGGGTGTGTCGTGAGGCAGCTCAGCAAAGCTAGCGGTGGCACCGTCTTAAAGACTGAACTCCCGGGGCCGGCCCGGTGGCATAGCGGTTAAGTTCGCACACTCCACTTCGCTGGCCCGGGGTTCACGGGTTCAGATCTGGGTGTGGACCCACACACCGCTCATCAAGCCATGCCGTGGCGCATCCCACACACAGAACAGAGGAAGACGGGCACAGATGTTAGCTCAGTGACACTCTTCTTCCCACACACACAAAAAAAGTGAATTTCTTTTTATTTTAATAGAAAAAAATAGCTCCTTAAATGTATACGTATTATGGGTCATTTTAGAAATTAGCCAAGATCTTGTCCTCACAAAATCAATCAATCCAGGCCTAAAAGAAATTAGGCTGTGAGAGAAGGAAAGGCTGAGAGAATCACCCGCCTGTGGCTTCTCACAGGAGCTGGAACGCCCATGCGCTGGCCGGGCCCCAGGTGGAGCCGTGTCCAGCTCCTGCAGGCGACGTGCGTGCCCCGTGTGCTGTGGTCTCCTGAGGTGACAGCAGGGCCCAGGGGTGCGTGGAACAAATTGCTGAGATCCAGCGTGAATATCTTGTTTAAACTTTGGTGATTTCTATCGCTCGCGAATGAGTCATGGAGTTCTAGAACTGACTCTGAGTTTAGAACTAATTTATTTCCAGCTGAATAATCACCACACCCTTTTGTGCTCACACTCCGTTAGTAAAAGCACTGAGGTGTGCCCTCCATTACATGCACGCTTGTTTGCGAACCACGTGGACAGGTCACACACGTGACCCCTCCCACCTCACTCTGTGCTGTGGGAGGCACAATGACAAAGGTGGGTCAGACGGCCGCTGCAGAGGCGATCATGCTAGCGCATTGGGGTCCCCTGTGCCCCACGCCCGTCCCGTCCCGTCTCAGTTGACAAGGCTGCAGCCCCAGGCTGAGCGTGTACGTCCACCCACCGAGCCGCCACCTTGTCCCCGAGGGGTCGGCAAGTGCCTCTGAACCGCGTATTTTTGTTTTTCATTAACAGTGTTATAGAAACACTCACAAAGTGCACAGCAGCAGAGCGAGCCCTCACGTCTCTGCTGCCCAGCGTCCGCTGTCGTCTACTCTGTCCACTCTTACCTTATCGCTCACCCGGCTTTTATTTTTAACTTTGAGGGGCGGAGGGGGGCAAATGGGAGTCTTTTGGAGCAAATCCAAGATGCCCTGTCATTTCACTTGTAAATTCTACAGTAGGCATCGCTGATACCTAAGAACTTTTTTAAAACACAACTAAAATACCATTAAGCCTTTAACAAAATTAGTGTCAACTCCCCAATCCTTAGGCCGCATTCAGCCTCCCCTGTTGTCTGAAAGAGTGCCCTCTGCGTGGTTCGTGCGTTTGACCCCGTGGCCCGACACAAGTTGCCGTGGCTCTCTGTGCTCCCCGTCTCCTGATGTGGGTGGGCCTCGCCTGAGCCCTCGTGCGGGTGGTGGGAGGCGGTGGCCCAGGGAGAGCCTGACATGCTCCTGCTCTCTTCGCAGCACCTTTATGGGGAGCACCTGCTGCTCTGCGTGCAGGCTCTGATCGCGGTGTGCCGCGAAGACTGCAGAGGGTCCAGCCTGCAGCTCATGGAAGTGCTGGTGACCGTGATGGCCTCCTCGGGCGCCACAGGCCTTGGTGACAAGGTGAGATGGGTGGGGACCGCCTGCGCTTTGCTGGTGGGCGATGGAGCTTCTGCCGAGGAAGACTCTCATCTCTGAGCAAATGGAAGTGTCGTCTGCAAGTATCCTGCTCTTGAATTCCAAGCCTCAGGCCTCCCCGACTCAGGCTGACAGCAAAGGTGGAAGAGCAGGACGTTTGGGGCAAGTCACTCGTGAGGCAGCTTTGGGGGTGCACAGGGTCTTAGGTCCCCTCCAACTGCCAGTTCATTTTAGTATCTCAGAGTGAAGGCAACGTCTTCACCTTGGAGTCCACCGCAGAAAAGCGACAAGAAGCGAGACCATCCTGGCCTTAAAGCCGTGCGTTTGAGTGTGGTTATAGACATCACGTGCGGCTCAAAGTCCAGAGAAGAGAGCACACCCTGACTTGCCTATTTGATTGCAGCCCAACTTTGCAAAGTCATTTCTGTTGCACGGGCTCCATATTTAGGCTCAAAGGCTTCTGGCGGCCAGTTTCCCACAGACTCTGAGCATCGTCCCAAGACCCAGGTTGTTGCCTCTTCCCTGAGAGCCAAGAACTCGTTCTTCCTTCCGGCTCTCACGCCAGCGCGTGGGCAGACCCCCGCTGAGCTGCCTGCCTGCCTGCGAGGGCAGCTCGGTGTCCAGGGCTCACGCCCTCCCGCTCTTTCTCAGGCCTCTCTAAACTTTCATTTCTCTCTTTAAAAACCGCCTTTCCAAGGACATGTGTCTTAGCAGGTGACATGTCACGCCAGGGCCGTATGCACTGGCGAGAGGCGAGTCCCTGTGCCCAGGCCGCTGTCGAAATTCAGGCAAGGCTGCAGAACAGGCCCAGCCGCCGGCAGCTGCCCCCTCGTGTCGAGTGCTCCCTAGTCTTTCCCAGGAGAATAGGGGCTCCGGCTCTATCTCCCAACCTCGCTCACGCTCCGCTCCGCCGGAGCAGCAGAGCCCGGGCATCTGAGGGTCTGGTCGGGGCAGAGAGCTGAGCGGGAGGACGCAGGGTATCTTTGACCAACGGACGCAGTTTGAGTCCCTTCTGCTCAGTTCCTTGAGCCACCTGGTCCCCCTTCTCCTTCGTAGAGCGAGCCCCAGCTGGCAGCCCGCTCTCCGCTCTGCAGAAGGCGCGTGAGGGCGACTCGGAGAGAGCCATCACTTGGGGAGGCCCGCCTGCTCTCCTGCGGGCCTCATCTGTGCCGGCCTGGGGCGACCCGGAGCTTCTTAGGACGCGCACCTTTGTGTGTTGCGTGGTCGGTTTCGTGGTCGGCACTGACGTGACACGAAGGGAGATTGAGGTGGTGACACTGGCGCCTGCCGTGCTCCCCCCCAACCTGCGCTCCGAGGGGTCTGTCCTGTCCCACTTCCTCGCTGACTGAGGCTCGTGGGGGCCTGGTTGTCGCGGCAGTTGTGTGTGAGGGGCTCTCGTGCTCCGACAAGGAAGGTGGGTCTCCAGTGGGGGTTGAGCCCTAGGAGCAGGAGTGTCCAGCCTGCACCTTGCATCCTCCAGGTCCAGAAGACCATGGACGCCCTGGCTGCGGTGGAGAGCGTCGACAGCAGCCAGGACCTCTACCGAGAGCACGCGGGCCCCCTCCTGGAGTGGCTGGCCGCGTCACACCACGACTGGACTGTCCACTCTGCGGAGCTGCTGCAGCTCGACGTGGTGGTCACGCACGCAGGTGAGCCCCCGAAGCACCCCCCGGGCCAGGCTCAGAGCGCAGGTCACGTGGGGGCCACGCGCTCAGGTGAGCCCCCGAAGCACCCCACCAAGCCGGGGTCAGAGCGCAGGTCACGTGGGGACCACGCACGCAGGTGAGCCCCCGAAGCACCCCCCCGGGCCGGGGTCAGAGCGCAGGTCACGTGGGGGCCACGCCAGCCCCACCGCAGACGCCAAGAACTGTCTGGGTGAACCAGGATGCCGCAGACAGAGTTCACCCCACTTGGGGTGCTGTTTAAAAGGGATCCAAGTCCCTCTTGTCCTTAGAGAACAGCATTTTAAGGGATGAAACTTCAAAGATGTGAGCGCCGTATGTTGAGGACTGTGGTGTGGCTCTTTGCAGCCTGCCCAGGCACACGGTGTTGATGTTAAACCTGGAAAGTGTGGTTTTTCCTGGCCACCTTTGTAGCTGGCATTCTTCAGATGAAGGGCAATGTTACTGCAGATCTGAGCATGTCCCCGCAGATCAGGGTGGGGGTGTGACTACAGCCCCTCCCAGACCTCACGTTTTTACCAGTTCTCCAAAAGTCTGCAGATTCAGGTCCTTCCCTGGAGTGAGCGGTACTGCTTTCTGGTCCTGTTACAGACACAGAACACATCCTCACATTTTAGGGAGGTTTTCATTAAAGGAAGCGCAGTGACTCGTCACACGTATCCTGTACTTTTCCAGGTGGCTGTAAACTTATCAAGCGAGCTAGTACTTTCTTCATTTAAATTGAATAAAAATTCTTTTTCCCTTTAAGCTGCCGACTCCCACGCGCCTTCTCTCAGTGCTCACCGCCCCCCCAGCTGGATAAAGTGTGATTGTACTTGGATTTAAGGAGACACACTGTGAACCTGTGATGTCTGTGCGTTGTAGTGGCCAGTCATTATGGTTGGGGTGCCCAGGACCTAAAGAGGGTTCATGGCAGTGACCCCACTGTTATGAGACCTAAGGAAGAAATCCAAAATTGTTCCTTGCCAGTTGTGTGCAAAACTGTGTTTCCAAATTTGAAAAGAGAAACACAGAGCTTTTCCAGCCATGCTGAATGGTTTGTGCCAGACACTGTTCTGACTGCTTTCCGGGCGTCAGCTCTCCACCCCCTCGTGGCTGCTCTGTGTGGTAGGGGCCATCGTCATCCTTTCAGAGGAGGAAACTGAGGACAGAGGGCGTCGGTGACACGCCCGGGGTCACACAGCTGACACTGGGATGTAACCTGGCAGCCACGCGGGAAGCTGCCCGTTCCCCACCCCACGTGCCTCTGGGGGGGGCCCCATGTCTTCAATTTCACATTTTTACTGAGTGTTGTCCAAACAGCTTCGTGAATGAGATTGCTCGAGTCTTCTCCTCACGGATGAGGAAGCCGGCGGGCGGGTGAGCCCTGGGGAAGCAGCCCTCCCTTCCTCGTCGGCAAAGCCAGGGTTCGGGCGGCTGCACTGAGGTGGTCTCCCTGCAGTTTGCTATTTCTGTTTGCAGTTTTTATGTGTTGCTTATGGTGGTGGCATTCGTATTGGCACCTTGGAAAACACACTTATCTGGGCCCCCCCTCACGTCACGCACAGGAAGGTGTTGATGGTTTGATGTTAAGGGACAAGAGCTGGTTTTAAAACTGCAATTCAGTGATCCCAGCTGTGTTTTCTCTGAGCTGCTCTGTGTGCACACGTGCATGTGTGTGCGTGTGCCTGTGTGAGCACGTGTGTGCACATATGTGTGTTCATGTGTGCGTGGAAAATCTCAAAGTGTAACGCCGTATCTCCACCGGAGTGCTCTGGGAGTGGATGAGTTTTGCTCTCCTTTTTAGTCTTTATTTTTCTGTATTTCCCAAGTTTTCTATAATGAGCTTATGCTGCTGTAATGAACAGAGAAAACAAAAGGGTTTAAATAATTTTTTAACTTTGTAAAATTCTTTAATTCCTTATTTATAAAAGTTCTGTAAGAAGATGAGTTTCTAAACTTAATTATAAAACATTTGAAACATACAGAATCAGATAACTTTCTGAATTTTGAAAAGATGGGGTGGCTACAGAGGAAAGAAAGAGATTTGAAACCAAAGAAGAGGCAAAGAGACTTGGGAACATTGACATCAGGTGTAACAGTGTCGAGACCTCCGTTACACAGACCCACACGCGTGAGGGCAGACGTGTTGCCCCCACATACAGACGAGTATCCGGGTTGTGTGGAAAGATAACTGGCTGGTGAACAAACAGTCAGAAAAACGCAGCCTTTGTAAGAATAAAGAAATGTGGATTTTAAACTGTAGGATGCCATGTCTTCATCTGTCGTATTAGCCAAAAGTTAACACTGTCCTTGGTGTTCCCAGCGGAAGCGCTGGGCCTGGCGGGCGGCTGTGGAAAGGAGCCCGTTCTTTGGGAAAGCATTTGGCATTATGTTCTAGAATTATCAGCATGTTCACATCCTTCTATCCAGCAGTCAAGTTTATGAGAATCTGTCCTAAGGAAATGACCCTAATTATGGAGACAGTCATGTGCCCAGAAATACTCAGCAGGGCACAGCTTAGTAGCAGAAACTGGAAGTGGCCCAGGTGCCCACGGGAGTTAGCTCTGTTAGCTGCAGGCCTGTCAGCTCTGGAGCCGCCCAGAGAGAGACGCCCTCGGGGTCAGCCGAGCTTGGTGCTGGGAGGCAGACCGGGCCCTGGGTGGAGTTTTAGCTGCTCGTTTTTGTTTTTTTAACATTCTTAACACCAAGGGGGCCGCTTTGCAAATGCCGCAGACCCCACCTGCCCCCGAGGGCCATCAGCGGAGGCAGCATGTGGCCTGGACTATGTTCTCTTCTCTGTCGAAGCCACAAAGCGTGGCCTGTTTCCAGTTTGTTCAGATGCTGAGAATTGAGAAGGCAGAAGTGGCTCAGGAGCACGAGCCCCTGCGGCGAGCAGGCCTTCTGAGGCCCAGGCAGGAGCCCTCCAGGTCCGGCCAGCCTCCTCCGGGAAGGCGCTCCTTTCTGGCGCCCGCACTCTGCGCTCCCCTGGGCCCACCTCCCTGCGGGCACCTGCCTCGGACACCTGTGGTGAGCGGCGCTGTGTCCCCGTGCGTTTTCAGTCTTGGGGGTGCTTGGTGTGGTGTCCTCACTGGACCCTCAGACTTGCCCATCTTTCTGTACCATGATGCTGACGTGCGCCCTGCGGTCCTGGGGAATTCTCTTTCCCCATTTTAACAGGGAGTGCTTGTCCCTCATGGACCGTGAGTATTGACAGTGACGTGTGCAGGCCTGGTCTGCAGAGGAGGCTGGGAACGTGCACAAGTTGGCGCTCTTGTGGAGGGGACAGCAGGACAGTCCCCGACGCCCTCTGTCCTGTGCATCCCCCGATTTCCGTGGCGATAAAGCGGTCCTGGAGACGGGTCTCCGTCCTGAGCCCCTTGCCCTTCCTCCGATGGAGGTGGAGGAGCAGCCCGCATTTCCCGCCGGGTGGCGCAGGACCTTGAGCGTTCTCTCGGCCCTCCTGCTGGTGGTGCCCCGCGGGCCCAGCGTCCTGGTGGCGGCTCCTGCTTTGTTCTGCTCCTCTCCTCCCAGACCCTCCGTGGTGTCAGGTTGGTGGGCTGACGCCCTCAGGGCCTCCCTCTGTCATCTTGCCGCCTTGACGCCAGGTTTGCAATGGAAGTGGCCCCGCTTGCTTGCCGCCCGCTGTTGCAGATGGCAAACCGTGTCAAGTGGCAGGGCGGCGAGAGGCCCGCCTCCGCCAGCACTAGGATCGAGTCCTGTGGGCCCGGCCAGCCGGGAGGGAGCTTTGTGGCCGTGTTGTCGTGAGCTGCCACTCCCATCCAGACCCCAGAGGCTGTTTTATTCCCGTCATGATTCCCTGAGTTTCCAGATGCAAAGTCCCCTTCCCTGTGTTCGAGGTCTTTCCACAGCCTGGGGAGACCTGCGTCTGCTGCTCCCTCCTGTGCAGTGCTGCCGAGCTCAGGGCAAACGTTAAACAACTTACACGCTCTGAAGGATTGATGGGTCGATCTTTAAAATAGTGCCTGACTGTATTTTTTTTTAAGAATTAGGAAAATATAAGAAAAATGGAAAGTTTACATATGGAATGATCGCAGTGACTCGGGAGGTGGAAATGCACTCGGTTACTTTTCTTTGACATCCGCGTCCACCACCCAGACGGGAGTGGAGGGCGATGGGGACCCCGGACCGCGGCCCGAGCTGAGACCACCTCCCGGAGCTGCAGGGGCCCCTCACTCGGCAGCCATCTGAGATGGTGGCGCGCGCTGGGCCCCTGTCCTCCCGCCCAGTAGTAGCAGGGTTGCTGTCTGTTTTCCAGGCCCGGCCCTCGGCGAGCTGCTGCCCCAGCTCATCCCGGTCCTCAGGAGCTGCCTCCAGCCCGCCCGCGACCCAGCCATGCGCCTGCAGCTCTTCTCCATCCTGTCACGGGTGCTGCTGAGGGCCAAGGAGACGGTCGACTCCCAGGGGTAGGTTGGCTGTGCCTCCTCGCGGACCTATCCCACGCTGTCCCCCAGTCCGTGCTGTCCCCCGCTCAAGCTGTCCCCTAGTCCACGCTGTCCCCCACCCCACACTGCCCCCTGACCCCATGCCTCACACTGTCTCCCATCCCACGGCCACCACTGCACATGGCTGGGGCAGTGCCTCCCCCACACTGAGGTCTCAGGTGGGCACGGGGACCCCCAGCGCAGGCGGCCTGCTGTTGTGCTGCACGTGACTCCTGGGTACACAGCACAGGCGCGGCCACGACTGCTCCATGCAGACAGACACTGATCAGAGTCTTGAGTGTGGTGGTGAAAGTGCCTGCGGACGAGAACGTGGTGGGAACGTGGGCTGTTGATGGTTGCTGTGTCGGCCGTGCTCAGGTTCAAAGCTGTCGCACCTTCAGCCACACACGGGATGACCAAGCTGCACTGACGGTTGAAGTGCTGGAGAAAGCCGTCCGTCATCTAGGGGATGTGTTGGTGCCCCTGAGCCATTAGGGCCCCAGCCTCATGGCTTTGAAGTGAAGGGACCAGAGGTCAGCATTGACGGGTCCAGGCGGCCAGGGAACATGGCAGCCCAGAGCCGCCACGCCGCAGTGGACCCCACCACAGCGGGACGGGCACAAGGTGACCCCGTTCTGTGGGGACCCCTCATGGGCCCACGTCTCCCTCCGTCAGGTCAGCAAAGTACCCAAAGCAAAGCGGGTCCTGCGGCCCTCACGTGAGGTGCCGGGAGCTGTTGGGGCTGCCCCCTCGGAGAGAGCAGATGTGCACGAGTGGAGTCCTGCCTGTCGTGGACACGTCGTGAAGGTTCCCGTGGAAATAACAGGGTCGTTCAGCCCATGCATCTCTGAACGTCACGCTCGTCCCTTCGCTGTGGGCCTCGCTGGCCCGTCACAGTGCAGGACATCTGCTTCCTGCTTGTCTGCAGAACCTCAGGGCCTGGAAGGGACCATCGCGAGGTGCTCAGCGGGGGCCCTGCAGCCCCCTGGCAGGCCAGCCTTCCACGGTGACCCAGGACCCGAGGCGGCATGGGCGGCCGGCCTCCCTCGGAAGCAGCCTCAGCCCGATGCCCAGGCACGGGCCGCCCTGCAAGACGCAGCCTCAGGCTCGGACGAGTTCCTGAGAGAATGGCACGTGAAGACAGGTAGACAGAAATCCGTAGCCGGAGAAGGAGTTGCGCAGTTTATAACCATTCTAGTGAAAGCATTAGCTGTTTCTACAGGCTGGGAAGATTTGAAAAAGAACAACTGCTTGGTTTTGATTTTTAGGATCAAAAAATGGCAGAGTCATAAATATCTCGTTGACTCTGCTGAAATGGAAACAGGAGGGAGGGCCTTGCTGACCCTCGTCTCTGCAGAATGTGCTCAGCCCTGCGTCAGCCCTGCAGTTTGCAGCCCCCTCCGAGGGTGGACAGCAGGGTGGGTGCCGAGGAGGGCGGGCTTCTGGCCGTGGGAGTTTCCCCCTTGGACGCAGGAGTCGTCGGGGTCCCACGGGCCTCCGTCGTGTCTGAGGGAAGCGGGAGGAGGTGGGGCTCCTCACCTGGAGGATGTACGGTGGTGCCCGTTCAGCAGAGGTCCCAGGACGTGGGCCCTGAGCAGGGTCCCTCCCCGTCCTGCTGTCGGCCACTCGTGCCCGTCTGACTTTCAGAGGCTGTCCCCCCGGGGCTTCCGGAATTGCCCCGTGGGGAGCAGAACAGACACCCTCACCCACACTGCCCTTGGCTCTCTGTCTCCTCCTTGCGGGTGGCTCTGAGAACTGGGGACATGTCTCGTTTAAAAGTCACCTGCTGATGGAGGTGACACTAGGGACTTGAACGGGCAGCTCACCAGTGGATCTGGTCTCACAGTGGAGTGGGGCCACGTGGGAGCCCCCCGAGCCTCGCTGTGGATCCCAGCCTGTGGATGGGGCGCCTCTGTGGACTTGGCGGGAGTCGTCCTTGAGAGGCAGGCACTTCTTCCCTCCCCGCGGTTTGTCTCCGCGGCAGGTTCTCGCTGGGGCTGGAAGCAGCACGTGGCCCTCCTGGCCCCTGGGAGCCGCAGCGCTACCCCTTCCCATGGCCGCCTGGGGCGCGGGGTGCAGGTGTGTCTCCCCAGAGTCCTCTTGTCAGTCGCTGTGCAGGAGTCGGCAGCTCTGCTCAACATTAAAGCGCATTGAAGACTCCTGGGCATGAGTCATCTGCACCCGATTTGCTTTCAAGGGCGCTTGCTTCCGCGCTGTCAGCTCGGGAACGCCCCCTGCTGGAGGCGAGCAGGTGGAGACTCAGAGGGAGCAGGGGTGGCAGCCGGGGACCTGCCAAGGGGCCTGGGTCTCGAGTGCAGCCCGGTGTCTCTAGTGGAGTCTTTCTTCTCTTCTCAGTTCTGAATCAGCTGAGCCGCCTCGACACGTACGTGGGAATGACGTTAGGATATAAACTGGTGAATCATTTGTTCAAGAAAATAGTTTGATCTGTCAGCAGAGGCCCGTGGTGCAGCGGGATTCATAAGAAGCGCTCTTCGTAGTTTCGTGAATGCCCCGCGGCCCTCCTCTGGGCGGGCGGTTTCTAACGGGGTCTTCTAAATGCGGCTCTGCCGTGCCGAGCTGGCCGGGCGTGGTGGAAATGGCCCCAGACTGGGATCTGGTCTGGTTTTGCTGTTTTTGTCTTGATGACACGTCCAACTGTTGGCCTGGACCGTAGAGCCGACGTCCCCTGTGTTGGCAGAACGTCCATGTCTCCCTGTGGCTGACTTGGGGCCCCTGAGTGCAGGCCTGAGGCTCCCTTCTCACTGAGGTAGAGGGTTAGAGGTCATAGGGACCGTGCAGCCTGTCTCCGTAGGGTCACCTCTCATGGGAGTGACTTTGCTGGCCTGGCTGACGCTTGGGTGCGGCTCATGCCTCCTTTCTGTTAGAGCGACGGGAGAGGCTGGAAACGTGTCCTGGGCCCACCTGGGTGCTCTGGCACTCAGGACCTTTGGCTGGTCCCGGGGGGCGCCCAGAGAACTGCAGCCCTGGCCCTGTGACAGCCCCCGGCTCTCACTCGCAGTCTCCCTTCTCCGGCTGCAGAAAACAGCGCCATCCCCTCTTTGGCCCCATCTCACCCCTGGCCAGTCTCCTCCCGGGCCTGCCCTGGGGGCAGAGGGCTCTGGCTCGGGCATCCCCTCCAGTTTCCTCTCTGATGGTCTCGCCCGTTCGCCCCCCTCGGCCCAGCTTGTTCCAGACCGAAGAGCTTCCTTCGAGGCCCCGTCCACCCTCCTTACCTCCTCATGCTCTCCCTCCAGGCAGCTTCACAGCTACCTCGACACCCTGGTGAAGGACATCCTGGTCCCCAATCTGCAGTGGCACGCGGGGAGGACGGCCGCAGCCATCCGCATGGCCACCGTGTCCTGCCTCTGGGCGCTCATCAGCAGCGAGAGCCTGTCGGCTGAACAGGTAGAATGCGTCCGGGACCACGCGCGGGTGGTGCGCCGGCTCTGGGGTCTTCCAGGCGGGCCCGCAGCCACTCGAAGGACACACACATCGCTAGTGCGCTCCTTCCAGGGAGGGGCCAGCCAGACGCTGCTCCCTGCAGCAGACGGGGGAGGGGACGTGGGCACCAGAGGTGAGCGAGGCCCGTCTGGGGGCACGGGGTCAGGTGGGAGGCATCTTGGTTTCTGATCCTGCTGGGTTTTCTTGGGTTTACGTGGCGAACGTCACTCTTTATGAGACAGAATTTGATCACAGCAGCCAGCTGTGCTGCAGGGACCTGGGGCTTTCTGCGTTATTTTTATTCCTGTCTCCAGCTAGTACGGGGGTGGGGGAAACAGTAGAACAGAATTGCAGCGTGGGCTGTGCTGGGCTGTGCGCGCGTCCCGGCGGCAGCTCCCTGGTCCCCTGATGTATGAGCGCCCCCTCCTGGTGCGCTGGCGGCTGCGCTCGAGGTTAGAGTGTCCCCACTTTCAGGGGACACAACAGCCAGTCACGCCAGTGAGGAGCAGGCCGCATGGGTTTCTGCCTCACTGAGACCCTGTGAGTGATGGGTTGTAAAGCATCAACTGGCCGAGCTAAACAAATGTTCATGTCATCCAGGTTTTAAATCAAATCTGCTCCTTAGGTAGAAATTTCCAAAGAGCGTTGCAACCCCATCATGCAGTCGGGCTCCACGTCAGCAGCTGACTGTGCAGCCGGCGCGGGCCTGTGCGGGGGGGCACCCTGTGGCCCAGTGTGCGCGGCTGCACCACCAGGGTCTGGGGCTCACAGGGTGACACCGCCTGCCGACGCCCTTCTCGGGACGTGCCGGTCGGTAGGTGACCAGCTGCGTCCGTATCAGAACAGGCTCTTGGTTGCAGGCACACGGTGAGCGCACAGCGTCTCTCACCAGGATCACGCACGTCCTGAGTGTGTCTCACTGATTGCAGCTGCGGGAGGTGCAGGAAGCACTCACGCCTCAGATCCTCACCACCCTGGAGGAGGACGCCCAGGTGACGCGCCTCGTCTCCTGCCGCATCATTGACGCGTTTCTGAAGGCCTCTGGCGCTGTGGTTGGTCCAGATGAGCTCGTCAAGGTCTATCCAGGTAGGACATTTTCCTTGTCCAAAGCGTGTGTTTGTGTTTGTCTGACAGCTGTTTCTTTGAGAGGAAAACAGAAAACGCTGCTTTGACTTCTGGTCGGGCTGATGCTGGGAGTCAGACACAGCAGTGACAGACACAGCGTCACGAATAAGGAACAGGACACCATCCTGTGGACCAGGATTGGGGGGGAGGCGACAGCAGAAGCAAGGATGGACACTCAGGCCCCCACAGCAGCCGGGGGTGCAGCCCCGAGTGTGGCAGGGACCCCTTGGAGCAGGAGCTGTGGCCAGGCCTCGGTGTGAGAACAGGCGTCGGGCAAGGCTCGTGCACCAGCCACACCTTAAACCCAGCGTCACCGCCTCTCTGGAGCCCGAGCACAGACGAACCCCAGATCCACAGGGAAAAGCGCGCGGGCCTCGCCGGAGGGGAGCCTGCAGATACGAGTTCCGGGCGTGAAGGGGGACGGCACACAGGCGCCACTGGAGGTGAATGTAGACGACGGGAGCCCTCACAGGCGTCTGCAGACTGTGCTTCAGATGCACAGGGAGCTAAAAGCACAGCGTCCATTGAAACAGGTCGAGAAACAGGCAGGCGGGAGGGAGGGGCAGGCCACGGGGGAGGAGTCCAGCGGGGTCCCGGGAGCTAGTGGGCCAGCGCCGCCTGTTTCAGGAGCAGAGCCCCCTCTGCAGGGCCAGGCTGGGCTGCGCGGCTAAACTAGGCAGCAGCACACAGGTCTGCCCCTTATCTGCACTTCCATACGCCACAGATACTTAGAGATTTTTAAGATGGTGTCTGAGGGTTCCTGGAAATGAGAACTAGCCGCTGGATTTAAAGCTTGGTGCGCTGGCCAGACACTGACTGGCGCTGGCTGCGGACGGTAGTCGTGGACAGAGAGGGATGTGGACTCCACTCAGGACGCACACAGAGAAGGACCCCAGTGAGGAGGGGAGGCGGGGCAGGGCCAGCCGGGAGGCTCCCCCGTCTGCACCCCACGAGGGCCTGGAGAAGCGATGGAAGAGATGCGGGCGGGTTCCTGGCACCGAAGACACATGGCCTTCCAGGGTGCCCGCTGCAGAGCAGGAGTGCCTCCCATGGAACCCGGAGAGCAGGCCACCTCCCCAGCGCTCTTTCACTGCTGTTTCTCCTTCTCACTTTACAGCACAAACGTCGATTCCCACGGACGTCCATAGTTCTGTTTTGAACAGGTCTCACCAGTGTGTTTAGTGACTGTCAGGATTGGTGGGGAATTTACTCACTTTATGGAACAAGTGCCAGCGAAGAGGTGGCCGTGTTGGGGCGTTTGTCCCCCAGTTCCCGGCGCGTCAGTGAGGGTCGTGTGCCTCGCGGGATCCTCGTGCGCCTTCGCTTTGCGGGACCAGTCCCGTGCCTCCTCAGCGACGTGTTGGGAGAATTACTGCCCACGTGGGTGGGAAGGAGGGATGCCAAGACGCCCCCTCCAGACCTTCCCATGGCCTCCTGTTAGACACAGACACCGGGCCAGCCCCCACATGCCGTCCGTTCAGCCCGAGTCCCTGCTTCCTCAGGAAGGGTAACTGAAGCAGTTACAAAGACAGATTTGCAGGCCCCTGCTATGTTCAGAACTCAGGCATTGGGGCCAGCCCCAGTGGCCTAGTTGTTAAGTTCAGCAGCCCAGGTTCACTTCCCAGGCACAGACCTACACTGCTCTCTTAGCAGCCATGCTGTGCTGGCGGCCCACATACTAAAAAACGGAGGAAGATTAGCACGTTTGTTAGCTCAGAGTGAATCTTCCTCAGCAGAAAAAAAAAAAAAGCCTCAGGAGTTGGGAGATGCCATCATACAAAAATGCAGTGGTGAATTCCAGTTCCACGTTGCTTTGAGGTCGGCCTGAGCCGGTGGGAGACAGCGTCACTCACACACGTGGAGGCACCAGCCTCACTCTGCGACCCCAGCAGCTGGCCAGCGTTGACAAGTTAGGAGCCTCTGTGACTCAGTTCCTCCCCCTGAGCCAGGGGGCCTGCTCGCAGGCTGATGCAAGGCCACAGGAGGGGTTCTCGGCAGGGCCCGCCCTGCGGTGGCTCCCCCTTTCCTGCAGTGGCTGCAGGTTAAACACGCAGGCTTCCCCACTATCAGCCACCGCGAGCCCAGCGCCCCTGGGAAGGTGCCGGTGTCTTCCGAGAGTCAGTGCCAGTGGGTCCCACTCAGCTCAGGTCCGGCCCCCTGCGGGGCGTCCTGACTCCACGTGTTTAATGTCTGTCGATCAGCCGGGAGCAAAGCCACCACGTGTGATGGCGCAGGCTCACGGCCGCATGGCGGTGTGTGGAGGTCGGGCCTCCCGCCCACCGTGGGCAGCTGCTCCGGCTCACGGCCGTGGGCACTCCTGCCGCGCCCATTCTGGGCCCAGTCGTCTGCTGAGCCTGTGAGACACCCTGTAGGTGTGGGAGGAAATCTCACGCTGATGAGCACCGTGCCCGTGACGGTGAGTGTCTACCTGTCGGTAGAGGTCGTTGTTTTCAGCAGCAGTGTGGCCTGGTGTCAGAGGCTCAGCAGAACAGAACCGACACAGCTGGTGCCCATCCTGTCACTGAGCCCTCAGCTCCATCCCCAGAGCCTGCAGGGGCGGAGGGCAGGCAGCTGAGGTTGTGCCCGTGCTGTCTGCTCGGCGGGCTGTACCAGGCGGCTGGCCGTGCTGCCTGTGGATGTCGGGCCGACTCTGAGCATCTCAGCCGGGGAGGGCGGGGGCCGCCTTGAAGCTGGGAGCCGTGCAGACCAGCCCAGGCTGCTGAGCATGCAGGCACGGGCGGGGCGGGTCACCCCTCCACTCTGTGTCCACTGAGGGGTCCCGGGACAGCAAGAGCCGCCCCAGCACCTTGCACGTGAACTCTGGGTGCACAGCCTCCCCGAGGCTGCGGCTCCCTGGCCGGGTGGGGGCTGGACTCCTGGCCGGAGTGTGCAGGCGAGCGGGCTGCTCTGGGGCTGTCTCACCACCCGCTCCGGCCCCTCCTTCCAGAGCTCCTGAAGCGTCTGGACGACGTTTCCAACGACGTGAGGCTGGCGGCTGCCTCCACCCTGGCCACCTGGCTGCGGCGCGTTGAGAGCGACGGCAGCAAGTCCTGCTGCCAGAGCGACATCCAGCACCTGTACAAGGAGCTCCTCGTGCACCTCGACGACCCGGAGGGCGCCGTGCAGGACGCAGTTCTAGGTGAGGCGGCCGCAACTTGAGGGTAACGCTCACGCCTGTTCCAGGTGTCAACACAGACCTTCCCAGCCGGGCTGCTGCGCCCCGCCCAGGCTGTGGGGGCTCCCTCGGCCCGCGGTCTCGGGCCCCGACCCCTCTGTGCTGAGAGTCACTGGAGCTCCTGAAGGCTCTGACTTTGTGGGTTAGGGCCCCGACGTTTGCCTTGGTAGACGTTAGAAGTGAGGACACTGTGAGATGTTTATTGATTTGTGTGAAATAACAATAGATCTGTTACAGATTAACATAAATAACATGTTTTCCAAAACAAAACAGTGAGCAAGAGGAGGGGCACAGTTTGTATTTCTGCAAATCTCTTACGGTCTCGCTTGGTAGAAGACACCTGGATTTTCACGTCTGCTCCGGAATTCGGTCGGTTGTGACAGAGACTGTGGTGGTTGAAGGATATGAAAAAAGTCTGGGCTCAGACACGTGGTTGGAAAAGAGAGGAGAGTCTTAATAGCCTTTTTGGGTAATTGCTGGTCGTCTTTGATGCTGTACCCAAACTGGGCAGGTGGTAGTCTCCGAACGGTTCCTGGGGTGCAGACTCTGAAGCCAGCGTGTGCTGGACTGGGTGCGTCCAGGTCCATCAGTCCAGCCTGCACCTTGAACGGGCCAGTGTCACGTCACGTGTTGGTCACTCAGACAGCGTTGCTGTTGAATTATGAACGCCTTCCTAGTGTTGGCACGTTGTGTTACACGTGTTATGCAGCGTCAACACGTCAGTTGTGTTGATTTATCACTGGCCTCAAATACTGTCAGTTGATTCATTTTTGAGAACATGTTCTTCCAGGTGCCAGAGTCCGAGTAACCCGAGTCTGTTAGTTGTCTGTCGGTCGGTCGTTCTTTGGGGTGAAGGTGGTGCCGGGGAAGCCGCTGGTTCACAGCCGCTGTGCCCCCGCGTCGCCCGCAGGGCCTGTGCCAGCCGGGCTGAGTGGACACGAGCCGGGACGTGTGCCGTCCCGCAGGCTCTGGACCTTTGGAGTCCTTTATCAGATGTGTCTTTTGCAAACATTTTCTCCCAGTCTGTGGCTCGTCTTCTCCACTGCTGTTTTCTAGGGCTTTTATAGTTTTGCATTTTATATTTAGGTCTGTGGTCCATTTTGAGTTAATTTTTGTGAAGAGTGTAAGGTCTGTGTCTAGCTTCTTTTTCTTTTTTGTGTGTAGCTGTCCAGTTACTCCAGAATCGTTTGTTGAAAAAACTGTCTTTGCGCCACTGTATTGCCTTTCTCCACCGTCAGAGATCAGCTGACTGCATTGATGTGGGTCTGTTTCTGAGCTCTCAGTTCTGTTCCCCTGACCTGTTCGTCTCTCCTTTCCCCAGTACCACACTGTCTTGACTGCTGTGGCTTAATACAAGGTCTTGAGGTCAGAGAGCGTCAGTCCTCCACCTTGGTTCTCCTTCAGTATTGCCTTCGCTCTTCCGGGTCCTTGGCTCTCCACATACACTTCAGAGTCACTTTGTCAATTTCCACTTTGTCAATTTCTGGGATTCTGATGGGGATTGCGTTAAATCTGTAGATCAATTTGGGAAGAACCCACATCTCACAAAATTGAGTCTCATCTGTGAACACGGAATGTCTCTCCATTTCTTGAGTTCTTTGATTTCATTCCTGAGAGTTTTGTTATTTTCTTCAGAAGATCTAGTTCACGTTTTGTTACATTTACACCTGAGTATTTCTCTCCGGCTGGCATTAATGTAAATGGCGTTGTGTTTCCACTTCAGAGTCCGCTGTCCGCTGCTGGTGCGTAGGAAAGCGATTGGCGTCTGTTAACCTGCGTCCTGCAGCCGTGCCGGAATCGCGCTCTGGGAAGTTGTTAGTTCTTCCAGGTTTTCTATGTAGACAATCACGTCATCTGCAAACAAAGACAGTTTTGTTTCTTCCTTCCCTGTCTGTGTATTATCTTCCGTTTCCTTTCGTGCCTCACTGCGTTCGCCAGGACTTCCACTACCGTGCTGACCGGGAGCGGCGACAGGACATCCTTGCCTTGTAGCTCGTCTTAAGGGAAAGTTTGAGTTTCTCACTGTCGAGTATGTTAGCTGTAAGGTTTTTGTAGATGTTCTTTACTGTGTTAAGGAAATTCCCCTCTATTCCTAGTTTACTGAGAGTTTTTTTTTATCATGAATGGGTGTTGGATTCTGTGAAAATACTTTTTGCATCTATCGATAGGATCGTGTGGTTTTTCTTCTTTAGCCTGTTGATGCCATGGAGGACACTGGTTTTGAAATCTTGAGCCAGTCTTGCACCCCTGGGATAAATCCCACTGGGTCTTGGTGTATAATTCTTTTTATCCATTGTTGGGTTCGATTTGCTAGTGTTTTGTTGAGGATTTGTTTGCATCTGTGTTCACGAGATCCTGGTCTGTGGTTTTCTCGTGAAGTCTGGGTTTGTCTTAGGGGATGCTGGCCTCGAAGAGTGAGTGAGCAAGTGTTCCCTCTGCCTCTGTCTTCTGGGAGAGAGTAGAGAATTGCTGTCATTTCTTCCTTAAATATTTGGTAGGATTCACCAGTGAACCCGTCTGCGGCTGCTGCTTTCTGTTTCGGGACGTTATTAATTACTGATTCACAATTTCTTTAATAGATATAGGTCTGTTAAGATTGTCTATTCTTGTGTGAGTTTTGGCAGGTTGTGTCTTTTAGACAACTGGCCCACTTCACGTAGGGTATCAATTTGTGGGCAGAGAGTTGTTCAAGCAACCAGCTTTGGGTTTTGTCGATTTTCTTTATTGATTTCTGCGCTAATTCTTCTTATTTCTTTTCTTCTGCTGACTTTGGATGTAATTTGCTCCTCTTTGCTAGACGTCTAGGGTGGAACCTGTTTCTGATTTCAGATAGTTCAATGCTATGAGTGTCCCTCTACGTGCTGCTCTCCCTGCGCTCACAAATTGCTGGGATGTGTTTTCATTTTCACTTAGTTCAAAACATTTTTTCATTTAGCTTGAGATTTCTTCTTCGAACATTATGCTATTTAGAAACATGCCGTTTAATCTCCAGACATTTGGGGGTTTTCCAGTTCTTTCTCCGTTACTGACTTATATAATTCCGCTGTGGTCTGAGAGCAGACAGGCGATGACTTCCGGTCTGGTAAAGTTGTTCAGGTGTTTTACGGCCCACAGTGTGGTCTCTCTGGTGAGCGTTCCATGGAGTTGAGAAGAATCTAGACCCTGCTGTCGCTGGATGGGGAGTGTGCAGATGTCCGTGTGTCCATCTGACTGACGGTGCTGCTGCGCTCAGCTGCGGCCTTGCTGACCCCCTGCCTGCTGGATCCGTTCCTGTGGGAGGGCGTGGAGGCCTCCAGCTGCCGGCGTGGACTCGTGTGTCTCTCCCTGCAGCTCGTCGTGTTGTCTCACGTAGTGTGGTGCTCCCATTAGGTGCATACATGTTTAGGACTGCCCCGTCTCTTTGGAGAGTGGACCCTTTATCATGATGTATACCCTGTTCATCCCCACTTTGCAGTCTGCTGTGCTCAGGGCTGTTTTAAGTTGACTGGGAAACTTATCTGCATCAACAGGAACTGGTTTAGTTTTTGCTTCTGGCACTTTAAAGGTGTTCTGCTGTTTTACAGAGGTCCTCAAGGCCGGCAGCGTCCTGTTCCCTGACCTCCTGGTGCGGGAGACGGAGGCAGTCATCCACAAGCACCGCTCCCCCGCCCACTGTGAGCAGCTCCTGCAGCACATGCAGGCCTTGCCGCCTGCTCCGTGACCCGAGTTCCGGGAGCACAGCCTCGTCCGCAGCTGGACGGATCTGTGGCCTTTAAACCTCCCAACACCAAAAGGGCACCTTTGTGTCAACAGCCTGGGACACTCACAGGCAAGGCTTAGACAGCAAGAAGAATGTTTCCCTCAGAAGCATGCCCAGTGCTCCCCTGGGACAGCTTCTCAAACCCGCAGTTTCTGAGATGACGCTCACTGAGTGGCATCTGTATCTTTATGTCTCATTCACACAGTCCATCGAGAGATCTGCCACAAACCTACAGCGAATTCGAGATTAGAACTAAATGCCAACTCATACTGGCAGGCAAGTCAGCTCTTTTTTTTTTGTAAGGCTACGTGCACTGCTGGGCTCATGGCGTAATTGGTTCTGTCTTGCTTACATGCCCACCAAGAAAGTTCTTGACTATTTTTTTTTAAAAGTCAAAGTGATTAAAAAGAAATTTCATTCTTTCTTTGGGTTCTGTCTACTGAAACTTACCATCTCAGTGAAAAGACTAAAAGGAATTTGAAATCTGAAGGACGATTATCAATGAAATTTTTCCCATTTGAAGTATACTTGGACTCAGAATGTTATGTGGATATATTTGGTCACAGGGTTTTCTCTTAGATCAGCAATGCTAACGGTGTTGAAGACAGAGTGTTTAACCGGATAGAATTTTGGTTGCTCTCTTACAAGTAGCAGTAAAGTAAAATTGTACTTTATTCTCTAGCACTTTCTACACCCAAGTGCCTAAAAGGTTTCATTTTAAGTGAGTGTTATTTCGATAAGCCAAATATTTATGTTAACACAAGGAAAAAAATGGCGTGTGTATTTTCCAACAATCAAATATTAACATTTTTCCTTGATGTTTGAAAATTTAATTAAAAATATTTATTGTAATTATTTTGTATGCCTGTCTTTGTGTTTCGGTAATTAATGCACATTTTGAGAAGTGGCTCCTTCTTCCTTAGATCTAACCTCCGGGTGACCCCAGCCCCGGGCCTTCTGGGTCTCTGCACTGTGGGGGGCTGGCTGCTCATTGTAGTGCCCTCTCTGGACACCAGGTGGCAGGAGCCCCACACAAGTGAGGATGGGCAGCAGGGCCCCCGGAGAGGCTGGGTGGGGGCCTGAATCTGCACACAGCTTGGGTCCCTGCAGCCTAGGCCCCAGGGGGCCGTCCCCTCAGAGCCCCTGATGTGGCTGCTCTCTCAGCCCAGGTTCTGGGGCCGACGTCTTCAATGGCCACGGGGATGTCGGCTGCCCTTGGGGTGCTCTTCCACAGGCCCCTGATGGCCCTTGCCCTCTGCCTTCTCCGCCCTGTCCTCTTCGGCATCACCTGGAACCCTGGTAGAAATGCACACTGTCAGGCCTCGGGCCAGCTCTCCGGAATCAAGAGGGATCGGCCCTCCAGGAGAAACCGATGCCGCCAAAGCGCGGGGACCTGCCCTGGGCGCCACGCATTTTCACCTCCAGCAAGAAGGCCCATCTGCTCTCTGGTCAGCCGTTAAGTGTCCCAGGAACCAAGAGTAAAGGTCAGAGAGCTCGGCCGAGAGGACAGTGTGCTGAGGAACACGCTCACCTCCTCCAGCACGAGGCAGGTGTGGGGGGTGCCGACATCTGTGGCTGTCCAGCCCTGCTGCCGCACTGGCCACCACAGAAATGGCGGCACTTTTGCTCCTGCCCATCTTTCAGGGTAAACGGTCAGAGGCAGCCCCCTGGTGCAGCGTTAACAGGTGTGTGTGTCCAGAGAGATGTGAAAACCTGGCCCACGGAAGGTTGTAATCTCAACACTCCTGCTGACAAGCAACAGGTCCCTCGCCACTTAGCTTTGCAGGCTCTTGTCCTCTCCTCACTCAATTCAATCAGCAAATATTCCTGGAGCCCTGCCCCCCGTGTGCCAGGCGGCGGGGATGAGGGATGTGAAAATGCTGTCCCTGAGGTTCTCAGCTTTATCGAGCTGGAATTCACACACCGTGAAATTCCCCTGGCGAGTGCTTGGGTGGGTGGGTTTTAGCCCGTGCTCCCATCACCCTGGGGCTCCCTCGGCCCACCTGCAGTCAGTCCCTGACCCCAGCCCAGCCCCGGCCAACACCGACCTGCCCATCTCTAAAGTCTCGTCTCTTGTAGATGTTTCACATAAATGGTTTCACATGATCGCATGTGGTCTTGTGTGTCCGGCTTTTTTCTCTCAGCGTGACGCTGTTGAGGTTGTCCGTCCATTCACTGTCCAGGGGTCAGCAGTCTCTTTCTGCAAAGGGCCGGGGAGTAAATACGTTAGGCTTTGTGGACCCTACGGCCTCTGCCACAAATACGCACTCTGATGTCGCCTGTCCCCCTGCGGGTGGACATTCAGGTGGTGCAGTCCGGGGCCATCGTGACTAAAACTGCGCTGAGCTCTCACACCGTGTGAGTGTGCTCCATCGCTCTTAGTGGGACAGCTCGGGGTAGAATTATAGGTCGTGTTTGACATGTCTGTAGTCCCTGATGGAATGATTGATGGCTGTCTTCACTGCTCTGTTGAGCTATACTTGACTACAGTTAACTGCACATGCTTAGTGGGCAGTTTGCTAAGTTTTGACATGTGGACACAGCCACGGGACCACCACCACCACAAGACAGCAAACCTCTCGTCTCTCCCGAAAGTCCTCTCCTGCCCCTCGGCAATTCTGCCCTCCTGCTCCCTCCCCCAGCCTCCCCCTCGCACCCCGTCTCCAGGCAACACTGACCTGCTTTCAGTCACCGCACAGGAGTATGCACACTTTAGAATTATCTGCAAATGGATTTATACGGTATGTACTTTTTTGTTTGTCGATCTTGCTTCTTTCAATCGGCGTAATTATTTTGAGATCCATCCGTGATGTAATGTCTACTGGTAGTTCATTCCTTTTCATTGCTGAGTAATATTCCACTGTGTGGCTACAACACAATTTTGATGTGTGTTTGTTTCGGGTTTTTGGCTATTACAAATAAAGCTTCTGAGAACACTCGTGTACAAGGCTCTGTGTGGATACACGCTTTCATTTCTCTTGGGGAAACATCCAGGAGTGGAATGGCAATCATCGTAGATGTATATTTAAGACTTTGAGAAACTGCCAAACTATTATCGAAACTGGTGGTTCCATCTTATCTTCCCACCAGCGCTGCATGCCAGTTCCAGACCCTCCCGTTCTGCCAGCATTGGAGACATCAGCCTTTTTAATTGTAGCCATCTAACAGGTACGTGGTGGTATCTCCATATGGCTTTAATTTGCATTTCCTTAACGTCTAATGCTGTCGAGCCTCTTTTCATGTGCCTATTTGCCATCTGTATATCTTCACTGGTGACATATCTTCAAGTCTCCCATTTTTTAAAAAATTGGGTTGTTTTCTTATTGAATATGAGAATTCTTCATATATTCTGGATACAAGTGCTTTATCATAGATATGATTTGCAAACATTTTCTCTCAGTCTGGAGCTTGTCTTTTCATGCTTTCACAATGTCTTTTCAAGAACGGAAGTTTTTAGTTTTGAAAGAAATCTAGTTTATCGATTCTTTTATGGATTGTGCTTTTGGTGCCGTATCTAAGAAATCTTTGCATAACCCATGGTTTCACTTCCTGAATTTTAAGAAACTCAAAGAGTTATTTTCATAAAGGTAATTCATCTATTTGCCGCTCCCAGCACCACGGTTCAAAGGCAAGTTCTACTTCCTTTTAAAATCTCCTTTCTGTGACCTGAATGACAACATGAGATGCCTCTACGGTGAGTGGGTTTAAGGTAAAGGCTCCCTTTTAACAGCCAGGGCAGCCCTGTACTTGCCGGTGTGGAATAACCTCTAAAAGACACTAAGAGTCGTAAAAACAAGGACAACAACTGCGTAGAGAAGGCACCACACACAACAGGCGGAGTGAGGGAACTTCCCATTTGCTTTTGTACGCATAAAATATTCCCGGAAGGTTACAAAAGAAACGGGTAAGAGTGGTGGCCTCCAGGCAGGGGAGCCATATGGCTGAAGACAGGAGGGGCAGGTCGGCCTACGCTGTTTGGTACCTTTGAATTCACTTTTGAAATCACTTTCTTGTGCATGTATTACCTACTCAAAAACACAACTCGGCTGAGAGTGACTCGTAAGTCAGAAACCCAGCTGACAATGGTGATGCTTGGAGCCCGAGTCAGCACACCCGCTGCTTCTGCATGGACCGCAGGGCTCTGTTCCAGGGGAGGAGGCTCAGGAGGTCACAGCAAAGGTTGATCAAGAAGTTGCTGAGAAATGAAAAGGCACAGACTCGTACCCAAGTGTTCCTAGCAGCTCGAGTCCAGCCCCAAACTGGAAATAACCCGAATGTCCATCCACATTTACGACTGGGTCAGCGACCTGCAGCAAATCCAGGCCACAGAATACCCCACTGCCGTGAAAAGGAGCGAATGACCAACGCACACGGCCCCACGGATGGCTCTCAGACGCAGGCGGAATCAAAGAGGCCGGCTGTAAGGGGCGCGGGCCACACAGCTTCCTCTCTGTGGAACAGAGAACAGGCAAAGCTGTCCCCCCATCTTTCTTAATCATCGAACCAGCGATGGGTATCAAGAAGCCTGCTATACCCTTCTGTCTACTTGCATGTGTGTGAATTTTGTGTGAACTATTTCATAATTGCAGGTATTAAAACTCTAAAAACCAGCCTCTGGCTGAGCTTGGGAGGCCAAGGCTAAGAGTAAGTGCTCCCAGAGGCCACCTCCTCCAGGCAGGAGCAGGGAGTGTGGTGTCCTCTTGCCAAAGGCTTGCCTGCCCACTACCAGTTGCCTGACGATCAGCCTGGAGAATTAAACTTTCTCTAAAGACCAATCTTTCTTCCCGGCTTTTCCCCATTCTCCAGGATTCTCTGAACAGCCAGGGTCATCCAGACATTCCCCCACGTGACGTGAGACAGGAGAGAAGCAATCACTGCACGCTGCTCAGGGTGGTGGGCTGTGGATGGCTTTCCTTTTTCCCGTTTTCCAGACTTGAGTCAGTTACCATTTTAATGCCATTTTAAGAGGCCACAGGCAGTGCCGTCGAGGACAACTGGTATCTCAGGAGGGAGACTGCAGCCTCCGCTCATGCATTACCCCCTCAGCCTCTCTGCTTGGACCTGGGCACGTCCTTGACCTTGAACCCCAGGGGTCTGAGCCTCTTTCCTGTGACTCGTCTTAGAAGCAAACGATGGCTTCAGAGGCTGCCAGGACACGAGGCCTGGAACCTGTCCCAAAGGCGAAAGCACCTGCTCCTCTTCTCAGGCGTCTGCGCGGGGTTTTCTTAATGTCCTGGAAGGTGGAACTTGGAAAGACGAGCAACGCCCGCTGCTGGCTGACAACAGGCGGGAACTGCAGACACAGACTCTCCTTAGAAGCCCAAGTAGGCTTGCTCAGTGGCCCACGTGCCGGCACCTCCACCCTCTAGGACTTTATGTGGGTTTCCTTATTTCCGTTCTTCAAAGGCAGCTGACAGGTTGGACTGAGACGGAGCAAAGAGAGGTGGGGACGATGGTAAATGTAGGGGGCAGAACAGCAGCCTTGGGAAGGAAGGTGGGGGACCCGGGTTTGGCGCAGACCAGGTGCGCTCTTTCGCAGCCTCCTAATGACGGGCACTTGAGATCTTCGTGCTCGGGATCAATGCCTCCGGGCTCTGCGTCCACGCAGGGGGCGTCTGGTCCTAACACAGGCGCACACAGTCCTGCTCCCGGCACGGCTGCGCAGGTAAGGCTGCAGGAAACGACCCTGCTGGGCAGAGTCCACTTGCCCGGGAGAAGGGGCTTCCGTCTCCGTGGTGGGACCACAGCTCCCCCTCACGCGCGAGACACAACTGGAGACATTTCACACACAACCTGAGGCCCCTGAGGACAAAGCGGCAAAGCCGGGATGAAGGACGGCTGAAGTGGAGAGTCAGACTCCTGCGGGACAAACCGGATCTTCTGACGGCTCGGTGACCTGCAGCTTCTCTCCCACTCACGTGCCCTTCCCGTGTCACGTGGCAACTCGCGTCCCCAAACGACGCACGCAGGCGCTTGGGATCTTTGTTCCGGGGCAGCCGAGGGACAGGAGCCTACAGGTCTTGCCAGGCCTCCCTCCCAGCCCAGCGAGGCCAGGGGTCCAAGGGTCTCATCGTCAGGGGTCCCAGGGGTCAGGGATATCCGGAGTCCGTGGTCCCAAAGGTCAGGGATACCCAGAGTCAGGGATACCCGGGGTCAGGCGTCCCAGGGGTCAAGGATACCCGGAGTCAGGGGTCCCAGGGGTCAGGGATACCCAGGGTCAGGCATCCCAGGGATCAGGGGTCCCAGGGGTCAGGGATCCCTGGAGTCAGGGGTCCAAGAGTCCTGGCGAAAGGGGTCCCAGGGTCCAGGGGTCAGGATACCCAGAATCAGGGGTCCCAGGGGTCAGGGATACCCGGAGTCAGGGGTCCCGGGGTCCAAGGGTCCCAGCGTCAGGTGTCCCAGGGGTCCCGGGGTCAGGGATACCCAGAGTCAGGGGTCCCAGGGGTCAGGGGTCCCAGGGATCAGGGATACCTGGAGTCAGGGGTCCAAGAGTCCCAGAGTCAGGGGCCCTGGGGTCCACGGCCCCAGGGTCAGAGGTCACAGGGTCAGGGGTCTGCAGTCTCTGCTGCCCGGCCCACCCAGTGAACTGCCACTCAGCGCCCAGGAACCCGAGCAGCCCCTGCACCGGCGGCCACACGGAGAGAAAGCGCCACTGTGACATCCGCCAGGCCCTGTCGCCCGTCCCCCCCACCCCCACTTCAGGACGGGTCAGCACCCGCGCCGCCTCCGTGCGGCCCCACCCCCGCAGCGGCCGAGCCTCACGACGCCGACAGCCCGACACGTCCTCCCAGCCGCCCTTGCGGCGGGGTGCGGCCACGTGAGCTGGCTCGGCCAATGGGAGGCACCGGAGCACGTAGGCCGGGCATGCGCAGGAGGGCCTTCAGCACCGCGTTCTGGAGGCAGAGGCGGCGGCCCCGATTGGCCGAGCCCGGTCACGTGGCAGCGCCCCGGGATTCCCTTCCAGGTGCCAGTGTGGGCGGGTCGGGAGTGTCGCAGGCTTCCGGGCCACTGGCGTTTCCGGTTCTGAGTGGCAGGTCGTCCCATCAGGGCATGAGCTGTTTGTTTGCTGTTGTTTTGATGATGCGTGAAAGAGAAAAGGTCATTCTCCCCTTCTCTCTCTCTCCCAGAAATGGAGGCTGAACCCTGATCACGTGGTACCTGCAGTCCACTCAGGTCTCTGCAGTGACTTGAGTCACTGAAACCTGTATTGCTTAAGCCGGTTTGAGCTGGGCAGTCTATGACTTGCAAAATAAAAACAGACTTGAAACAGAATTAGAGACAAATACTGATCAGAATGACCTGGATAAGTTAATTTTTTTCCTATCCTAAGCTTGTGTCTAAATAAGAGAAAGTGTTTGAGCCACTAGGAATGAGACTCCCATCCCTCTGACTGGGGTTCGCTTCCCACCGTCCCCCCTTCCCCAGAGATTTGGGAGGGGAGCAGGTGCACGTGAGTGGGGAGGAGGGGGAGTTGTGCTGAGGGACTGCAGCTGCGCTGTTGGCGATGAGACCGTCCTCATCCAGCGAGGCTCTGAGTCCCCACCCTGCAGCTCTGAGGACAAGCTCCGCGCCCCAGACACTGCCCCCAGGGAGCCCGCACGAGGACCACAAAGAGGCCACCCACCTGCGGCTCGTCACACCCTTCCTGCAGGGAAGACCTCGGAGCTGGGAGAGAACCCGTGTCTGGGACCCCGGCTGGGAGATGAGGGCGGGAGCACGGCCCTTCCGCCTTCGCCACACCCTCCTTTCCTGGCGGAAAAAGTGCTCCAAGTCCACCAACACGTACAGATGAAGGAAGTGGCTGATTCCAGGGCCGGGGCGGGGAAATCCAAGATGAGCCTGGAGGGTCCTGCAGTGCCACAAAGTAGGCAAGCGCTCAAGAAAGGATGGGGACCTGCAGACAGGCTCGGGGGCCACCCCGAAGGAGCTCCTGATGGCCCAAGCCGCAACAATATGAGCAGCGAAATCAGTAACAGTACTCTTGGATCCTAACTTACAGGATAACGTACAAATCCACCGGTCCACAGTGAGATGGAGAAAGAATAAAGAAGTCGGGGAGAGAGGACGGCTCTGCCTTACAGAAATATTCAATTAACAGACGTGCTGGGAACGAGGGAAAGAGAAAGTCAACGTTGGGCAAACGCCACAGCAATAAGCATCGCCCGCGAGATCTACCGAAGGATGCTAGGGTTTGTGGGCGAAAGCTTGGAGGCAGATTATTGCGTGGCTTCGAATATCTCCCCCAAGATAGTTATTAATTACCAACAGACGGATCGTAACTCCGTAGCGGAGAAACTGGACCAACACACCTTAACCGAGTGTTCGAGGCGTGAGACGGAACGACAGCCTGGCCCCCTGATACGATGCACTGAGACGCACAAGACATGCTTCTGGGGTTTTCTTGCCAAAAACGCAGAACCTCAATCTGATCGTGGAGGAACATCAGACAAACCCAGACAAGGACGTTCTACAACATTGCTGAGCGATGGACAGCTCGGGGCAACGCGGGATCCCAGCCTGGCCCGGGTGGGGAAAACGATGTTAGCGGGAAAACGCGGAATCTGAATAAAGTCGGTACTTTTGTTGACAGTATTCGTCATGGACTGAATATTCGTGTCCCCCCCCAAATTCATATTGGAACCTAATTCCCAGGGTGATGGTATTCAGAGGCGGGAGCCTTTGAGGGGTCGTTAGGGGATGAGGGTGGAGCCCTCAGGAATGGGGTTAGTGCCCTCAGAGAAGAGACCCCAGACAGCCAGCTTGTCAAAGTTGCCGTTTATAGTTAGAACAGACTGAAAATATTTACTTCTTCGTGCTTTGCTTGTGGATGGATTCCAAAGGCTAGAAATCAATCGGCAGTATTTTCCAACGATGGCCGTATGTGTTTTGTTCATTGAACGGCCCGTTGGGCCGGGCTTTTCCTCTCGTTGTGCCCAACGTCCTTAAAGAAAATGATGGTACTCCGTGAATTGCTCAAAATAAGCCCACCATTGGCTTTGTTTCATGTTTAGACCACAACCTTCACTTACTGCTTTTTGTTTTATTTCTTGAGTTTGTAATTGCCTTTCTTTTTCTTTCTTTCTTTTTTTTTTTTGACAAAAGAAGAGTGCACCTTCACTATATCCTCACACGGACCCAGGCTCTCGTGCTAGATCTTGCCCGGAAGGCTCACTTTTTTCCGTGCAGTTGTCTGTCTCAGAGCCCTCTGGCCTCTGTGCTGTCTGAGCTGCTGCCCAGCCGTCAGTGTGGACATCACCCCACGGCCCTCCAGACTGGTCCAACTGCTCGCCTGGGCTCGAGCTCGCCCTGTTCCTGGTTTCCTTCTTCGTTTGCTGATATTACACACACGTCCTCAGAAAGGGGTGTCTTTGCCTGTCTGAAAAGGCCTTTAATTTGCCCTCGTATCGGGGCATAGATTTCTAGATCCCAGATTTTTCCCAGGCCCTGGGCAATGACTCACCTGTCTTCTGTCGCTCAGATCAGAGCTGTCTTCTCTAGACTGTCGTGCTCAGGACAATGTTTCTGAGACTTACCCGTGTTCTTGCCTATATCCATGGTTCATTCCATTTTTATTGCTGAGTAGTATTCCACTGTGTGGATATACTGCTTTTTTTTTTTTTTTTTTTTTTGCTGGGAAAGATTTGCCCTGAGCAAACATCTGTGGCCAATCTTCCCCCTTTTTTTTTATTCCCACAGCCCCAGTGCGTGGTTGTATATCCAAGTTGTAAGTCCTTCTAGCTCTTCTCTGTGAGCTGCTGCCACAGCACGGCTACTGACAGGCAGGTGGTGTGGTTTGATGATGAGGAAACAAACCCGGGCCGCCAAAGTGGTGAGAACACCCAATTTTAACCACGAGGCCATCAGGGCTGGCCCTGCGATTTTTGAACTGTCCACGAGTTGAGGGACATTTGGGTTTTTCCAGTCCGGTTTTGAAGAACGCTGCCGTAAACATTCACATACGAGTCTTTGCGCGGACATAACGCTTACGTTTCGCTTGGGCAAACCCCCGAGAGTGGAACAGCTGGGTCGCGTGGTAAGTGTGTGTTTAACCATGTAAGAAACGGCTCATCTGTTTTCCAAAGTGACTGTAACACTTGCCATTCCCACCAGAAATGCAGGAGAGAGGGCTCCACTTGCCCTGAGTCTTTCCCATCACGTGGTGTGGCCAGAACTCACATGATTATTCCAGGCAACTCGCTTTCCTTGACGGACCTAAACAGAGAGGTCGGCGGGAGCTTTGTGGCCAAGGACAGGGTTTACCAGGCATCCGCTGTGCTTGTGAGGGACGGACAGGGAGGAGCCATTGGGGACCAGGGGCCGCACTGACCAGGGGATTTCTCGGGAAACCCAAACCCAGTCTAAACTGCTCCCAAGCCCTCCGCTCCATTTCTTTGGAGAACAGAGATCCGGCCACGCCAGCCGCCAGTTCCTCTGTGGCCTGGGTGTCCGAGGCAGCCGGGCCGGCTGGAGCGGTTGTTCCAACCAGAGCTTCAGTTAATCCCCACAGTGCCAGCCCCGCCCCCGGACCTGTGGACGGAGCCTCTGAGACCGCAGGAAAGAGGAGCCCCCCGCATCCGTCCAGCCCCCCCGCCTGCCTATTCTGGGACGCTGCTTCCTCCACCCACAGCTGGCACTGCTTCCCTCCCTCCCTCCCTCCCTGAATATGTTGTAATCTCTCCTCTCCTGATGCCGCTCCCTCTCCACCCCCGGCCTCTTTTCTTTTTTTTTCTTGAGGAAGATTAGCCCTGAGCTAACTGCTGCCAATCCTCCTTTTTTTTGCTGAGGAAGACTGGCCCTGAGCTAACATCCATGCCCATCTTCCTCTACTTTATATGGGGGATGCCTACCAAGCGGTGCCATGTCCAGACCTGGGATCCGAACCGGTGAACCCCGGGCCGCCAAAGTAGAATGTGGGCACTTAACTGCTGCGCCACCAGGCTGGCCTCCCCGCCTCCTTTCTTTCCTTTCTTTCCACACATCACTTCGATGAGGCCATTGGTGAGAAGGGAAGAAATCGCCTGAGCTCAGTCCTTCCTCTGGGCCTGGGATCTCAATTTCTGTCGATGGACGCGGGAGAGTGTCCACATGTGCTGTGAGGAACAGGGAGCAGGTTATAAACTAGCACATGCAGTATCCACTTTTATAAAAATATACGTATATGTACATAGAAAAGTGACAGGACAGACATAAAAATGTTTATAATAGTTACCTCCAGGAGCCGGCCCCGTGGTGTAATGGTTAAGTGCACACGTTCCGCTTCAGCGGCCCAGGGTTCACAGGTTCAGGTCCCGGGTGCAGACCTATGCACCGCTCATCAAGCAATGCCATGGCAGGCATCCAACATACAAAATAGAGGAAGATGGGCGTGGATGTTAGCTCAAAGCCAATCTTCCTCAGCAAAAAAAAAAAAAAAAAAAAAAAGTTACCTCCAGGTGATGGGATTAAAAGGATCTATGTTTCTTTTTAAATTTTTTAAATACTTTCATATGCCTTCTGAACACTTTGGTTACAAGTGTGGCAGTTTTCATAGTGGCTGAAGCCTCAGGCTGTGGAGTCACCGGGTCTGGATTCACGTGTTCAATCTGCCACGGGCCTGCAGTGTGAACTTGGGCAGTTCGTCTCTGCCTCGGTGCCCTCCTTGGTTGTAGGGCTGTTGTGAGGGTTCCGTGGGATTGCGTGCAGCTAAGAGCCCAGCGGATGCCAGGCCCGTGACAGGCAGAGCTCTGTAAATGAGTTTTACGACCAAAGCAAACAGTAAACAGTCTGGACCACCCAGCCTGGAGCCCAGAGCAGCCCCGGGCAGCTTCCAGGGTGAATGCCCTGCAAAAGGACTGCCGATAACTGGAGCAATCAATTTCTATGGATGAGGCGCTTAATTCTAGGAATCCCTGGATTCTGGAGAACGTCTCCAAAGATAACGATTTTGGTTTGAGAAGAGTTAGCATCGAACATTTTACTGGGACATCGCTCGGCTCCTGGGCCAGCCGTTCATGGGGGTCGTTCCAGAATGACCCGTCAATTCTCTGTGCCAGGGACGTACGGCCTCTTTGTCTAAGGTCGTTCATGTGACCACCGAGGTCCTTTAAACACGCGAGGGAGAGGACAGAACATGGTCACGTTCCCAGCCAGACGGGGCACCTGATCTCCCAGCAGCCCTCTCCTCCGGCCTCAAGTCTCACAGATTTGGGTTAAAATGCAGGTTTTCTCTGTGGATCACGTTGCTTGTTCTATGACAAATTTCTTTCTTTCTTTTTTTCTGAGGAAGATTTGCCCTGAGCTAACATTCGCTGTCAATCTTCCTCTTCATTTTGAGTGTGAGCCGCCACCATAGCACGGCCACTGACAGACGAGGGGTGTAGATCTGCGCCCGGGAAGCGAACCTGGGCCGCCGAAGCGGAGCATGCTGAACTTAACCAGTAGGCCCCCGGGGCTGGCCCTATAACAAATTTTTGTACATGACATGAAAGCCTGATGAAGAGCTACAAAAAGTGTAAACAAACCGTCTTCCACAATTGTTGACGGATTTCTGTGCAAGGAGAGCGTGTCCTGATGGGAGGGGAGCAGCTGTGCTGGCCGCCCCCCAGCTCCTCCCTCAGGGACGAGACTGAGGAACAAGCCTGGCACTTGTTGGGGCAAAAGCTGACATAAGACTTTTTATCAAAAAAAAATTTTTTTTTTTTTTGAGGAAGATTAGCCCTGAGCTAACTGCTGCCAATCCTCCTCTTTTTGCTGAGGAAGACTGGCCCTGAGCTCACATCCGTGCCCATCTTCCTCTACTGTATACATGGGATGCCCACCACAGCATGGCTTGACAAGTGGTGCCGTGTCTGCACCCGGGATCCAAACTGGCGAACCCTGGGCCGCCAAAGCGGAACGTGTGCACTTAACCGCTGCACCACCGGGCCAGCCCCTCAAAAAATTTTTTTTTTACTATTTCCTGACATAATGTTTTCAAAGGGGTTGGCGTCCATCCAAACTAACAGATCTACAGTCCATCCATTCTACGGAATTTATGGAGGATCTATGGAGTGCCTGGTACGGGCCAGGCCCTGTGCTGGCACCGGGGAGCCACTGATGGCCCCACAGACCCCACTCCTGCCTCTGGGGAGCTCGGAGTCCAGTACGCCATGTCCAAGAGAAATACAATGCCAACACACACGGAATCTAGACTTTTCTAATGACTGCTTTAAAAAAGAAAAAGAAAAAGTTGAAATTTGTTTGGAGGATATATTTTATTTCACCCACTACATAAAAAAATAATCTCACTATCTAAACAATATAAAATATATTGTGATGGTTTACATTCTTTCCTCGTACTGAGTCTTCAGTGCCCGATGTCTGTTTCATGCACACAGCACATGTCCATGATGACTGGCAGGACGGTCCCCACCCTGATTTACTTGGGATCAGCCGGCTTCTGGCTCTGAAAGTCCTGTGTCCCAGGAAACCCATCGAGAGGATACAAAAAGCACTGGTTTTCCGTGGTGGGTGTGGAAGGCTGAGGAAAAAATACAAAATGCCTAAAAAATAGGATCTAAAAGCAGCAGTTTTTAGTGTCCAATGGTTGCTGCCCAGATTATCTGCCCTCCATAGTTACTGCCGTGAGATCTCCCTCTGCTGGTGCTGGCAGCCCTGACGTGTGGTTCACAGTAACGGGTCTTCGCTATTCCGTGGCTCCGAGAGACGCCAAGAGCGGGAGCCACTCAAGTGAGCATCAATGGTCCATCGTGAGCATCATCAGTCCATCGTGAGCATCAGCGATCCATCGTGAGCATCAGCGATCCATCGTGAGCATCAGCGGTCCATCATGAGCATCAGCGGTCCGTCATGAGCATCAGCGGTCCATCGTGAGCATCAGTGGTCCGTCATGAGCATCAGCGGTCCGTCATGAGCATCATCAGTCCATCGTGAGCATCAGTGGTCCGTCATGAGCATCAGCGGTCCGTCATGAGCATCATCAGTCCATCGTGAGCGTCAGCGGTCCATCGTGAGCATCAGTGGTCCATCGTGAGCATCAGTGGTCCGTCATGAGCATCAGCGGTCCGTCATGAGCATCATCAGTCCATCGTGAGCGTCAGCGGTCCATCGTGAGCATCAGCGGTCCATCGTGAGCATCATCAGTCCATCGTGAGCGTCACCGGTCCATCGTGAGCGTCAGTGGTCCGTCGTGACTCTGCCTGTGGGCTCACTTGCGGTGCTTTGCATCGGGATGGTACTGGTTTAATTTTTCACGTGGGGAATATTGTGGCCACGTTTTCTAAGAGTTCAGATCATGAGAACTAGAACAATGACAATACCAATGCCAGCGTGACCCACATGTCACCAAAGAAAAAAGATAAACGACTGTTAGCTTTATGACAGAGGGAGGGACACACACAGCTGGCTGAGGGAGATAAGTAACCAGAGCAGAGCGTCCTGCGCAACTTGAGGAAGACAGCGGGCTTGAGTGTGAGGGGCAAGGGAGGAAGCCACGTGGGGGGACTGAACTCAAGTCCCCAGTGTGACAGGAATGTTCTGCTACACCGTTCCCACTTTTTTGTCTCACCAAAAGCCACCGATATCCAGTCACGAATACTGAACAAGCTCGGGCACACCACGCTAATGAACACGCGTGTGTCCCCCATTAAAGTGCCCCCCAGTAAAGTGACAATAACTAACTAAAGAGGAACTAACATTTTGATAAGGGGTGCGCGTGAACAACAGAGGGAATTTTGATAAGAGGCGTTGTCTACCCCAACAGCGCAGAACCCATTCGTTCCGGTGTGAGCGGCGACCATGCTTTCTATCGAGTGATGCTCACGCCCAGCCACGGAGCAGGGCTCGTCCAGCCCTCAGAGACTTTGATCTGAAAAAAGGAGTTTCAAATCGTCTTCGTGGTTTCTCCGAAGATTTAAGGAAACCGCAGAAAACCTGAAACAGAAGATTGTGGATGTCTTGTTCAAATATAAACCAGACTTTGCTCATCTGTTTGCAGATTTGGTGTCAGTGCAAAAGTAAATTCTGACAAATTCCCTTCAGTCGATTATCTTATTACCAAGAAAATAGGAAGACCTTACCTGCTAACTGTCCTTCACACCTCGTACACAACTCTGCTGATAAAGGTGAGCTTTGCTTTCCTGCGCGCTGGGGTTTTCACAAGGGAAGTTTGGGTCGCTTTTTAGTTTCCTCAAAACGTGCAGAAACAAGGAGGTTTTTGGCTTTATGGAAACGGAAGGAGAAAGCCTCCTTTCCACAGTTCCTAGGAGATAATCTGTCATTGTTGCCGTCGTAGAAAAGATGTTACACTGTTGGCCTGTTGTAAACCCGTATTTTTCAAAGTATGGGACCAGAGGACTGTCCTTTTTCTAATTTGGAAAGACATCAAGGATAGGAGTGGAGAAAGCAATTATAGAAAATAGAAATTTATATGCCATTTTTCTAAAACTGCTGGATGATCTTTGAAGAGGCCGCAAGTAGATGAATTGACTGCCCCTGAGTTGTTTGATGCTCTGGGCAACTTGTGACAATAACTCGTACAGGGAAAAAAACGAACTCGCTTGATGACAGCAGGACTGCCTCAGACTCGAAAGACGATCAATAGAAAAGGACAGCAAAGTTTAACGTGACTGCCTCGTTCCTTTACTAAAACTCTCTTGTATTTGAGATCCAGCTTTGATTTCAAGTTGCAATTACCTCTGTGCTTTAAAACCACTTCCCTGAGAAAGAGATTTAACTTTTGGGGACTTGCAATTTGCTTCAGAGTGTTTAAAAATGAACATTTTAGACTCAGGGAGCCTGTGTGACGTCAAGCCTGTGCATCAAGGTCAGCATCCCGGTTGCACTTGCCTGCGACAGCTTTGCAGAATGTCACCGCCGGGGAAATGGCGCATGGTTTCTTACAACTGCGCGGGAATCTGCAGTTATCTCAACAAAACCTTCAATTAAACGGGAAGGTTTACATTTATGTGTCTTCAGAATACACACAATGTAGCCTCCAAAATTTAAATATCCACAAAAGAAGTTTTAAAAAGGTGAGATAATTTGCTGTATCAAAAGACAAAACGTTAGGGGCTGGCCCAGTGGCACAGTTCCGCTTCAGCAGCCCAGGGTTTGCCAGTTCGGATCCCGGGTGCAGACATGGGACCGCTTGTCACACCATGCTGTGGTAGGCGTCCCACATATAAAGTAGAGGAAGATGGGCATGGATGTTAGCTCAGGGCCAGTCTCCCTCAGCAAAAACAGGAGAATTGGTGGCAGATGTTAGCTCAGGGCTAATCTTCCTCCAAAAAAAAAAAAAAAAAAAAGAACATTAGACAAATGTCTTTACTCTTTTCCCAGTGATTCCTACTATTCGTTACGACTCATTGAGCTGTTAACTAGTCCTGCAGTTGTTTTGTTTAAATACAGAAAAGTAACTAACAGAGTAACACGTGATTTCAAAGAAACACCTCCTTTCATTTTCGTGTTAGAGTGACAGCACACGTGGGGGATGACGTCACATCGTGTCACTGTGTTCCCAGGGAGGTCTGACCCGGCTGTGTCCCCCGCTGGTGCTCTCAGCGTCGGTCCCCTACACCCGTCCTGGGAGCTCAGGTGCACCTGCAGCCCCAGCACAGAGGGCAGGGGTCTGGAGGTGGGGTGTCTGGGTTGCCCCTCTGGGAAGGAGGGGCCAACACCACGCCACTGCCCAAGCCCAGAGGCTACTGTTGCTGGGAGCCAACTTGGGAGGGCAGGTGGCCAGAGCCAGGGCCCCACCTTCTGTTCCAATGAAAGTCGCTGGGCTGAACGGTGCTGCTACAAGCCCAGCCGCAAAGTGGCCGGGGACGGTGGGGTTGGAGGCCACCAGCTTGCACACCCAGAGAAGCAGGCCTCGCGGGGGCTCTGAGGTGGCCCTCCCAAGAGGCCCCGCCAGAGACCCCGCCCAGTTTCCTCACATTACAGCTGCCTCCGGGCCCCCTCGAGTGAAAATCACCTGCATGGACCCCCGTCTGGGCGTTTAAACTGTTTTAACTATGAAGTTCGTTAAATACGTACAAACGTGAAACTGAGCATAGAGTCCTGGTGCTTTTGGCTCTCGCACAACTGCGAATCCATCATCACGTCTACAAAGTGAACACTTAGGTCCAAGGCTGCTGCACCCCCGGGCTCCCGGCTCATGTGCACCCTACGCCGCCCACTGCTCCCCGGTTTGCACTGCTGGGGCCTTGTGCGGGTCTGGGACCCCGTTTGGTGCCCGCGAATCGTCTGTGTGGCCTCTGTCCTGTCGTCTTCAGCTCACAGCAGTTACTTGCAGGCTGCACACCTCCTGAGACACTGGGCTCACATGGGAGCCGTTCTGCCAGCGACCATCAGTAGCCTTACAGACGATCCTTGAAGTTAAACGCAAAAGTGGTTTAATTTCACGGCACCAAACGTCCCCGCCGTCAAGAGCTTGCAGAGTGGGGAGGCCCCCGACAGCTGAGCAACTCTGCCCGGCTCCCTGTTTTCCGGAGGGCGGTGGTTTCCTCGGCTCACAGCCTTTCTGGAAGACAGAAGCCCCAAAAATATCACTTCCCTTTGGCCCAGCGACCCCATTTCCAGGAATATACTTTCAGGAAATACGAGGACAAGAGAGCCAAGGCGGGCGTTCAGCAATGTTTCTCGAGCACAGTTCACAGCGCAGACGGCCTGGACGTGGCTGCGGGTACCCATTCCCGCCCGGGGCATCTCGGGCCAGAACGAAACACGAGGAGGAAAATCCATTTAGACGACGAGAGAGGCAGGTCACAAAAGAAAATGTGTGCTGTAATGCCATTTTGTCTAAAAAAAAGAAGCACGTCAGATAACGCTCTGAAATGGGAACTGTTTGTATAAAAAAAATTGTGGTTTGTGGGTCACTGTAGTGATGTTTCAAAGTGGCGTTAAGGTTTTCTTCCCCTTTACACTGTTTATTTTTTCATGTTTTTTTTATACAACACATCCGTCTTGCTTGTGAAATGGAAATGTGAATGGAAAGCTAATAAAAACGTAAACATGGCTGTTACATCCACTTCTCTCATTAGCACCCTGAGCCCCTGACTGGAGGCACCCCCTTAAATCTCTACTCAAGTCTAGCTCCCAGCAGCTTTGCCCAGAAACTCAGCTTTCCTGGACCCCATTTGCTTCCATTTTCTTCTCCTCCAGGCTTCTCCCTGGCTGGCCAGGACCACCTCATGGTCCCTCCTTGTTGGTGTCCTTGGCCCAGGCCCCTGGAGGACGCTCCCCCCAAACGGAGGAGCAGCCTTCGTTCTCGCCCGTCTAGCTCCCGGGTCACTGTCTTCAAGCTGCCCTTTTCCTTCTGAACAGGTGAAAGCCCTCTGGCAGGTGGATCTTACAACCAGTGAGAGGATTTCATCTTCAGGAGAAACCTGGGGGGCTGCTCAGAGGGCCCAGAATATTCTGGTAAAATACACATGACATAGAACGCGCCATCTTAACCATTTTCAGTGTGCCGTTCAGGGGCATTAAGCACATTCACCACCCCTCTCCAGGACTTGTTCATCTTCCCAAACTGAAACTCTGTCCCATTAAACCCTGACTCCTCCTCCCGCTCCCCAGGGCCTGGCGCCCACTGTCCTGCTTTCTGTCTCTGTGCATTTGACGACTCCAGGGCCCTCATATGAGTGGAATCCCACAGTATTTGTCTTTTTGGTGTCTGAGTTGTTTTGCTCAGCACAACGTCCTCCAGGTTCATCCACGTCATAGCAGGTGTCAGAGTCTCCTTCCTTTTTAAGGCTGAGTACTATCGCATTGTATGCATGGACCACATTTCCTTCATCCGTCATCCGTGATATGGACACTTGGGTTGCTTCCACCCGTTGGCTATTGTGAACCATGCTGCTGTGGACATGGGTGTGCAAGTGTCTCCTGGAGGTCCTGCTTTCAGTTCTCTCGGGTCTATAACCCCAGAGGAATTGCTGAGTCACATGGTGATTCTGTGTTTAATGTTTTTTTTAAAACATTGGCATCTGCGCTAACATCTGTTGCCAATCTTCTTTTTTTTTTTTTCCTTTTTCTTCTCTCCAAAGCCCCCTGGTACATAGATGTATATTCTAGTTATGAGGGCCTCTGGTTGTGCTATATGGCACGCCACCTTAGCATGGCCTGATGAGCGGTGCCATGTCCACACCCAGGATCTGAACCGGTGAAACCCTGAGCCGCTAAACTGGAGTGCACGGACTTAACCACTCAGCCACGGGGCCGGCCCCTATGCTTAATTTTTTGAAGAACCTTCAAACTGTTTTCCACATTGGCTGCTCCATCTTACTTTCTCACAAAAAGCTTAATTTTATGTTATGTGAATTTCACCCCAATTAAAAGACAACAGGGGGCTGGCCCGGTGGCGCAGTGGTTAAGTTCGCACGTTCCGCTTTGGCGGCCCCAGGGTTCGCTGGTTCAGACCCCGGGTGCGGACATGGCACTGCTTGGCACGCCATGTTGTGGCGGGTGTCCCACATATAAAGTAGAGGAAGATGGGCATGGATGTGAGCTCAGGGCCAGTCTTCCTCAGCAAAAAGAGGAGGATTGGCAGCAGTTAGCTCAGCGCTAATCTTCCTCAAAAAAAAAAAAAAGAGAAAACAAATTTAGAAGGGGGTGAGGATCACTCAAGGTCACGGCAGGGACTTGGGCTTCTCCTCCAAGTGACCCAGAAGCCACTGGAGGTTGCGGATGGAGAAGTCACATGACCGAGAAGGGTCTGGGGGCCAAAGGTGGGAGCAAGGAGATCAGGTCATCCGAGCAAAGACTGGTGGGCGTGGGTCAGGGTCCCGGCGCGGAGGGCATGGCCATGCTCCGATTCTGGATCTGCTGTAACGATGGAGCCACAGCATCTCTGATGGAGACAGAGGGAGGAGTCAGGCGTACCTCCAGGCTTCTGGCTCAAGGAACTGGAAGGAGCAGGTTGCCTTTGGCCTGAGGGAGGCTCAAGGAGCAGCTGGGGTGAGTTTGGGAATTCCATTCTGAGATGTTAAATTGGAGCTGCCTCTGAGGCACCCAAGAGGAGGTGGGGAGTGGGCAGCAGGGATGGTTCCCATCTAGAGATGGAGTTTGGGCGTCATCGGCTTACGACGGGTGTTGAAAGCGTGTAGACAGAAATAAGACATAAAGATGAGCCCCGAACTCTTCAATGTCTAAAGGTCAGAGGCATGAGGAAGAACCAGCCAAGGAGGCTGGGGAGGAGCCTCAGGACGGGCACAGATCCAGAGAGGGGCCCAGAGCTGAGAGAGGAGGGGCGTCGAGGCAGAGCGCGTGGTCACCGGGTGAAACGCTGACGGGTCACAATGAGGCCCGAACCGACCACTGGCTTTAGTGACCCGGAGGTCGCTGGTGTCCTTGGCAAGAGTGGCTTCGGTGGCGTGGTGAGGAGGGGTTCAAGAGAGAATGAGAGGCGACGAGAGAGAGAGGGGGAGAGCACAGACAATTCTCTCAAGGAGAGAAATGGGTGCACAGGTAGGAGATTTGGGATGGTTTTTTGGTCTTTAGGATGCAAACTATTTTGCTTGGTGAAGGATTAGGGGGCAGGATGTCCCTCAGCAGGTTTGCTGAACAACTGTAGTGGGGTGAATAGTAATGCCTAATACGTGTCTGCCTGTAAGCTCGAATGTGACCTCGTTTGGAATAAGGGTCTTTGCAGATCTAATTAAGGTAAGGATCCCGAGGTGAGGTCATCCTGGATTAGGGTGGGCCCTAAATCCAATGACAAGTGGCCTTACAGGAGGGAGACACGTGGAGACACAAGGGGAGGACCAGGTGAAGACAGAGGCAGAGATGGGTGAGGCAGCCCCCAGCCAGGGAACGCCAGAAGCCACCAGAAGCTCCTGGGACAAGGAAGGACCCTCCCCTAGAGCCTGTTTGGGTCCCACCACTTAACGTGGGCCATCTGGAAGCCCCAATCCTCACAAAGCTCCCACAGCCTGACTGTTGTTTCCAGGGATGGGGGGCGGGGAAGTGAACCAGAGACAGACCCCTCGTCAACGGTGAGCACATCCCTGTATGGGTCTTTGGATTCCGGATTTTGGAAAGGCTGGCCGGAGCAGGGACTGCCCCAGCTCTCCGTCATGTTCCTTTGAGGACTTCCTGCAGTCACGAGCCGTGAAACCGCACCAGGACCTGGGAGCCGCAGGGTCCAACCGCATTGCCGCTGTGGGTGCTCCCCCCCTCCCCCCACAAAGGAGGAACCAGAAGCAAGCAGCACATGAGGAAGTCGACTCGTCTCCTTAAGAGAAAGGGGTTTCCTGGGCCTCGGAGGTGCTGTTCTGGGTACTTCTCCTTCACCTGCCTCCTGCCTGCCCGCTGGGGTGCCCTCCCCACAGGCTCACAGCCGCTGGCTCTCGGGTTTCAGCCGGTCATTCTTACTCCTCTCTGGGGAGTCAGGTTCTGTTTACAACAGAAAGACACAACCTGCTGCCAAGCGGGAGGTGTGAGAGCACGGAGGAAAACTACTCCTCTCTCCCGGGAGCTGAGCCGACAGGCGTCCGCGGCCCTGAGACGCGGGCAGGCGACGGAACTGCTGCACCTGGCTGCGGACTGGCTGCCCGCCGGCTCCACACCAGCCGAACTGCTGAGGCAGCCTCTGCCTCAGTTTCCCAAGTGTTCCAACCAATTGGTTCCAACCAATACTCCATACTGCTCCATACTGGTCAGCGGGAAGATGGGGGACCTAGGGGACAGATGCTGTGGAAGTGCTATGTGTCACCCAGCGTCCCGCCAGGCTATTAGCCCCCCAGGCAGAGGAACAGAGACCCAGGCTTGGAGGGGAGGCTCCCAGGCACGGAGCCCCAGATCCACCTGCCTGCCTCTCCTTGTCCCTCCAGTGACGGGCTCCTCGGACACAGGCCTCGTGGGCTGTGCCAGCCTTCCAGCGTGAGAGGGTGGAGGCCAGCACGGGGGGCCCGAGGTCCTAGCACGTGGATGTCCATCTTCTCAAGTGAGGACCCCAGGGCAGTGGGCTCTGGGTACAGAGCTGGCACAACCATCGGTCAAAATCTTTTCCCCCAAATAGATTTGATAGTACAAACGATAGATTGAATTTAAGGTTTTAACAGCAATTTAAAGACCATCAAAGCGAATGCTCTCAAAAAAAAAATAAAAAGAAAAATCAAAACTCATATATCTAAACTATTCTTGAGAGAAAAGAGAGGCACAGATAATGAAACCAAAGAACTACACCTAAGAGAAATGTCCGCACAAACTAGACGGAAGCCGGTCCAGGTGGACGCAGGTCCAGGAGGGAGGAACGCAGCGAGCAGTCCCTGGTCTGGTGTCTTCCGGACGATGTCACTGCCGCGGGAGGAAGAGACAGATGGGTCGTGGGTTTCTTCCCTCACCAAGTGTGCGGGCTGGTGGGGCACAGTTTCATGCTTCTGGCTCCTCCACACCATCCTGTCTGCCTCCTTTTCTCCTTTGCAGGTGAGTTCTCAGCATCCGTCTGTTTTCTGCCAGGATGTTTTCCCCCTTCCTCCTTGACTCCCCCCTCCTCTGCCTAGAGGCCCAAATGGTGCGCCCTCGGGGGCTCTGCTCAGCTTTTGGAGGCTGAGAGGTGGAATTCCTAGCTAGGGGTGGGAGTAGATACGGTCTTGAGTCAATAGGGAGAGGGCGGGCGCTGTGGGGTGTGGGGGTGGCCTTGGCCTTGCCTTGGCTCCATCACAGTCCCAAGGTGAGCAGTCAGAGCTTCTGTCTCAAAGGCTTTTCCGAACCCACTCACCCTCAGCTGTTCCTCTGAAAACTGGCGGGTGGGGGTCATTCGTAAGGACCCTTAGGATTTTGCCAACTTCCTTTCATTATCTGGCACCTCCCGGGGGGCCCCTGAGCCCCAGCAGAAGCTTGTCTCCTCCTTGGGCCTTATGGCCTGTGGGTCTGCATCCTTCCTTGTTTGTTGTTGCTGGTAAACTATTTTTTTTTTTCAGGTGTCCTTGGTCATGTCGTAATTATTAGGAGGAAGAAGATTGATTCTGTGATCTGTCTTCGCCGTGGGGTCCTGGTCCAGAAGACTCCATGAACATCTACGCAGCTGTCCACGTGAAATATCACGGGAGGCGCCCGTGAAATCTTAACATTTTCTAGCAGCCGCGTTAAAAAAGCAAAGAGAAACATGAACCTTGATAACGTATTTTATTTAATCAATACATCCAAACATTGTAATTTAATACGTAAGCAATACTTTAAAATATTAAGGAGATATTTTACCTTCTTTCTTTTTCACACTTAGTCTTCGGCATTCTGTGTGTGTTTTAGACACACACAGCACATCTCAGTTCGGGCTGGCTGTATTTCCAGGGCTCATAGTCACAGTGGCTGGTAGCTACTGTGGACAATGCAGGTCTAGAATTCATTCACCCAGATTTTTTTTTTTTTTTTTTTGAGGAAGATTAGCCCTGAGCTAACTACTGCCAATCCTTCTCTTTTTGCTGAGGAAGACTGGCCCTGAGCTCACATCCATGCCCATCTTCCTCTACTTTATATGTGGGACGCCTACCGCAGCATGGCGTGCCAAGCGGTGCCATGTCCGCACCTGTGAACCGCTGGCCGCGGAGAGGCAGAACATGCGAACTTGACTGTTGTGCCACCGGGCCAGCCCCTCACCCAGATCTTTGCCTCAATCTGCCTCCACCCCCAGGGGCAACACTGAAAAAAAAAAACCTTCTCTCCTGCCTGTTTTGCCACTGTTTCAGTTGAAACACCTGCTCCTCCTTATGCAAAAGCATCTGTAGAATCTATACCAAGGACGAGACTTTCTCTAATCTCACCGAAAGACACGACCCTTGTGCTGTGAGCTTATCACCTAAGAGAAGTGGAAAGGATGGCTCTGAGCCCCACATAGACACTGAGCCAAAACGGCGTTGATCCGCTGCCATTACTGTTAACAAATACGTTTTCATTAAAATGACCCCTGCCACTTTTTTTTTTTTTTTTCTTTGCAGGGGTGGAAGTCGTCCCTGGAGCGGGCAGCACCCGTGGCAGGCTGGAAGGAACAGTGGACTTGGTTTTGAGATATGGCTCGACTGGAATCTTTTGCCTCTTCCCTGACCTCACCCAGCCCTCCAGCCCCTTGGAGCCTCATTTCCTCTTCTGTAAAGTGAGGCCGATAACAGCTTCCTTATCTACCTGGAAGGAGAGTTAGGAAATTGGAAAGAGACAGTAAAGGGCCGAACCCTCCACAAGTGCCGAGCTGTTCCAGGGAGAACCGAGGGGTCTAGGTGTCAACCAGCCAGAACCCAGGAGCAGAGAAGGTGGGGCAGAGCTTCTGGGTTGGGGGCAGCACAGGAGGGGCGAAGTTGCACAGGAGGAGCCTGGTGCCCATGTCTGCAAGCACCAGGCCTCCGTGGGGCCAGGAGGGCGGGCTGCCTAGACCTGGGGGGACACAAGGGGCTCTCCAGACCTCAGAGGCATTGGGGCGGGCTCGGGGGAGAGATGCCCAGAGCAGGGCCGCGAGATGGGCTCCGCGGGAACCGAGGGCTCTCCTGAAAGCCAGGCCCAGGGACGGGGCTGCAATGACCTCCAGACTGGACGTGGGGTGGTCTGGCTGCTACCTCCCGAGATGGAAGTCCTCTGGGACATGGGAGCCCTCCCTGAGATGCGCGCCCCTCCCCGAGCTGGGGGTCTTCCAGACACCGGAGCCCTCCCTGCGATGCGCGTCCCTCCCCGAGTTGGGGGTCCTCCCAGGACACGGGAGCCCTCCCTGAGATGCGCCCCCTCCCCGAGCTGGGGGTCCTCCAGACACGGGAGTCCTCCCTGAGATGAGCCCCCTCCCCGAGCTGGGGGTCCTCCCACGGCACGGGAGCCCTCCCTGAGATGCCCCCCCTCCCAGAGCTGGGGGTCCTCCAGACACCGGAGCCCTCCCTGAGATGCCCCCCCTCCCCGAGCTGGGGGTCCTCCAGACACCGGAGCCCTCCCTGAGATGAACCCCCTCCCCGAGCTGGGGGTCCTCCCAAGACACGGGAGCCCTCCCTGAGATGCGCGCCCCTCCGCGAGACGCGGGTCCTCCCCTAGACGCGACCCCCTCCGGGAGATGCGACCCCTCCCAGAGACCGTAGTCCTCTCCTTGACCCCGCCCCGTGCCCGCGCGCCCCGCACTCCCGCCGCCCTCATCCCTTCCCCTCCCCGCCGCGCGCCGCCTCGGAGCCCCGCCCACTTCCCCCGCCCCGCGACTCGCTCCCCGCTCACGATTGGCCGGGCCCCTGGGCAGGCCGCCTCCGCATTGGCCGAGGAGCTTCAGGTGGCGCGCTCGGGATTGGTGGACGTCCGCGCTGCTCCCGCCCCCGCCCCGGGCGTAGCGCGCGATTGGCCGGCGCTCACACGGTCTCCTCCTGGGGCCGCGTCGGGGCGGCGCGGAGCAGGCCTCGGGCGGCGGCGGCGGCGGCGTGAGGCAGGTGAGGTCCGGCCCGGCGGCGAGGCCGGGGCGGCTCTGAGTGCGGCCGGCGGCGGGGCGGGGGCGCCGGGCGGGCCTCGCGGGGACGGGACGGGCGCGGGGACGGGACGGGACGGGACGCGGGCCCCGCCTGGGCGCCAACGGCCGACCCCGCCCCGCGGTCTCGGCCCCGCTCCCGGCCCCGCGCTCGGCCGAGGCCCGCCGGCCCCAGCCCTGCCGGGCGCGGCTCCCAACGGTGGGCCTCCTCGGTGCCCGCCCCCCGACCTCCAGACCCCGAGGGCCCCGCGCGGCCCCTCCGGACGCCCCCGTGCAGGGCCCGCCCTTCAGCCCGCGCGGGGGGCGCTGCTCCGGACCCGCGCGGCGCCCGCGTCTCCCCGCCCGGCAGGTGCCAGGGGCGTGCCCAGGCCCTGCCCGCCTGTGTACCTTCCCGCCCGTCCATCTACCCGCCTGCCGTCATGTCCGCCTGCCCTCATGTCCACCTGTCTGCCTCTCCACCTTCCTTCCCGTCTATCTCACCACCTGTTCTCATGTCCGCCTGCCCACATGTCCACCTGCCCGCCTGCCCTCATGTCTGCCTGCCCTCATGTCCGCCTGCCCTCATGTCCAGCTGTCCGCCTTCCTTCATGTCCACCTGTTCACGTGTCCACCTGCCCGCCTGTGCACCATCCCGCCCATCCATCTACCTGCCTGTCTACCTGCCTGCCCTCATGTCCACATGTCCACCTGCCCACCTGTGTACTTTCCCACCCGTCCGTCTACTCGCCTGCCCTCATGTCCACTTGCCCTCATGTCCACTTGTCTGCCTCTTCACCTTCCTTCCCGTCCATCTGTCCACCTGCTCTCATGTCCACCTGCCCACATGTCCATCTGCCTGCCCTCATGTCCACCTGTTCTCATGTCCACCTGCCCGCCTGTGCACCCTCCTGCCCGTCCATCTACCTGCCTGCCCACCTGTCCACCTGCCTGCCTGCCCTCATGTCCACCTGCCCACCTGTGCACCTTCCTGCCCGTCCACCTTCCCGCCCGTCCACCTACCCGCCTGTCCATCTACCCACCTGCCCTCATGTTCGCCTGCCCTCATGTCCACCTGTCTGCCTCTCCACCTTCCTTCCCGTCTGTCTGACCACCTGTTCTCATGTCCTCCTGCTCACATGTCCACCTGCTCTCATGTCCACCTGCCCACCTGTGCACCCTCCTGCCCGTCCATCTACCTGCCTGTCCACCTGCCTGCCTGCCCTCATGTCCACCTGCTCTCATGTCCACCTGCCCGCCTGTGCACCCTCCTGCCCGTCCATCTACCCACCTGCCCACCTGTCGTCTTGCCCACCTGTCCATCTTCCTTCCCATCTATCTGCCCACAAGTCTACCTGTCTACCTTCCCGCCTGTCCATCTACCCGCCTGCCCACCTGTCCACTTGCCCGCTTGTCCACCTTCCTTCCCGTCTATCTGCCCACCTGCCCTCATGTCCACCTGCCTGCCTGCCTGCGCGCGCACCTTCCCACCTGTCCATCTGCCCACCTGCCTGCCTGCCCTCATGTCCACCTGCCCGCCTGTCCACATTCCTTCTTGTCTATCTGCCCGCCTGTCCACTTGCCTTCATGTCCACCTGTCCACATGTCCATCTGCCCGCCTACCCGCCTGTGCACCTTCCCACCTGTCCGTCTGCCTGCCTGTCCACCTTCCTTCCTGTCTATCTGTCCACCTTCCCTCCCGTCTTTCTGCTCCTCTGCCCACATGTCCATTTGCCCACCTGTCCACTTTCCCACCTGTACATCTGCCCACCCACCCATCTTCCGACCCGTCCATCTGCCTGCCTGCCCACATGTGCACTTGTCCATCTGCCCACATGTCCACCTGTCCATCTTCCCACATGTGCACCTGCCCATCTGTCCACCTGCCCACAAGTGCCCCTGTCCACCTCTCCATCTGCCCACCTGACCACATGTGCCCCTGCTCACCTGTCCGTCTGCCCACATGCCCACCTGTCCATCTGCCCGCCTGCCCACCTGCTGCGTGCTCACCGACACTGATTGATGGGGCCCTCACGCCCTCGGGCAGCGCTGTCCCTGCCTGTCCCGTCCAGGCAAGTGGGAGGGGTCGTCCCCCGCCCTACCCATCGGCACATTGTCACTGCTGTTCGCTGGCCGTCGGTGTCACCCCGGGTTAGGCCTGTCGCCGGTGTCCGAGCTCCCAGAGCTGCTGCGCTGCCCTGACTGCTGACCCCGAGTGTGGCCTCATTGTGTGTGGTCTCTTTTTGCTCCCTGGTCCTCAGTGCTCGGGAACGTCTTGTGTTTTGGTCTGTTTTTATCCCTGGTTCAAGTCTGGAAACTCATGATTGGTGGTTCTGGGGGTTTTTTCCATTGATTTTCTTTGACAGTTTTCTCCTCTTTATTTTCTTTTCTGTGTGCTTTGGAAATACTGTTATTTGGGTGGGGAACCTCTTGGACCCGTCTTCTCCTTTTATCCTTTTCCATGTTTGTCTTTTTGTTCCACTTTCTAGGAGATTTCATCCTTCTTTTCTTCTCACTCATCTGTTTAGGTTTTTATTTTGACCTTCGTATTTCCCAGAGCTGTCTTGGTTGTTTTTTTTCTCTAAAATTTGGCAACTTGTTCTCATTTCATACACGTGGGAGGTCTCTGTCTCCTTCTGCTGGCCTCTTTTTGTGTGCCTTGGTCCGTGTGTCCTGAAGCGTCGTGCCGTCTTGGTGGAACACTGTGTCTGAGTGGGGCCCGCATGGTCCTTTAGATGTGCTGTGCGCCTGTGTTAGTCTTGTTCCCGTTGGCTGGTATGATGGGCTCGGTTTCCTTGAGGGACCCTCAGTGTCGTTAGTTTTCGGACCTTTTATTGGGCTTCTTGGACTCCCAATGAAGGGCTTTCCGATTTCCTGCCTTGTTTTAGAAGCTGGGTGGAAGAGTGTGGCTGTGGCGCTCCACAGTTAGTAAGGAAACAGGCCAGGGGGCGTGCGGGGCGCCACTGTTCCTCTTATCCTGTGGTCTAGAGAACCTCGGTTTTGTCCTCCAGTCTTTGTGGGGAGCGGGCAGGAGGGGGTGGGTGCTCGTGGCTAGCTGCTTTTTTTGCTGTGGTGAAGCACACAGAGTTTACCATGCTAACCTGTACAGTTCAGGGCGTCATGTACGCACACAGTGCTGCGCAACCACCAACACAGAACTTCTTCATCGCCCCAGATGGAAACCCTGTGCCTATTAGCAGTCACTCCCCGTTATCCACGGCGCCCAGCCTCTGGCAGCCACTAGTCTACTTTCTGTCTCTCTGAATTTGCCTCTTCTGGGTTTTTACATAAATGGATTCGTACAGTCTTTGACCTTCAGTGTCTGGCTTCTCTCACTGAGCGTCATGTTTTCGAGGTTCATCTGTGTTGCCGTGTGTATCAGCACTTCGTTCCTTTTCGTGGCTGAGTTGTATTCCATTGTGTGCTTGGACCACAGTTTGCTTGCCCCTTCATCTGTCGGTGGACGTTTGAGTGAACAGTGCTGCGATGCGCATTTGTGTACAGGTTTCCGTTTGAGCGCCTGTTCAGTGCTTTGGGTCTGTACCCAGGCGTGGAACTGCTGGGTCCTATGATGACCATATATTTACCTTAAAGAGGAATTGTTGTCCACAGTGGCTGCAGTCTTTTACATTCCTACCAGCAGTGTGCAAGGGTTCCAGTTTCTTCACACCCTCTCCAACACTTGTTATTTTCCATTATTTGTTTTTTATTACGGCCATCCTAGTGGGTGTGAAGTGCTATCTCATTTTGATTTTGATTTGCATTTCCCTCGTGGCTAATGATGGTGAACATGTTTTCTTGTGCTTCCTATCTTATCATATTTGGAGAAATGTCTGTTCAAGTCCTCTGCCCATTTTTAAGTTGGGTTATTTGTCTTTTTGTTGAGTTGTGAGAGTTCTTTATACATTCTGGATACCAGACCCTTTTCAGATACATGATTTGCATATACTTTCTTCCACTCTTTGAGCTCTCTTCACTTTTTTTTTGCTGAGGAAGATTGTCCTTGAGCTAACATCTGTGCCAGTCTTGCTCTGTTTCGTATGTGGGACGCAGCCACAGCATGGCTGACGAGTGGTGTAGGTCCTCGCCTGTGATCCAAACCCATAAACCTGGGCCATCAAAGCGGAGGACGCCGAACTTAACCACTATGCCACAGGGCCAGCCCCTTCACTCTCTTGTGTCCATTGATGCACAAAGGTGTTAACTTTTATGAGCTCCAGTTTATCTGTTTTTCCTTTGTTGCTCATGCTTTGGGTGTTGTATCTAAGAAACCATCACCAAGTCCAAGGTCGTGAAGATTCACCCCTATATTTACATCTAAGAGTTATAGTTTTAGCTCTTGTGTTTAGGTCTTTGATGCATTTTGAGCTCATTTTGTAGATGGTGTGAGGTGCGGGTCCGACGTCACGCTCTTGTGTTTAGGTCTTTGATGCATTTTGAGCTCATTTTGTAGATGGTGTGAGGTGCGGGTCCGACGTCACGCTCTTGTGTTTAGGTCTTTGATGCATTTCGAGCTCATTTTGTAGATGGTGTGAGGTGCGGGTCCGACGTCACGCTCTTGTGTTTAGGTCTTTGATGCATTTTGAGCTCATTTTGTAGATGGTGTGAGGTGCGGGTCCAGCGTCACGCTCTTGTGTTTAGGTCTTTGATGCATTTCGAGCTCATTTTGTAGATGGTGTGAGGTGTGGGTCCGACGTCACGCTCTTGCGTGTGGCTGTCCGGTTGTCCAGCTGTTGTTGAAGAGAGTATTTTTTCTGTATTGAATTGTCTTGGCTCCCTTGTAGAAAATCAGTTGACCATAGATGTGTGGGTTTATTTCTGGACTCTTAGTTGTATTCTCAGTCTGTATGTCTATCCTGTGCCGGTAACACACTGTTTTAATAAGTTTTGAAATCGAGAACTGTGAGTTTTCCAACTTTGTTGTTCTTTTTCAAGGCTGTTTTTGGCTGTGTGGCATCCATTGCACTTCCATGTGAATTTAAGGGTTAGCTTTACCATATCTGCAAAAAGGGCCCTTGGGATTTTGATGGCGATTGCCCTGAGTCGGTAGCTCACTGAGGGGAGGCTGCCACATTCACAGTACAGGCTCCCTGCCTGTGGACAGGGGATCTTTCCATCCATGGGTTTTCTTCTTTCATTCCTCTCCGCAGTGTTTTCAGTGTGCCAGTTTTGCATGTCTTTGGTTAAATTTATTCCTAAATTTGTTATTCTTTTTGATGCTATTGTAAGAGGAATTGTTTTCTTAATTTCATTTTCAGGTTGTTTATGGGTGTAAAGAAACAACTCATTCTTGTGTGTTGATCTTGTATCCTGCAACTTAGCTCAATTTGTTTATCAGCTTTCAGTGTTTTGTGAGTTCTTCAGGATTTCCTCTATATGAGATGGTGTCATTGGTGAATCGAAGTCTCTTTACTTCTCCCTTTCCAGCGTGGATGCCTTTTATTTCTTGTTCTTGCCTGGCTGCCATGGCTAGGATTCCATACAACCTTGAGTAGCCATGGGGAGGGTGGGCCTCCTTGTCTTGTTCCTGATCTTAGGGGACACCTTCCGGTCCTTCACCACTGGGTGCAATGGTAGCTGTGGGTTTTAGTAAATGCCCTTTATGGGGTGAGAAAGTTCCCCTCTGTTCCTGGTTTGCTGAATGTTTTCATTGTGAAAGATAGTAGATTTTGACAAGTGCTGCTCCTGCGCCAATTGAGATGATCGCGTGGTTTTGCCTGTTTCTTTTCTGTTTTTTTTTTTTTTTTTGAGGAAGATTAGCCCTGAGCTAACATCTGCTGCGAATCCTCCTCTTTTTGCTGAGGAAGACTGGCCCTGAGCTCACATCCGTGCCCATCTTCCTCTGCTTTATATGTGGGACGCCTACCACAGCATGGCGTGCCAAGCGGTGCCATGTCTGCACCCGGGATCCTAACCAGCAAACCCCAGGCTACTGAAGCGGAACGTGTGAACTTAACTGCTGCGCCACTGGGCCGGCCCCTGCCTGTTTCTTAAACAGACTCTGAGCATTTGGTTCCTCTTGAATTTTTGTTCCATCCTACATCCTTGCTTCAAAGTGTACACAGGTGCCGCTCTTAAGCCTTTGGGGATCCATAGTGAAACTGGGCTGTTTCTCAGTGTTCCTCGTTGCGAGCTTTCATTCATCCATTTGCTTTCTAGCTTCCAAGTTCTTGCTATTGTCTTTTCTCCCTTTTGTTTTGTCCTCGTGGATATATGCCTTTAAAAAAGCCCTTTTTAAGAGGTTGTCTGGAGGACAGTGGAAATTGACGTCTGTGTTCAATACACCATTTTTAACGGGAAATTCCTGGGTGACCTATTTTCAGAGAAAGCTGGTGTTCGATGAAGTGTCTTCTCTAACCATTGTTCTTGGTCCTGAATTTATGACGACCAGTGGTCTCCAGATTCTGAGGACAGAGCTGGTTTGAATTTGCTTGCAGTACACGCCAGGCCACATTTTGGTAGGAGACATCATGACTCCGGATGCCGCTGCCCTTCGCGTCACACTCCTTGTCACCTCGATAGCTCAGAGTGGGGCTGGGGCCCAGGCTCGCCGTGCTCACAAGGCCCCTGCTGAGTGAGGCTCAGCGGCCCGGACCCCGTCACACAGGGGGCGCCCGCGTCTGGGCTCCCAGGGCAGTGGGGACAGGACAGAGAGGTGGCCGAGCACAAGTGACGGCGGGCTCAGCGTGGTGCTGCACGTGCTTCAGTTGGGTGCTTGCGCTCGTTGCGGCCGGCAGGAGCCTCGCGGGACTGTTTAGTTGATTGAAAACTCTCACTTTCTTCTTCCTCTCGCTCCACGATTTAGAGCTCGTTGCTCTTCTGGACTGCGTCTCCGCCGGATTTTCAGGAAAGGGAGGCCAGACCTGCTGGATCTGTGTTTGAAACCGTTTACTTCCGTTGGTCCGGAATTCACTTAGGGTTGACGATGAGAAATAGGGACGTGATGTCGCCCGTGCGGGGCTCTCTGTCACAGTCGTGTGCTGTAGTCGCCGCCGGGTCGTCAGGCCCGTTTGCCGCGTCAGTTTCGCAGCCTGAATCCTGTCTGCTTGTGCTCGCTGGTTGGCTGGCCTTCGCTTTTCCTTCAGTTGCACAGGGACACGGAATGGTCATTGGTGTGAGTTTTAGCTTGGAGATAAGAACTGTGTGACAGATGCTGACTGACGTTTGTGCAGAGTGAAGTGAGCCGTGGGGAGGCAATCAAGTGCGGGCCAGTGGCTCCGCGGGGTGGAGACTCCCTCCCGGGCCTGGCGGCCTGAGAGCAGAGCTGTGCGTCCTGCTGCGTCGGCCTCAGTCGTTCTGTTGGCTGTGTCTGATCTTTAATTAATGTCATTGGAATGTGAAAAACAGATCAGTTTGGCGGTTTCTTTTCTCGCGGTTTATGCTGCAAACCTCTCAGTCCTGGAAAGTGCTCGCTTTAGCCTGGTGCTTCGCATTTGGAGGACAGAGCATTAGGGGGACTGAGAAATGGTGTGGATTGACTGTTTGCATTTATGGTACAAGTGAAATTCCATCATTGCTGTCCAGGTGTCATTCCCAGGTGTGCTCGGAAGTTGAAACAGTTGGCACGACTGTTCTGATTAGGTGACTCGAGGAAGAGTCGGGAGGCCCTGACACTGCCCCCTTCGTGCCCCTCATGGTTTGTAGCACGTGGGGCGTGGTTTCTCCAAGGCGTAGTCAGATGGGCCCAGAGGGTGATGCGGGGAGCACAAGGGTGTTTTCAGCTTCATGGCAAAGCAGGCAGCGTGCACAGCGCTGAGACCCCTGCTTTTGTGGGCGCCCGCACAGTGTTCGTTTGTGCTGCAAGTGAGCTTCCTGCTCTCAGAGAGCTTGGGGTCTAGCTGCAGAGAAAGACTCGTTCCTACATAATTAGTACAATTTGTGTTAAGTGACGGACACCGGCGAGCACTAAGACTGGCACCTAACTTGGATGTGGGGGTTGGGGGTCCAGGAGCGCTTCCTGGAGGTGGTACCTAGTTGAATCCTGAGGATGAGGAGAAGTCAGCCAGGAGTGTTTGGGGTGGAAGGAGACCAAGGGGCTGGGGATGGGGAATCAGGAGGGCGTTGCTGACAAGTGAAGAGCACGGGGCAGCGTGTAGATGGGGGGGGAGAGCGTTGCTGACAAGTGAAGAGCACGGGGCAGCGTGTAGATGGGGGGGGAGGGCGTTGCTGACAAGTGAAGAGCACGGGGCAGCGTGTAGATGGGGGGGAGGGCGTTGCTGACAAGTGAAGAGCACGGGGCAGTGTATAGATGGGGGGGGAGAGCGTTGCTGACAAGTGAAGAGCACGGGGCAGCGTGTAGATGGGGGGGGGAGGGCGTTGCTGACAAGTGAAGAGCACGGGGCAGCGTGTAGATGGTGGGGGAGAGCATTGCCCGAGCTGGTTCTCAGTGAAGCTGTGGGGCCCTGGAGACGAGCGGGAAGGCGGCGTTTGGAAGGAGGCCTGGTCCAATCAGGGTCTTGGGTCTTCTCTGTGGGTGCTGGGGAGCCACGGTTGGGCCTGAAGGGGGTGAGAGGGCCAGATCTCCTTGTAGATGGGCCGTTCCGACAGTTTTCTGGCTTGAGGGGGCAAGGTTGGAGAGAGAGAAACTAGTCAGGGCGTTTGCAGGAAGCCAGCAGAGAGGGTGCAGTAGCGAGTGGGAGTGAGGAGGGTGCCCACCGGAAGGAGGGCGCTGCTGGCTGAGGGAGGAGCCAACTGACGGCCGATTGGGACGCGTTGACTAGAGGTCCCTGTGGACGATCCAGGCAGAAGTGTCCCCTGGGAAGTAGTCAGATGCCTCCTCTCCGTATACAGAGGACTCCCAGATGGATTAGATAAAAATGACTCGAGTGTAGAAGTCAGATCAGTAGGAGGAATGGAATCCATCGCAGGCGGGACTGTCGTCTGCTCTGGGGTCAGGGAAGGCAATGGGAGAGTCAGGAAAGACCAGTGACAGACAGGGCACCCCAGGCGTGTCCGATGTGCAGACAGTTCACACCCGTAAACAGAGAGATAAGGAGCCTCCCCGTGGGATGAGGTGGACAGCTGCCTGCTTCACCCGTCAGAGTGGCCCTGCAAAGTCAGGCACGCGTGGCCTTAGGAGGAGCAGTGTTGGGTGTGGGAGCCCCAGGGATCCCTGCCCGGCAGCGCCGTGTGAAGGCCCTTGCCGTGGGCGAGCTCTTCCCAGGAGAGACAGCGCTGTGGGCATCCCAAGCGCACTGGTTGTGAGGCGACGCAGTGTGCTCCAGGTGTGAAGCAAGTGCAGCCACGGTGTCGATGCTTTTTGTGGTCTGAGACATGGACCCTTTCAGAACGTGTAGGAAATAAGTAGTTTGGTTTTGGACTTTTGCTGGAACACCGTGACAAACATCGCCATCAGAGGAAGTGGAGTTTTTGTTGAAGGGTCTGGAGCTCATCCTTGGGGGATGTGAGCTTGTGGTCGTGTGTCTTCAGAGAGGTGGTTATTTTCCCTAAAACTCAGCGCTGTTTTCTTAGGTAAACAAACCCATCTAGCCTACACCTCTTCCTGTTATTTCATCATTTCCAAAGAAAGGAAAGAAACATCACGTCGTGGCCAGAAGCTGTCTGAGTGCAGAGTTGCTGCTGCTGACAGCTGACTTTGCTGAGCGTTCTCACCCGTGCCGGGCAGTGCTGGGCAGCGGGTGTGGCCTCCAGCAACACTGAGGGCTGGGGCCGCGTGTTCCTGGTGAGAGTCCTGAGTTCTCACAGTGGAGGACGCACAGGGGCGCGAGGAACCGGGCTCTGGCCGCCCCACACCGCTTCACAGATGAGGGTCAGACTTTGTTTTTTGTGAAAATAATATTTATTGGATTCATTGTTTAAATTATAACACCAATACCTTCTCTTTAAAGAAAATTTCAAACAACACAGATGGGGAGAAGTCCCATTCTCTAGAATTTGCGATTAAATTTAGTGTGGCGTTTTTCCAGAAGTTTTAAAAACATATATTCAAGTGTAGATATAACCCACGTAGTGATCTAAAGCTCTTTCAGATATTTTTAGGTTGTAGTCGTTTGTTTCTGATTTGCTGTTTTAAATAATCAGCTCATTTTTAGAGATTCTCACTCAGTATAAATCGTAGTTTCTCCTAAACGTTGTTTTGCTTCTTTAAAGTGAAAATAGAGGCCAGCCCGGTTGCCTGGGGCAGGTTCGGTGCGCCCTGCCTCGGCAGCCCAAGTGCGGGTTCCCGGGCGTGGACCTAGACCACTTGTCTGTCAGCAGCCACACTGTGGCAGCAGCCCACATACAAAAAGAGGAAGATTGGCAGCAGATGTTAGCTCAGGGCGAATCTTCCTCAGCAAAAAAAAAAAAAAAAAAAAGGAATGAAATGAAAATAGAGATGTGAGACCAATTGCTGTTTATTATGCTGTAGAAGTAATTACAGGAACATGATCTTTGGAATTTCTAACCCAATTTATGATTTTTTTTAATCTATAGGTAAAATCACTAATGTTTTTATTAGTCTCTACGTTATTTAATTTTAACAGGATTAAGAACTGAGCACAGTAATTATGTTAAGATTTAGTACTGATTAAGGATTGGTGAGGATAGGTTAGAACAAGTGTGTGTGTGTGTGTGTGTGTGTGTGTGTGTGTGTGTGTGTTTGCGTGTTCGCACATGCCCCGCGGTGCCTCTCTGGAAGGTCCTTGCAGGATGGGCCGGCCAGCTGAGTGCCCACTGCTGGCTGGACCTGCTGAGGCCTGGAGGCCGAGGGCCACTGTGGGTCTGCGGCCTGCAGTCGGAGCCTGTGCTGCCAGCTCAGAACGCCCCTCTGAGTCGACACTTGAGGCAGGTGGCAGTGTCTGGAGCTGCGCCCAGAGCTGGGAGGAGGGTCCCGTCTGCTGCGTCCCCTGGGATGGCTGCTGTCCCTGTGGACGGGTTGCGGAGGAGAGCCACAGGGTCTGACTGTCGTCTGGGTAGGGGGGAGCCGTTAGGCTGGGGCACGAGACCGCTCTGCAGGGGCCTGTTGCCAGGGTTTCTCTCGGAAAGACACGGCAGCCGGCTTCGGCCTGGACTTGCCTTTCGCCCGACTCCACGTGGTTGGTGACTGGTCGGCTCGGGGCAGGCCCGATGGGGAGCTCGCTGATCTTTATAACAGTGCCTTTGGAGCAAATTCGATTGCCTTGTGCGTTGTCTGTGACAAAGGGTTGTCTGCTAGATGATGGTACTTGTGGTCTGTAGTGATGCAAGGACGTGCTGCCAACCTTTGGAAAGTTTGCCTTTTTCCAGTTTTTCTTTACAACTGGTAGCATTTCCTAAGAAAATGTGCTGATTTTATGTCAGAACCATTTTATTCTGTTCCTTTGGTTTTGCCATTCACCTGGAGCACAATTTTCAACCCTGTGTGACTTGTAATTTTTGAGAATTTTCAGGCTCATTTTCTAGATTGTTACTGGATTAGCACAGACCTTCTAAACAGCAGACATTCGAGTTATATGTAGGGCTAGAACCAAAATCCATTCTGACCGAAGCTTTCAAGAACAAAAGCTGAGTGTGTGTCTTCCTCTCTTGCGTGTGATGGGAACATTTCAGAGTGTGTTGGAGAAGGTGAGGGCCTTGGAGGAGGAAGCCAGTGTGGCTTAAGAAGCCTTGCTGGGGACGCGCATGTTTGTAAACACACCGACTTAATTCCTTAGTTTTGAAGCCAGTTTGTGACCTAAACAGAGGCCCTCTCCATTTGCCTGTGCATCTAGCTTTCGTGTTCTCTTAGCCACTAGTGAAAACAAGATAAAAGGAGACACTTGGGTGATTTATAGCAAGAGTGTTTTCTTTTCCACTTGATGATGTCCCTTTGGCCCACCGTCTCCTGAGGTGCGTGCTTTTTCCCTATTGGGACTGGCAGCTCCACTCGAAAGCTGTCATCCTAAAGCAGCCCTCTCTTACGGGGGCAGGGGGAGGGCCCCCTCGTGCACCGTGGGGCTCGCATCCCCTGTGCACTCAGGGAGGGTCCTGCCTGCGCCTGGAGCTGGGCCTGCCATGAGCCCCTTCCTGCGTGCAGCGAGCGGTGTGGAGGTGGGGACCAGTCCAGGGCACTCACAGGGAAGGGGGCCTGTGACGAGGTCGTAGCACTTTCAGGGGAAGGGAGGGAGTGGCCTGGAAGGGACTAGAAAATGAGGACAGTGGAGCCTGGACAGGGCCCCTTTGTGACACATCTGGTTGCAGAATGTTGACTTCGGATTCTTTCCAGGCTGTTCTGATGCCACTGAAAACGTTTTCAGTCCACTTCTATACTTACTGTTTCAGTCCTGTGGGCTATGAATGACGACGAGGTCTCCCAGCCTCAGGCGGGCGGTGGCAGGGCGCCCCAGGCCTGGGACGAACAGGAGCCTCTCCTGTTACATGTGGGCTTTAATTAGCGGGGTGTAAGTGGAGCCTGGGAACAGCATTTTGAGAACGCTCAGCGCTCACGGTAGTTATCAGCAGGACTAGTATCGAAATCGCGTGTGTGCTGCTGGGTCGGATCTGCCGAGAGAGGGCTGGAACTGGCCTTCTGGCCCGTCAGCTCCAAGCTGCCCGGGGGGCTTTGCCTCTTATTTGGGCCAGGGGTGAGTGGATCTTCACGTCGGGGATTGCTAGCCCAGAAGGAAAAAGAAGTCTGGTTTTTAGAAGTGTTAACCTCAGGCCGTGTAACTCTATTCCACAGAATAACTAAAGCTCACATTTGCGTGTAGTGTGCCAGGCACTGCCTCGCGGCATCATTTCATTTAATCCTTTTTTGTTACTTTATTTAGTCCTATGATTTTATTTAATGCTCACATTTTGTGGAGGGAACTGAAGATTAATTTTAAAGTGCTCTGAATGCATGTCGTGATCTGTTAAGGGAGGAGGAAGAGGAGGGGAAGGAATGAGAGAGCAGGGTTGATGGGGAGGACCCGGTGTGGAGAGGTCGTGAGCTGAATCCCAGCAGCGTTAGCCGTCACGGCGTGCAAGCCGGTCTGCCGCAGACGGACAGGAGGAGGGGCTCTGAGATGCTGGGTGGAGCTTGGTTGCCTCTGCGTCCACCTGCTTCTTCACGGGCTCTGCTCTGCGTGAGTGTGGTCCTCTTGCCCTTCTCCAGGGAGAGGTGGTTTTCTGGGCTGCAGAGTAAGCAATGGCCAAAATGGCACTTACCTGGGCCGCAGGTCCGATGAAGCTGGGCCGGAGTCGCTGATGGTTTTGTACTTAGAGGTGTTTCGCTGGAGAACGTAACGTAGAATTCCTGGGGTTGCAGAGTGAGATCAGAATGAGTAGGAGAAAGCGAGGGCGTGCGGTCACACCCTCCCCTTCCTCTGTCGTGCTGCTGAACTGTGGTCATGGTGATGTGTGGTCTGCCCCTCCGCTGCCATCTCCCATCTTCCTTTCCTCCAGAGCCGCTGCCCGGGAGTGCTGTCTGTCCACACGGGTGCCCTCCTGATGGCGTTATCTTTGGGCATTTTATTACAGTTGTAGGTCCTCTCATAAAATATTTTACCAAAAATCTACTGCTGTTTCTGTTACTCAGCTTGTGCCTCTGTGCTGTCACCTGTAGGATCTTTTCCTTGGCCACTCTGCTGTAACCCTGTCATGCCTGTGATTGTCATGCCTAGGAAATTGGACTGACGGCCAGTAGCTGCGCTTGCTTCTTTGATGGAATTTTATTTCAGAGACAAGAAGTTGTCACTTTGAATTGAGGCATAAGGCCTGGGGTACACCCGACTGGAGGCTGTGGGGCCCGGCTTTGTCATGTGTCTCATTGATTGGAAGAACCAGTTTGGCAAATGTGGTTATAGCTGGTCATGCACCTTCGATAGCTTTCGAAAACACCGTTTGTTATGCATTAGAAATTAACCAAATGTGAGAACATAGGAATGTAACTTTTTCAAATAAAAGCGCTGTAAGTTTCTGTTCTTGCTCCTCACTGGGCTTTGTAACCTCTCCTCCCTGCTGAGTCCTGGGCGGGACTTCCTGTGACGCTCTCTGTCCCCTGGCCTGCAGCCCTGCCCCTGGCCTGCTTCACGGAGCTTCCCGCCCTCAGGAGCTGCCTCAGGGCAGTCAGCGAGTGGGCACAGCTGGGATTTGAGCCCAAATCTGTAGGACTCCGTTGAGTGCTTAGCTGGGCGCTCCAGTGTCCCTATGGCATGGTCACGATCTTTTAAGCGCATGCTGAAGTATTTGGCTTTTGGGCATCTGCCATTCACTCGGTTATCACATGCTTCCTGTAAACTGATCCGAGAAATACCCACTTCACTGAGTACACGTTGAATACCAATTCAGTATTAGAGAAGTTGGTGGAAGTTCGTGAGCAGAGACTGTAACAGCTTTAACCTGGATTTAGTAATGGTCAGTAATGCAGGTATGGTGAAAGAGGAAAGTGAAAGGTCACTTTGGAAATGAAGCTGGAAGTTTGGGTTTTGTTAGTCAGTGAGTAACTAATAGGAAATAAAAAAATTATGCACTCTAGAGGATGAGAACAATGATGGGGTATTAATATTGTTACTCACTCTGGCATTTTGGTTGCTTAGTGAGCTGTTACCAAACATGAGCGAAGTCAGAAGCCATTGTTACACTGCTGCTGGGGTGTGGCTCTGGTTGCGCAGTGAAGGTGGGAACAGGCCTGGCCCTGCTGCTGGAGCTGGGAGGAACGCTGTGTGGCTGTAGGGAGAGAAGGACACTGCCGAGCCAGCCCCAGGGCAGCTAAGGCCATCCTCCTGCTGCTTCTCCTCCAGCTCCCCCACCTCCTCCTCCTGCTCCCCATCTTTCTCCTTCCTGCTCCCCCTCCCCCTGCTCCTCCTCCTGTTCCTCTTCCTCCCCCTCCTGCTCCTCCACTGCCTCCTCCTCCGTTCCTGCTCCCCCTCCTCCTGCTGCTCCTCCTCCCCTTCCTCCTCTGTTCTCTTCTTCAGCGTCTGTGCCATTGTACCTGTACTGGTGGTGAGAGTAGACAAAAGGGAGTTGGAGGCCGTGAAACAGGTATTGAACAAATACTCGGATTAAAAAGATCAAAGTTAATTTTACTTGCAGAAAGTTTGTGTATGTTAGTACAATGCCAATAAGAATGGATTGTGTTTGTTGGGTGTCTGTTCTGCGTGTGCCAGGTCCTTGAGAAGAATTGAAATGTTTTTTAAAATGCAGGAGTTTTGTGGTGTTTGTTGAAATTAGTAGGTACAGTAAAATTGTTATATATGAACAGTGATGTTTATTTCTATGAGTACTTAATCTTTTAAAGAGTATTTGGACTATTTCAAAGAAAATGGTATGAATTAAAGTACTTTTGTCTTAGCTTATAGAAATCAGTCATTTTATTTATTTATTTATTTATTTATTTTGAGGAAGATTAGCCCTGAGCTAACTGCTGCCAATCCTCCTCTTTTTGCTGAGGAAGACTGGCCCTGAGCTAACATCCATGCCCATGTTCGTCTACTTTATATGTGGGACGCCTGCCACAGCATGGTTTGCCAAGCGGTGCCATGTCTGCACCCGGGATCCGAACCAGTGAACCCCGGGCCACTGAAGTGGAACATGTGCACTTAACTGCTGTGCCACCGGGCTGGCCCCTAATTCCTATTTTTTTAATTCAATTTGTTTAAACCTAAAAAAACAAACAGTTCACCCATTTTCACCGCCCCACCCCTGCCTCTGGCAACCAACAATCTGTTTACTGTATGTATGAGTTTGGTTTTGTTTATTTATTTACATTCTACCTATAAGAGAGATCATCTGGTATTTGTCTTTCTCTGTCTGACTTATTTCACTTAGCACAATGCCCTTGAGGTCCACCCATGTTGTTGTGAATGGCAAGATTTCCTTCTTTTTTATGGCTGAATAATATTCCTGTGTGTGTGTGTTTATACCACAGCTTCTTTACCCATTCATCCATTGGTGAACGTTTCCATGTCTTGGCTATTGTAAACAATGCTACAGTGAACATGGAAGTGCATATATCTTTTCAAATCAGTGTTTTCATTTTCTTCAGATAAACCCAGAAGTGGGATAGCTGGATCATATGGTAGTTGTGTTTTTGATTTTTTGAGCACCCTCCATATGGTTTTCCATAGTGGCTGCACCAGTTTGCATTCCCACCGATGGGGTACGAGGGTTCCCTTTTCTCCACACCCTCTCCAACATTTGTTATTTTTTGTCTTGGTTATAATAGCCATCCTAACAGGTGTGAGGGGTGTCTCATTGTGGTTTTGATTTGCATTTCCCTGATGACTAGTAATGTTGAGGGTCTTTTTATGTGCCCATTGGCCATCTGTATATCTTCCTTGGAAAAATGTCTATTCAGATCTCCTGCTCATTTTTTAATCTGATTGTTTGTTTGCTATTGACTTGTATGAGTTCTTTATATATTTTGGATATTATCCCCTTATCAGGTATAGTCATGTGCTGCACAACGACATTTCAGTCAAGAACGGACCACACAGATGACGGTGGTCCCATAAGATAGTACCACATAGCCCAGGCGTGTAGGGGGCTACCCCATTGAGGTTTGTGTGAATACACTCTGTGATGTTCACACCACCACAGAATCGCCCGACACCCTTCTCAAACGTACCAGATGATCCCCAACATTAAGCAAGGCGTGACTGTGTGTAATTTGCAGTTATCTTCTCCCATTTGGTAGGTTGCCTTTTCATCTTGTTGATGGTTTCCTTTGTTGCGCAGGAGCTTTTAGTCTGACGTAGTCCCACTTGTTTATTTTTGCTTTTGATCGATTTGCCTTTAGTGTCAGATACAAAAAACCATCACCAAGACGTGTATCAAGGAGCTTCTGCCTGTGTTTTCTTCTAGGAGTTTCGTGGTTCCAGGTCTTCTTCTAGGAGGTCCATGGTTCCACGTTCAAGTGGTTAGTCCATTTAGCGTTCATTTTTGTGTGTGGTGTAAGGCAGCTGTCCGGTGTCATTCTTTTGCATGTGGCTGTCCCGTTTTGCCAGCACTATTTGTTGAAGAGACTGTCCTTTCCTCATTGTATGTTCTTGGCTCCTTTGTCGTAACTTAACTGACCATATATGCCTGGGTTGATTTCTGGGCTCTCTGTTCTGCTCCACTGATCTGTGCGTCTGTTTTTTTGCCAGTGCCCTGATATTTTGGTTACTGTAGCTTTGTAGTATCATTTGAAATCAGGGAGTGTGATACCTCCAGCTTTGTTCTTCTTTCTCAAGATTGTCTTGGCTATTTGGGGTCTTTTGTGGTTCCATACAAATTCTAGGATTACACTATTTCAGTAGAAATTCAGTCTTTTGTTTGTCCAGGATGGTCTTTAGTTTTATCTTCCTTAGATTTTTCAACAACAGATTATGGTCACGTTACTACTATGAAGAGCGTTTTTTTTTTTTTTTTGGAAAGAGAGAGAGTGTGTGTGTATGAGAGAGAGAATATTTTTAGCCAGAGGAAAGTTTGAGTCATTACCAAGAAATCTAGATGACAACCTGAAAAACAATATGCTCAACACTTTTTAATTTAAAAATAATGTTTTCTTTTGGGGAAAAATAAAAGTATAAACATTGCCTTAAGCTGCTTTGTTACTCACGCTGCAGTTTCTGATTCTGAGGTGCTTGTGAAAACTCTGGCTGTCTAGGAAGGTGCGTGAGGGCTTCTTGCCTGGAAGGAGAAGTAGTTCTATTTTAGTGAATAACAGGGTAAACTTATTTCAGAAGAATGAGAACATTTTGACACCTTCAGGAAGTTAAAAATACTTTTCAAAAAGGGTTCTGAGTTGCTTTCGGTATTCTTTTGAAAGTGCCCTAATTTTCATAATTGTGAGTCGGTTGGTCTAGAACTTCCCCTGTCGCCTTTATGGATCTATCGCTATAGGGACCAAACATAACAGAAGTGTTCCTGGACTGGTAACTATGAGAAAACGTGTCTCCTTTGTTTAAAAAAAGCCAAACAAGAGAGTGCGAGTCCTAGCTTAGGTTAAAGTTTCGACCGTGGCGTTTCAGCCGGCCAGAGCGTGGAGCGTGCGCCGGCTGCGACGGGCAGGACTGCTGTGTGTTTCTAACCGTTTAACCTCTGCCTTGCTTTCTCCCCACCCTCTGCAGTATGATTTGAGATCGTGAACATGGACTTTTCTCGGCTCCACATGTACACGCCTCCTCAGTGTGTGCCTGAGAACACTGGCTACACGTATGCACTCAGGTGAGCGCGCGCCCTCTTCCCTGCGGGAACGCGGCTGAGTTGGCGGGAGCTTTGGGGTCCTCGCAGCCGAACGTTCTGTTTGGGGAGTGAAGATGTCTGTGAACTTCACGGTAGCCTGCAGCTTTGTGAACCTGCTGAGCTGACATGGAAACGGCACGACGGTTCCGGTGACTCAGTGGTTAGTCACTGTGGGCGAATTGCCGTTTCTGACTCCACCCAGAGGCTGTGGTCTCAGGAGTAAATCTGTGGTCACGGTTAGCGTTTGTGATTTCTCCTGAAGGCCGGCTGCTTGAACGTTAACAGACATATCCTGGAAAATGATTTGCCTTTGAGAGGAGGCCTCGTAAACAATTTGGAGGAAGCCCAAGGTTCAGGAGCGAGGCTTTGTCAGATCTAAGTTTTCTCTTTTTCTCCGTCTTCTGATGTGATACTGAATCTTGAAGTTCAAGTCTTCACGGTGGCTGCTTGCCCCTCGCATCTCTAGTTCCCTCTCAGATAGACAGGGTGGTTGAAATGCAGCTGGGGACTGTGAGAGGGTGGTGAGCGCCCGAGGAGAACGCTGGCCAGGTCCGTCAGGTTTGATGGGCATCTGGGCACCTTTGCACCCTGGCACACAAGGCAAGTGTGCGTGTGGTTGTTTTCAGTGGCTTGTCTTCTAAAGGGTGAAAACGCCATTGGAACTTTAAGAAAATTGGAAGGTATTTGAAGAAAAGTACTTTTTAACAGCATTAGTCAAATGTCACATTTAATGATTGAGTTTATGCACGATTCTAGATCACGTCGCACTTTCTGTAGTAACAGGCTGTTTTGTTAAAAGTCCTGTAGTGTTTAGAACAGGTGAGTGGGCCAACTCAAGTAAAGCTATTCCTATTCTGTGTTGTGGAGCATACAAATAATTGTTCTTGGTAATTTATTGTTAGCTTTTATAGCTATTTTCAACACGGATTTATGAAATGTGTGTGTCTGGTCTCAGCATCGGGGAAGCGACACGGTTGTCCCCGGGGGTCCCAGCCCCCTTCAGGTGGACATGGTCGGGGTGAGAGACGAGGCAGGACAGGCAGGCAGCTGTGGTCCCATGAGCCCGAGGGCAGTGGGAGGCCAGGGGGCGGTTCCGGCAGGGAGCCTGTGGCCAGGTTGGTGCTCAGGAGGAGCTGCAGCGCGTGGGGTGTCAGAGGCGGGCGCAGACCGGGTGGGCTGCAGGCGTAGGGAGGGAATGGGAGGAGCTGGGGATGAAGGAGGAGGCGAGGGTGAGGCCGAGGGCGAGGGCAGCCGGGGGCGGGGGGGGGGGGCGCAGAAGGAGAGAGGGTCACGGCAGTGCCACCAGTTCACAGGAGAACGCGTGGAGCTTCACGGTCTGGTCGTCTGTGTGGCCTGGTCGGGTCGGCAGAGTGCGGGGCCGCGGGGCTGGAGGAGGGCCTGCGAGCTGACAGCTCTGAGGCCCAGCGGGCCAGCAGTGGGAGCGACAGACCCTCTCGCTGAGGGTTCCCTGCCGCATGGCCCAGGCTGGAGGGTCTCTCCCTGTGCCCTTCCGTCCCCACCTCTCCTTCGAAACGTTCGTCCTCCAGCTCCGGTGGACGCTGGTCGTCCCGGAGGCTGGGCCTCCCTGGCCCACTTTCCCCACAGCCCTCGGCCACCGGGCCTGGCGCTGGAGGAGTGGTCCTCGCTTGGTGGTCCCTCCAGGCCCGTCCCCTCTTCCTGCTAAGCCCGCTTCGCCTCCTGTGTGTGGCGACCGCTCGCCGGCCTGCCTTCCTCCGAGCCGCTCGAGCGCGCGGGGCCTCAGCGCCCTGGTCACCCCGCCCGCCCGCCCGCCCGCCCGCAGTCAGAGCGCCTTTCTGTGGAGCGCGGGGAGCCCCTGGCAGTCGGCAGCGCTTGTCTCCGTCTCCCTCCCCAGCACATTGTTGTGAAGCAAATGTCTGAAAGATAATGGATTTCAAAAATGACCAGCATCACAGCGAAAAGCCCTCAGTACTTTAAAATAACCACTTCATACGTGAGATGTTTAGGCAGTGCTCCAGCTTCCCAGAGCCTCGTTTTTCCCGTCAGCCTGAGCAGGACTCTTGTTCTCCTCGGCGGCTGGTCTCTGGAGTCTCCCGGTGTGTGCTGGAACTGGCGGCCGGGTCTCGGGGTCGGGCGGCCCCGGGCGCCGCCTGTCTGTGGCGGGGCGCCCTGCTGGGGGCGGCATGAGCCCTGCTCCCCGGCTCCTGTGGTGTTGGGGGTGGTGGCGTTGGGAAGTCCCGAAGCTCCATGTGGTGGAGGAGCAGCCCCTGGGCACGGTGTCAGGGGGACTGGCCCGAAGCCTTCAGGGGCCCCGACCCACAGCCCGGGTGGTGCGGGCGCCCGAGGCAGGTGTCTGACCCTCTCAGCCCCTGGTAGGAGGCTGGCTTAGCCGTGAGGCGGGAAAGGTGGGGAGCGGCTGTTGCTCCGGATCCACAGTGTCTGCACAGGAGCAGAAGAAGAGAGGGCTTCGGGAAGGAGGGACCGGCCAAGCACGGCGAGCGCCGGGACACGGCCAGCGAGTTCACGCCCGTGGGAGGCACTGGCCGGAGCGGGCCGGTGCATCGGCGGGCGGGGTGGAGGGGAGTGGGCCAAGGGAGCCGGGCGGCTCTGCGGCTAGTCCGGCTTGTGTGGGTTGATAGTTAACTGGGGAGACACGAGAGTGCGTCTGGACGCGGATGGTGAGGAGCCGTCGAGAGTCGAGGATGTGGGAGAGCGGAGAGGTGACTGACGAGTCCGGCTTCTGGAAAGTGGGGCGGGCTTCAGGGTTGGGAAGGAAGGGGAAAGCGCGAATGGGGTGTGTCGTGGGGTCCGTCCGTCCTGGAGGCTGAGGCAGCTGTGCTGGCGTCTGCTCCTCTGGAGAGAGAGAAGCGCAGGGTCTTCTAGACCAGAGAGCTGGAGGCGGAGGAGGGCACGGAGGAGCTGGAAGTGAGGAGGGGAGGGAGTTCGAAAGGGCTGTGAGCACTGGGGATGGACCACCACACAGGTCACCAGGCGGTGGGAGGAGCCGGTGGGGCTGGGGACGGCCGTGCACTGACACGATTCTCTGCAGGGCCTGCAGCGTCTAGAGAGCGGTTGGGTTCATGGTTGGGTTCATCTGAGGGAGTGCTGCCAGGCTACTGGGACAGACGCCATCGGGGCAGGGGACTCGCCCCTGGGGGCGGGGCCGGGTGAGTCAGGGTCAGAATCCCCATGAGGCTGAAGAGCCAACGTGCCAGGAGATCCCAAGTGCGAGGGGGGTGGGGGAGGTGGGGAGGGGGGAGGGTGAGAGTGGGCGGTTGAGTCAGGGCTGCAACGCAGATGGGCTGGGCAGCCAGGTGGGTGATGTCTCGACATGGGCCTTGGGTCACTTCTTAGCATGGTCGCCGTCTGTGACCTGCTTAGCTCACATCGCTTCTCCCGTAACTGAGCTGCTCCCTGGCAACGGGAGGGTCAGCGCGGTACCGGTACCGGCAGGAGGCTGCCACCGGCGGGAGGGGCACGGCCACGCCGGGTGGAGCCGAGGCCTGCTCTCCGCATGTGTCTGCTTTCAGCTGTGGCAGATTTCTTTCAATCTTTTAATTAAAGGTGCTCCAAATAACAGAGGTTTTAAAAAGAGCAACGCATAATGAAAACAATTCGTAGTTGATGAGAGAACTAAACTAAAATCTCATACTCTTGAGGATTAGGTCTGTACTTTATCTTTGGTGTCTTTGTCTATGTTACCTTTTTTTTTATGATTGTCATCTGACCTAACATCTGTTGTCAATCTTTTTTTTTTTCCTTCTTCTTCTCCCCCAAAGTCCCCTAGTACACAGTTGTATATTCTAGTTGTGGGTGCCTCTGGTTGTGGCATGTGGGATGCTGCCTCAGCATGGCCTGACAAGCGGGGCCATGTCCGCGCCCAGGATCCAAACAGGCAAAAGGATCCTGGGCCGCCCAAGCGGAGCGTGCGAACTTAACTGCTGCGCCATGGGGCCGGCCCTTGTATTATTATGATGATCTTTATATCCTAGTTATGTTATTTAATTCTCTCCAGTTCTGGATTGGACACCTCAGTCTAAAATTCTCTGTGGTGGGCTTTCCTCTGAAGCCCCCAGGCCTCATAGGGGAATTGGCAACGTACTTCCACCACCGCCCTTGATGAGGTCGAGCTGCCTGGGCTGGGTGCTCGGGGTCTCCTGTCTCCAGCAGACACGCGAGTCTTCCTGCTGGGGCTCGGGCATTGTCCACAGCCCCTGTTACAGACGGTGGGAGTGCGGGCGCTTGTGATGTGCTGGACTTTTAGAGGAGAAGAGGCCTTTGAGGTCACGGACGCACCAGGTCAGCTGAGCCCCGTTGTGTTGGAAGGAGGCCTGGACGTTGGTCTGGGCAGAGCTCCGAACAGCCGGTCCCTCCCTCCTCCGTCCGCTCCTCGTCCCCTCTGACCACGGCTCCGTTTCTGCCGTGTTTGGAGTTCAGCCCTGCCCAGCTCTGAGAGCACGTGCCTCGGGCCCCACCTTCCAGCTCCAGAGGAACCACTGTGACCAGATGGAAGAGAACCTTCCAGATCTTGTCTAGGCTTACACGTTTCTGCATGTGTGTAGGAACATGTGGTTTTATCGTCTGTTTTAACACAAGTAGGATGACGCTAGAGCGCTTTCTTTTCTCATTTCACAGTGTGCCCTGGAGGCCTTTCTGTGACGGTGTGTGTAGAGCTTTGCGTCCTCCTGGCCTCACAGTGTCACGCCCTGTGGTGTGTCCCCGCTTACTTCACCGTCCCCTCGTCTCGGGCATGGTGCTGCTGCAGACACTCTCAGGTCGACTTCCTCCCAGGCCCTCTCAATCACACTGACGGCATTTGGCCCCCTACCTCCCGGTGGCGGAGGCGTTCCAAGGGTTCTGTGTTTGAAAGCCAGGCCCCATTTAGACAGCGGCAGTGTTAGAGTGGCCCCGAGGTGTGGCCCCAGGGCACCACTGTCAGCTTGCTTGCTCCTGCGTTTGTGTGTTCGTCTAGACTGACTGCTCCGGGAGTCACACCTGGTTCGGGGCTTGGACAGAGGCTGGCTTGGACCTCACTGTTCTCTCTTGACGTCCCAGTTGTTGGTGAATGGCTGTGCTGTAAACCCAGTTCTCAGAAGAGGAGGGGTGGGGGGGATGTTGGTCCGTACTGACACGACACACTCTGATTTGGAATAACATAATCTCCTTAAACTAACATTGTCATTGTGTAAAATAGTTTGGAAGAAAGCTAGCCCTGCTTTAGATCACACTAAACTGCTCAGCTTGGTGTCCTTGCCAGGTGCTGGCTTGGGTCAGCGCAGCCTCTGGGCGAAGCTGAAAAGACCTGTCTCTTAGGTGGCATGTGGCGGGAGGTGCCCGTGACGACTGGAATCAATTTGTGGTCACCTCCTGGGGTCTGACAGGACGCTTTAGTTTCGGATCTAGTAGGTTAATGATGAATTTGATTCTGAAAATATTTCTCGAATGTAAAATACAATCAGAGATGTTCTTAAGCTCGTTGACTTTACTCAGACATGGCTGGTGACTCTGGCTTCCACATTCCCCCAGCCTGCTCCTGCCTCATGGCCGTGCCTGCGGGAAGGGCCGTGGGAGAGGCTGGCGGCTGCCGTCTGCACGTCCCCATGGGGCTTCCTCGGGGCCTCACAGGCCGCTCCCTGGCAGGGCACGGCGGCCGTGCGTGGCCAGGCTCCAGGTCTCCTGTGCAGCCTCCTCAGCCACTCCCACCCCGCCCCTGTGGCCTGGTCACAGTGTGGGCTCCGGGCCGCTTTGTCCCCGCTGTCTCCTCTCTGTGGCATCCGGATGCGCGCCCCTCCCTCGCTCCCTCCGGGTGCCCTTGCCCGCTGGGCTGTGGTCCCTCCCTCCCTGTTGACGTGGGTCCTCACAGTGGGAGACGTGTGATCTCTGTCCTGAGTGCAAGGGTGTGTTAGGTGTGCTCGGCCACCAGCCTTCGGGCAGCTCAGGTGTGAGCCCTCCCAGGGGAGGCACAGAGAAGGTGCTGTGTTCCTGTGTCTTGATTTGGAAACACTTGGCAAGGACACACTAGGAAGCATCTCTCAGTTGAGACCGTGACGTGGAGGGGAATTGAAGTGGCTCTTCTTTGTCACCGTGTGTCTCCAGCCTCCTGTGAGCTAGAGGCGAAGTAGTGACAAAGCTCTAGTCGCTCGCTGTTTCCTCTTTTCCTGTTGCTGACTCGTTCCTTGGTCCGCTGGCTAAATGTCAGGTGGCGGTCGCATCTCACCGGCTGCTCTGTCGGACGTGCTGGCTGCCAGGAGGGGTCTCTCCTTTTTGTTGGTGTTGATGTGACTCCCGTGGGTGGGGTCTCATGGGCAGCGTGTCCTAGGACAGCTGGGTGACCTGGGGCTGCTGCACAGTGCTGAGGCCGAGTGTCTGCCGCCTGATGGTGCAGCCTGCTTTGCCGTGCAGAGCACCATCGCACAGTATGGCTGCTGTCGCGGATTCCTGGTGGACCACGTGCTCTGTCTGTCTGCTGTCTTTCAGAGGTGGTGCCGTGAGTGCTGTCCAGCTCTGACCAGTGTTTTTCCTTCCAGTTCAAGCTATTCTTCTGATGCTCTGGATTTCGAGACCGAGCACAAATTGGATCCCGTGTTTGATTCTCCAAGGATGTCCCGCCGTAGTCTGCGCCTGGTCACCACAGCATGTGCCACCGAGGAAGGCCAGGCTGGGGACGCCCCCTCCTGCCCCAGCAGCGCTGCCTCCCTGAGGGACAGAGCGGCCAGGTGAGCCAGCCTCCTCACTTCGCACCACATCCTCACCCTGGGTAGGACCTCGCGTGCACACACTGTGCTGAGGGAAGGCCATGTGCACACTCCCAAACCCACACACGCTGCCCTCCTGCTCCGAAGAAGGGCAGACACTGGTGCTGGGACATGCGGGTTGTCTGGTGCTGGTGTTCTGCAAGTTGAGGTTTCCAGCTGTCTGCTCGGCTCCAACTCTGGAGGGGATGCGGCACCCTGTGACGTGGACACAGCTCCGTGACAGCGCCAGCACTCAAAGGTCACCTCCGAGCAGGAGCTAACTTGCGCTGTCCACCGAATGGGGTTCCAGGGGGAGGACTCTGACCAGGTCGCCACGTGGCGTCGTGGCTGGTCCCTGTATGGTTAACGCTTTACGTCTGTGAAAGTCTACGTGGACCAACAGACACACCATGAAGTTTAGACGTTTGCCTGTGTTCCTGCTGCTCATCTTCCCTCTTCTAAACTCTCCATGTGTGCATCATCTGTTTGTACCCAAGAAGGAGAAGCGTGCGAGGTCTTCGTGCCATTTAGAGATAAAGAATGAAAGTCGTGGCTTCACTCTGTTGCTCACGGAAGAATGATGTTTCCAGTCAGAGTGGCCATCGTCTCGGGAGTGGGAGGGGTCTGTTCGGAGAGGTGGAGGAAGGCAGCATTAGAGCAGAGCCCGGCGCTGGGTCTGTTGAGGGCCCGGCCACGGTCTCCACGCGCATTGCAGTCGCCTGCTGAGTGCGTGCAGTGAAGGAGATTCTGGGACCTTACTGTGGCCGTCCGGTCGAGTAGGTTCTTGGAGGTGCAGCTGTGAGCGCCAGTGGGTTGCGGCGTGTGGCTCCACACTGTGGCAGGGCTGGCTTTCTGTCACCTGGCCCCGTCGTGCGCCATGCTCACGTGGTACTGCCTGTCGCCCCTGCTCGTCCCTCGAAGGCGATGGCCTTGCTCCGCCTGCCCGAGTCCTCCCCGCCCGTTTGTCGCTGGCGGTCCGTGTGAGCGCAGGAGTCACCTTAGAGCACGGCTTTTCCTTGCTGCACTTGGTTCAGTTCTGTCTTCATTAGTGGCTGTGAAATGGTGCAGGATGCGGATGTGTGTGCAGCAACTTGTTTTTAAAAGGGAAGAGGTTAACTTTAAAAATGATAAAATTTTTTATTTTGGGGTCATTTTTATTCTTAGGTTTTTTTTAAGTTTTAACCACTTTTGGGTCGTGGGACCCAAAATCTGAAAGCTATTTTGTGTATACAGTTTTAGAAGGAGTTCTTGTTCCCCATCTTAAGAATTCCTTTTTTAGATTGACAGATGTTTCATTACACCAGAAAAGACATAAGAAAATGTTGCCTTAAAAATAGGATATTTATTCTCAAACCACAGTTCTGTGTTGGTGAATTGTAATCAGTTTGTATTTACTAGAAAAAGTCTATAAACTTGTTCCTTATTCCTTTCTTTTCAGAACAGCAAAACAGCGCAGAAGTGCAAGCAAGCTGGCGTTTAGTGTGAACCACGCCTCGGGGAAGGCCGTGTCCTTGGCCGTCGGCCGGAGAGGCTCTGGTGGTCTGCAGGGCGCGGCCTGTCTGCAGCCTCCTGTGCTGGACGAGTCTCTGATCCGTGAGCAGACCAAAGTGGACCACTTCTGGGGTGAGTTTTCTACAGTTTGGTTGTTTCTCTGACTGTTCTGGGAAGGGGCGAGATCATGGCCAGGTTGTCCCCTTGCCACTTGTGTGTGGAGGGAGCCCCAGTGCTGCGGAGGCCGTCCTCTTGGCTCACGAACGGGACACGCGGGGGCAGCTGCTCCGAATGCTCCCCGTCCGGCTGTGCCCCAGGGCAGAGCCACCTGTTGTGGTCAGTGGTCCTCTGAGAACTCTGTTTCTCTAAGTACGTTACTTCTTGTTGTTGAGGAAGGTTTGCCCTGAGCTGATAGCTGTGCCGCTCTTCCTCTATTTTGTATGTGAGCCAGCACAACATGGCAGCCGATGAGTGGTGTAGGGCCACGCCCGGGAACTGAATCCGGGCTGCTGAGGTGGAACACGCGGAACTTAACCATTAGGCCACCGGGCTGGCCCCTCTAAATACGTTACTTCTGTAAGATGGTTAAGCAAAGACATTGCAAGAATTCCCCAGTGGGATTTCAGATTGCAGACAGCTCTAGGCAGCAAGGCGGACACGGCGTCTTTGAGTCCTTGGAAGGCACCCAGTTCAGGAGTGCGGACAGCAGGAGACGACAAGGCTTGTGAGCTGCTTCGAGTTCAGGCAGCAGCAGCACGGCCCCGTCCTTGCCCCTGAAGACATGCTGGCCGCAGGAGCACTAGCTTTGATAGGACGCAGCTGCTTGCTTGTGTTCACTTGGTGGACACTGAGGTGGCTCTTTGAGAAGATGGTAAGATCCAGATTAGTTCCAGAGATTTGTCTGCTGATTTCGGGAAGCTTGGGAGGGGGTGTTGCTGTTCTGTCCAGCCAGCAAGGGGAGCTCCCAGCAACAGAGGCACGGGCGCTGGCGGGGAGGTGCCTGCCTGCCGAGGGGAGCGCCGGAGGAGGCTCCTCCCGCATCGCGGTGCCCTCTGCCTCGCTGCGTGGCGGGCTGCACGTGCACACGTAGGTACACGTTGCACCTTCTCCAAAGATGTGCTTTCACCTTGAATCAGAGGACCGTGTCTGTGCACATCTGCAGAAATTTCCCTTAATTCTAGGCGTTTTAGGGAATAAACCGTGCCTAATGCTGTAATGCTGACTCACTAACCGTTGTAAGCTTTACTTTTTTTGTGGGTTTTGTTCTGTTTTAATAGTTTGAACTCAACGGCAAAAACGTGTGTGTGTTTTTTAGGTCTTGACGATGATGGAGATCTTAAAGGTAACTAGTGGAGTCCCTTTTCTTCCCTGCACTTTTCAAGATGGGAGTTTCCGTCAGGTGTGTGATGCAGGTTGTGACAAATCGCCTCCGTCCCCTCTGTGAACACTCCAGGTGGAAGTGAAGCCGCCGTCCAGGGCAACGGCGACCTGGCCGCCAGGAGCAACGGCTTCACCTGCCGGGACTGCAGCCTGCTCTCCGGGCGCGAGGACGCGCTCACCACGCTCCCTGCGGCCCACGGGACCTCCTCAAGAGTGTACTCGAGAGACAGGACCCAGAAACGTAAGGCTTGTGCTTTTGAAAGTGAGAGAGAGATCTCGTGTCCACGTGTTTCCGGTTCTTCCTACAAACCTGGTTTGATGGGCCTCGGAGTCTGCACTGTTTCTGTCGTAGACTTGGACTCAGAATTACTCTTTAAAAGTTTAAGAAATTCACCAACAGTCAATTTCGCTCCTCCTCATCCTCTTTCAGCTTACGTCTTTTTTTGGAAGATTGGCGCTGAGCTAACATCTGTTGCCAATCTTCTTCTTCTTCTTCTTCTCCTCCCCAAAGCCCCCAGTACACAGTTGTGTATCCTAGTGGTGAGGCCTCTGGTTGTGCTCAGCTTGCATTTTATGTGGTTAGTATTTTTGTACCTTGGGGTGTCTGAAATCCTGTCAGTTTGAACTCTGGGTGAGCAGGAGGAAGTGCCTGTGTGGGTGAAAGCCTTGTGGAGCCCGGGCGCCTCCGTGTCGGCAGAGCAGCCCTGGGGCTCGGGTGCTGAGGAAGTGCCCAGGATGGGCCCTTGCTCCTGCTGCAGAGGGCGTCGGTGGGAGGGAGTGTGCAGCTTCCGGCGGTCGCCGTGTGCCGGCTCTGTTTGGGACGGCAACAGTCACTGCCAAGGGTGCCACGGTGCGGCCACGGCCCCGCCAGCTGGCAGAGCAGTACTTGCTTGAACATGGGTCCTGGGGTTGCTCCGGAGGCGTCACCTGTGAGAACGGCAGGCTGCCGCCCTCCCCAGGCAGGCCTGCAGGGCGCCCTCTGGGCCGGGCGTGGGCTCTGGTCTTTGCTGGGGTGGCTGAGCCTCCCTGCTGGGCCAGGAGAGCACGGCTTGCAGGTTCTGTCGTGTGCCGAGGCCCCACTGGCTCCGGGATGCTACCCCTGCCCTGTGGTTGCTGCTCCCCTGCCAGATGGAGGCGTGAGGAGTCTTTGCCTTGAGACTGTGTTGCCTCGTGTCCAAGCCGTTGGCTCCTCGTCTGTGCGCGCCACGTGCTGGTCAGCCTTGCAGAGCTGGGGACATTCTTGGTCTGGTGGGTGGGGTAGGACGTGAATTCACCGCGGGGCAGCATGCGTGTCCACTCAGCTCATTGTTTCAAACAGCCGTGTTGGCACGAGGGAGGATGGTGCGAGGACTGAGTTGTCTCGTTGTAGTATCTTACCCTCGGCTGCCGCGTGTGGTTTTGTCCGCTGTGGTGTTCCTGGCACCATTAGCGTTAACGCCGCAGAGTGGAAGGTGGAGAAGGGAAGAGTAGGTGGCAAAACCTGTGTGAGGATTTCCTCTGTCACTTTCTGGATTGCGTCGTGTGAGGACCTCGTGGAGACCGCGTGGCAGAGCATGCACTGTGCTCCAGCGCTCTGCACGGCAATCTCTCTGACCTCGCAGCAGCTGTGGCACCGCTGCTGTCCCCACTGTGCAGGCCAGCCAGTGGAGGTTGAGCGAGCTTAAGAAACGCGCTGGTGAGTAGGAGTGGCTTGGACCTGGGCCAGGCATCTTGCCTGCAGGGTGCTCTCCCCGAGATGCCGCGCGGCTTCCTGATGCCACTGTTCAGGGGCCCGGAGCCCAGGCTCCGTGCCGGCCCCAACTCGTGCTGTGCACGGAGATGTCGGGAACGGGGTTTGAAGCATACTGTTGCTCGGTTGAGTGCAGCATCGTCCTTAGGGGGAAGTGCGTTCCGCAGACGGTAGCCAGGCTGCTTGCAGATCACTGAGTGTCTGGGCATCTGCTGCTCTCCCGCGGTCCTTGCTGTAGCACAGGAAGCTGCCAGCTTTGCTCCACAGCGCGTGGCGGTCGGCCTGTTCAGATGGAGGGGTGCCCGGTGTGGTTGTGCTGTAGCTTCTGGAATTCATGGAACTTTCCTGCTTAGATTGATCTTGACTGTTTTTGAGGAGAAAACGAGTTATATTTTTATTTGCTTTTGGCTTCTTTCTTGCCCTTTAGTCTATAACAGTGGTTTGTAGGGTCAACACTAATTTATTACTCTTAAAAAATATTTGTAATTATTTGACTAAAACGTATATCGAAGGACATTTGAGCATCACAGAGATGGGCAAGGAAGCGCATGGCCAGCACCATAACTTCCCACCAGAGGTCCCACACATGCCACACGGGCGAGGGGTCCAGCCTTGCAGGGTCTCCCTGGTACAGAGTTGACATCATACTGCACAAATTGCTGTATGTAACCAGATTCCCGTGAAATACATAAAACTTTCCTCAAGCTAGCATTAACACCCCACGTTTTCTTTCTTTATTTCTGTCTTTACTTATATTCTCAGCGTCAGATCTTTAAATAGAACAGATAAAACTGTCCCCTTGCGTCATCCCCTGTCCCCATGTGGCTTGCCTTCTAGAGGGGACATGGCTGGAAGAGTTGAGTGTGAATTTTTCTTATTTTATAAATGCGGTAAAATACGTGTAACAGTAAAGTCAGTCATTCACTGTTTTGAGTGTACGTTCAGTGGCATTTGGTGACTGCAGTGTTGTGAGCCGTTGCCTGGATTGCTTGTGCACCTGTGGAAATAGGTGGTCTGTTTTGTCTTTCCTTAAATGCTATCGGAATATATATGTACGGTTTTGCATCTTTTTCCATTTTATATGTTGAGATTAATATCTTTAGTTTTTTTGGTGAGGAAGAGTGTCCCTGAACTCACATCTGTTGCTAATCTTCCTCTGTTTTCTTGCTTGGGGAACTTTCTTGCTGAGCTAACATCCATGCCAGTCTTCCTCTATTTTGTGTGTGGGATGCCGCCACAGCGTGGCTTGATGAGCAGTATGTAGGTCTGCACCCAGGATCCAAACCCTCGAACTCTGGGCTGCCAAAGTGGAGCGTACAAACTTAACCACTGCGCCACCGGGCCACTCCTACTTCATTCCTTTTGATGCCTGTCTAATACTGCGTTTATGGTTGTGTCAAAATTTATTTCGCCAGTGTCTGGATGGACGTTCAAGCTTTTCTGTGTGTGACTTTTAAGAACAGCATTTCTTTTGCTGTGTCTCCTGGTCCGTGTGTGTCCATGCACAAGCCACGCTCTGGGTGCACAGAGCAGGGTGCAGCAGGTGTGTCAGAGGTGGGCTCCCCCGCAGAGCCGTGTGGTGTCTGGGTCCTGGGCCTTGTCCGTGTGTGTCCATGCACAGGCCACGCTCTGGGTGCATAGAGCAGGGTGCAGCAGGTGTGTCAGAGGTGGGCTCCCCCGCAGAGCCCTGTGGTATCTGGGTCCTGGGCCTTGTCCGTGTTTGTCCACATGCAGGCTGCGCTCTGGGTGCACAGAGCAGGGTGCAGCTGGTGTGTCAGAGGTAGGCTCCCCCACAGAGCCGTGTGGTGTCTGGGTCCTGGGCCTTGTCCGTGTGTGTCCACATGCAGGCTGCGCTCTGGGTGCACAGAGCAGGGTACAGCAGGTGCATCAGAGGTGGGGCTCCCCCGCAGAGCCGTGTGGTGTCTGGGTCCTGGGCCTTTTGAGGCTCAGGTCCGGTGCACTCTTGATAAAACATGGCCTTCAGCTCCCAGGAAAAGGCTTGTGAAGGCCTTGGAGTCTTTTCCTCGGGACGTCAAACAGTCCTCCACAAGGCGGGCTGCTGATGAGGTGTGTGCAGGTGACCGGATCCCACTCTCTCTGAGGTGAGGTCCTCCTCAAGGAGCACGGGGTGCTGGAAGTGGGCACCCAGCGGGGACCCCAGAGTGCCCTCGGGCCTGTGTGCCGGGCAGTACCTCCTGGGCCTCGGGCTGACCTCGTTCCAGGGTTGCACAGAAGCACCCAAGGAATCCCGCTCTGAAAGCAGACTCTGTGCTCTGTCTCGCCTGAAGGAGGAGATGCCCATTTACGCAGAGCAAGTGCGTCCCTCCTTGGAAGACCGGCCCGGTTCCGGTGCCTGAGAGCAGGATCTGCTGTTGGACCAGCCTGCGTCTTGAGAGAAATAAGGACTTAACGCCTGCTGCCTTGTGGAGACGAGCAGCTTTGGGATTGGGGTAGCCGACCAATCTGTACAGGAGAATTTCTGTTACCCACCCAGTGAGCAGCCAAGGCAGAAGCTGACTGCATAGACCCTGCTGTGGCGCTCAGCTGCACGAGCGCAGTCTCTGAGCTGAGCAGCTGCAAGATCAGCGGTTAGCTTTAGGGGGAGCAGCTCTGACAGGCCACACTCCTGAAAAGACTGTAATTAGCGCTTAAAACACATGTAACAGCTGTGCCACCAGCAGCTTCTGAATAATCTCTGCTGAAGAAAAGATCGCGTGCAATTTCAGTTAAACAGATTCTCCCGGCTGACATCGTGGAAGACTGGCGCAGGCCACTCCCCTCTTGGCAGTGTGAGCGTCCCTGTTTTTATACTCTTGCTGATTCTTCATATTTTCGTTATGATAAAATTTTGCCAATTTGATGGATGAAAATGAAATTTTGGTGTCTTTGATGATCAGTGAGACTGCCCATGCATTACTTCTTAATCAATTTTTTTCTTTTTTTAACAATCTCTATATAAAGTTTAGCCAGCCCTGGTGGTCTGGTAGTTAAGATTTGGTGCTCTCACCACCATGGCCTGGGGTCATTTCCTGGTCAGGGAACCACACTACCCGTCTGTCTGTCGGTTGTCATACCGTGGCAGCTGTGAAGCTGAAAGCCGTGCCACCGTTGTTTCAAATGCCAGCAGGGTCACCCGTGGTGGACAGGTTTCAGCAGACCTTCCAGACTAGACAGACTAGGAAGAAGGACCTGGCCACCCACTTCTGAAAAAATTGGCCCTGAAAACCCTGTTTTCATGTACTGGAAGGTGAGAGGATGGTGCAGAAAGATGGGGCGGGGTTCCGCTCTGCTGTGCACAGGGGCGCTGGGGGTCAGATCGACTCACGGCACTAAGACCTACACCAAGTTTACACGGCAGTGTGAAAAAAGAGGAGTGTGAGGAGAGTGCAAAGTAAGTTGGCATGGATCCCGGGGGATAAGAGCCCCGGCTTTATGGTTTTTGGTATGGGGTTCCAGTTCACAAATAGCCTCCCTCTACTCAAGCTATTTGGGAAAAAAGAAATCTCAAATTTTATTTCTTTAAAATCACTCCAACTCAGACGCCGCCACTTCCAGCCGGCCCCTGCCACGCTTCTGAACTCATGGAGGCCGCGCCGAGCTGGAGGAGGAAGTGGACAAGCCGAGTCTTGGAAGCCCTTCGGGGCAAACCAGGGTGGATGACCCCTTGTCTCCGGTGATCCTGTTGGAACCCGGCATGTAGAAACAAGCTGCCTTCATCTGCTGCTCAGTGAAGAAATGTTTTTTCAAGAAACAAACTTCCCGCAGCTACGACTTGTAGAATGTCACCTACACGTTTTAGGTGAACAGAAAGAAGCATCTGGGCCTCGCTGTGTGTGAAGCTCCAGGCGCTGGTGGGAAGCAGCAGAGGGCGGCCCGGGTTGGTGCGGCCGGCAATTGAGGCGATCCCTCCGCACGCTCGTGTGGGTCGTTTCTGTTGTCCCGTTGCAAAGGCTGCAGCAGACGCCTTGAGGGGCCGCAGCCCTTGCCTGATGGCCCTTCTCTGGGCAGGTCGTAAGGCGACCGTGTGGGCGGGAGGTCGGGGGGATGGCTCCTTGGCAGGCCCTGAGTCGTGCAGCATGAGGATCAGCAGCGCTGGGGTGAGTGGCCTCAGAGCAGGTGTCCTGTGGGGCCTCGTGCTCACGGCTCTCCCCAGGTCTGCTCTGCGGCTCTGCCGTCAGGTGTGCGTGTCGCTCTAGGCGGAGTGCCGTCTGTCACTAGGGCTCTTCCCAGGCTGTTGTCTCTGGTGTCCATCTGAAAAGTCGGTTCTGCTGGGCCTGAAATGAGTGACTGGCGCCCTGGCTTCTCAGGGGGCTCAGTGTGGGCTTTGTGGGAAGAAGTAACTGTGTTCACGGTTTCTTAATAGGCGGTGCATCTTTCTGCGTGGATAGGATTTGGTGGCTGGCCAAGTACACTTCGTCATCTTTTTCATCATTCTTAGTTCAACTTTTTCAAGTGGTTTTAATGAAGCTCAATTATGAATCAGAAAATTACAAATTGAAAAGTTATGAATCAAAAGATCGTGAATCAGAAAGCTATAAGTCAAAAAGCCGTGAATCAACAGGTATTTAAATAATTTTTTTCCTCTTTTTTCCACCAAATACTGCTTTCGAGGTGGAGAAAGCGCTCCTTTCGCGCATGGGCCTCTGGCGGTCTCCTCTCTCCTGCCTCTGTCTTGCGGTGCTTCCTGGGTTCTCTCTGAAAGGCAGCTTGTGAAAGTCCCACTGTGTTCCCAATGAATTCACTGTTCTGAAAGTTGATCAGCATTTAAACATTTTCCAAGTTACTTTTAAAATAAAAAGTTAATAGATTCTTTTGATTCTTATTAAAAGCAAAAAACTTCTTTGAATGGCGTTTAGAATGGTGTTTGAAGGGCGTTTTAAGCAGGCCCGTCTGCGTTCTCTAGGCAGGTGGGACCTGGCAGTCTCCTCTCGCCTCAGCCCTGTCGCCTGTGCTCCCTGCCTGTCCGTGCCGGCAGCTGTCCTGAAGCTGCAGGTGGCTGTTGCTCCGACCGCGTGGCGCGCTGGGGCCTGGGGAGCGTCTGAGCCCCGCGTCCATGCGTCTTCTGAGCCTCTTTTGCGTGTGTTGCAGCTCATTCCAGCTACTGTGGGAGAGTGAATGTGACGGAGCTCCTCAGAGAGGATGGCCGCCTCGGTGTGCACGGGGAGTCGCTGTGTAAGTATGCTTCTTGGACGCGGGAAGTGTGTGCTCCGGCGGCATGTGGCGGGCTGGTCGGCCGTGGCTTAAACCCCTGGTGGTGGAATCTCGTAACCACTGCATCGCATTTGCTTTGGGTTTGTTGTGGGTGTTTTGCATAATTGTGTTTCCTAATTTTTTCAAACTGCCATTGTTGTGCGCAGTTCAGATGGACAAGGTCTGCATATTCATCTGTCCCGTTAACTGCTTGTCACCACCCCGCAGGCGACGACTCTAAGGGGCAGAAGCGCCCTGACACGCACGCAGCCGTCCACTCGCCGTCCTCGAGGCCAGGAGGGGCGGCGGGGCCCGCTGGGCGCGGCTTGGCTCACGCAGGTCGTCTCTCACTCCTTTCCGTCCTGTTCTGTTGTGATCATGTTCCTACAAAGGCCCACTGTCCTCATGTGTTTGCATTCGGGACTCTAGAATGCAACCGACAGGAGCACTTGCAACTTTGGTTTAAAATACGGAGAATACGTTTCTTGAAAAGCTTCTTTGAAATGTATTCAGTGTAAATTAAATGTATGAAAAGTAGCTTATTTGAGGTGGAGTGAAAGGTTTAGAAAAGGCTAGTTACCCTCCCGCGTTGGAGAATTACCTTAATGAGCAGCTGCCCACCCCTGGGTCCTGCAGATGCGAAATACAGGTTTACTCTAGTGACCGATGTCTGTATCCTAAACCTTTGTGACAAGGAAGTTTACATAAAAAATTAGGTGTTTTCCAGTTTATACCTGTACGTTTCTTGGTAAAGGAGCACCTTTATTAGGCAGCTTTTTTTTTAAAGTTGAGCTTCAAAAATAATCGTCTCTTAACTGCCAATTAATAACATAAAGCAATAGATTTCTTTCTTTCTTTTTTTTGGTGAGGAAGATCGGCCCTGAGCTAACATCTGGTGTCAATCTTTTTTTTTTCTTTTTTTCCTTCTACTTCTCCCCAAAGCCCCTTGGTACATAGTTGTGTATTTTTAGCTGTGGGTCCTTCTGTGGGACACCACCTCGGCATGGCTTGATGAGTGGTGCCATGTCGGCGCCCAGGATCTGAACCAGTGAAACCCTGGGCCGCCAAAGCAGAGAGTGTGAACTTAACCACTCGGCCACGGGGCTGGCCCCAACAGTATTTCTTTGTGTATCAGCCATGTGGGAATTACTTAGTAGTTTTAGGAGTCAACACGCAAATGCTAACATGAGCATCTAGCTTTCAGCAGTTACTCTTAAAAAAATGAAACAAAATTGATTTTCTAAGCAGTTTTCTGTCTTTTTTATAATATGTGACATTTGACGTAAAGTCTGTTGTGTTTTCCTGTCATCCAGTGGTACTACCATTTATAATTCTAAGTACTTTTTCACTGGAAAATGTAGCCTGTAGAATGATTTTCACGCTGGTCCTTGAGTCCTCCTCATCTCACCTGGAGCGTGCTAACTGCTGGTGTCGGTGGGATTTTGCTTGCTTTGGGGTCTTGCGTTGTCGTCCAGTGTAAATCCTGTTAGCACCAGCCGCGGGCACATACAGGGGGGCTGCTGGCCACGCCCGTGGATCTTCTGAGGGATGTCTGCACTTGCCCTGTTAGGTATCTGCAGGCAGAAATGAGTGAGAACTACTGAGACATACGGCAGGGTTTTCATAGTTAATTTCAGTTTCCTGCTTGGACCTAAAATGGTTTATTTTTTTCTTGAGAAGAAACTTAGTGATAGAGCATTTGGTAAAATGCATACTGGAAGGGTTTGTGGTTGTGTGTGGCCATGGCGAGCTGGTTTTCTGGGGCGCGTGCATGTGCCCCTCCCGCACACGTCTTGTCTGTCACAGGTCGCCTCTTGATGCGGACGCTGCGGAGGATCGGCGCTGCGGGCTGGTTTGTGTTGAAGGCGCTGCTGTCTGTCGTCTGGCTGGCCGTGGTTGCTCCAGGTGGTTATTTTGGGTTTCTGTGTTGGCATTCTCTCCGAGGCTTTTGGCAGTCAGGCACCCGCAATAAATGGCTTACCTGACCAAATAGAAATTGAATTTTAGGTTCACAAGCTTCAGTCTCGATGTGGCATGTTTCCTTCTTCTTCCTTAGAAATGCTAGCGTCTCTGCTTGTGGTTGCATGAGTCTGTGCGTCTCAGCGTCGGGCTCCGTGTGAGCCTGTTCCTGGTCCTCCTGCAGTCGAGAACGCGTGGATCAGTGCTTCCTCCTTGTGTTGTGTGTTTGTCAGCACTGCACGTTGCTTTGTGGCTGACGCTCCTGTGTTCGAGCGTGTGGATCTTCCTTCTGTGCTGGCTGGCATCAGCTAGTATGCTCCATCCCCAACTTCACTGCAGCCCGCTCTGACAGTGTCTGTTAGCAGATGTCCTGTGTGCTGGCCTGGCTTTCACAGACGGTCCGCGTGGAAGCTCGGTTCCCTGAGGACGCTCCCCGAGCTGCTGCTGTGCTCTCTCGTAGGGAAGGCGGCCTCTGGGGTGCTCTGGTGGCTCGGGATTGGCTGGTACCAGCTTGTCACTCTGATTTCTTGGCTGAATGTGTTTCTTCTTACAAGGTAAGGAAGCTGATTCCACGCCAGCTTGGTATTTTAAAGAACTGATTTTATGCTAATTGCAAGATATCATTTGATTTATTGTTTTATAATGATTCAGCTTATATTTACATAGTTTTTGTAGTTTGGTTTATTAATGTTTTGCATTTATGTATCACTGTATTTTACAAAGTGCTTTAATTTTTCAAACCACTCCTGTGACAAAGGAAAGGCGGGTGTCCTTCTTAAAGAAAACAGCAGTGTGCAGAGGTTAGCAGCTGTCAAAGGTGACACCGCTGGGAAGGGTGTGGCCAGGCCTGCAGCCAGACGCCGGGCCCCACTCAGCGCAGCTCCCACGGCCTGGGCGCGTCAGTGGGCCACGGCCAAGGGGCTAGTGACCCGGGGCTTTTTCGCTCCCCTGGGACCCCCAGCACGGCGCCTCGCAGATCGATAGTTAGCGACGAGTTTGATTGTGACGTGGGCTGGACCATGTTAGAGGCCGGCCCTCCTGCAGGTGGACGTGCACCTTGTAGAGGACACTGGCAGCATTGCTAACACAGTGCACTTCAGTTTCGACGTGTGCGTGGGGGGAGTTTGCATAGATTGTCTAGACAGGTGACGTAGAATGGTGAACCTTGCCTTTGACTTTTTCCAACTTAAATGTTTTTCTTTTTATTCCTAGGTGCCTTCGAAATATTTGCAAATTTTTAATCTTGGTCATCCCGCTGTTACTTTTGCTGGGTAAGTAGAGTTTGACCGACTTACCTCAGATGATTAACATGCACACGTGCACATATGTAAGTTGGTGACAGAGTTGCGCATTTAGATGCGGGTCTGGACAGCAGTGTGTGCACCTGTGTATGGTTGTGCTTCCTCTCCCTCAGGTGCAGGGCTTTCGTTGTGGGGCCAGGGCGATTTCCGCTCATTCCTGCCGCTGTTAAACTGGACACACATGTACGGAGCGCAGAGGCCGAGTGAGCCCAGGAACACACTCACGCCCGCTGCCCCTCCCCCTGCCCGGCCTCCGGAGGTGAGCGAGCCATCAGATGCCCCTGGCCTGGTCCGCGAGTCTATCCTGTGGAGGACGTGGTCACACTCCTCCTGATCGGGGTGGTTCAGTCGGGCACCCTGGGTTAGAAAACATTTTTGAATGTCAAGTAAGCAAGTCTTATGGCTCCTTAAATGTTCTGAAATAGTTTAATGCATATTTAAAGTAACCTCACTATTTAGTTAATTTTAATTAAAAAAATAGTATTTATTACTTTGGGAAATACAGAAAGTATAAAGATGAAAATAAAGCTGCCTGTGGTCTGCCCCTGGGGAGGCTCGCCCACGGCGCGCGTCGCTGTGTGTCCCTCCGGCACATTTGTGGCCTTGGGGTGCCAGCTTGCCGTCAGGCTGTGTCGTTTTGATCGTCCTGTACTTGAGGTGGTCTGACCGCCGGGTTTAGTTTCTCATCTGCGTTGTCACTGGTGCGTCCTCTGACTGTTGCAGGCTGGTGACGAGGCTTTTCCCCGGCTTCAGATGAGCGAGGTCGAGAGGCAGATGACCTTTCTGTCTGGACAGTGTCACAGCCACGACCAGAAGCTCAGAGAGCTGACAGTTTTGATTCAGGAACTCCAAGCGCAGGTGCACCAGATGGACGTCGGGAGTGAAGGGGTGCTGCCCCTGGTGAAGCGTGTGGTGGAGCAGCGTTTAAAGGAGGTCCGGGCCGATGCGCCCTCGGGCTCTGCGGTAATGCCCAGAAGCTCGCATGCTCTTTTCCTCTTGGGGGACGAAGGACTGGGGGGGTGCTGCCGTGAGCAGGGTCGCACTTGCTGGCTGTCGGGGCAGCAGGCCCCGGGGCGGTGTGGTTTCCTGGCGCCTGTCAGCGACCGGGCGCTGCGGTGCCTTGACCCCAGCGGAGTGGAGGCCGCCTTCGGGCTGGGAGCGCACCGTGGGTGTGGGGCAGGTGGGCAGGGATGCTCTGGGTCATAGCCCGTGTGGGGTCGGGCCGCAGCGGGAGGAGCAGGACCCTCTGTGTCCTGTTCTGGGAGCTGTCCGTAGCCTGCCTTTCAGTTTGCGAGTGGATTGGACATAATTCTCTGAAACTTCGCTGGCGCTGTCCACAGTGATTTGATTTGCGTTTCCTATCAACACGAATTCGAAAAGTTCCTATCTGTGGTCTAAAATGTCTCAAGATTCTGGAGTAGTTGTGAGTAGCAGCTGTTCCATGTGGATCCACAGCCTGTGTGTAAATGTCGTATGTTTGGTATTCTCAAGGAGAGCATTGTCAGTCGTCTTTCCTCAAAACTGAGGTTTATTTTCTTAAGTTCCAAAATGATTCAATTTAGATACTTTGGATTGAAGCCTTTAAAATTCTATATTCCTCTCTACAGCATGCTTCCCCCTGATGTCTTGTCTCAGCAGAGAGCCCGCCGCCCACCCGGCTGTCTTGCCGTGGTCGGGGAGGGACCCTTGACTCCCTCCCTCCTGGGGTCCTGGCAGTCTGCGGGCAGTGTGTGCGTTGTCCGTCTGCTCACAGTCCTGCACCGGCTCCTCAAGCATTGCTTTTGGTCCATTTCTCAGCCATAAGATTGACACGATTTCACTAAGATCCAGTTGACAGTTATGTTTGTTCTGTTCCTGTTGGCCATTTAACAGCTCGTAGACAGACAGGGGCACGAAAGGACACATCTGAACTTTGCAGACGCTGCGAAACAGTGGGAAGGGTTGGTGCCAGTCCGCCTCAAAGGCAGATGCTGGTTTGAAAAAACTGAAACAGCTGGAGTTGCCAGGCTTGTGGTCTTAGGGAGCATTTCTTCCTGAGGAGGCCTGAGGTGGCCTCAGCCACACAGGCTGATACGGCGAGGAATCCTGAGACAGCAGAAAGGGAGGGGTGAGCTGGCAAACTAGTCATGGGTTATTTGCCCTCCTTGTAAAGAGCAGGTGACCGTTGCTCAAAAAACCGAGTCAGTTTATCTAGTGTTCTGTAAACTAAATTTTATGCAGCCTGGACTCATTTTAAAATGAGGTTCTGAGTTGGGTTAGCGAGGTCTGCCCGTTCTTCTTAGGTGTCCTCGAGTGTTTCCCTGTGTACAGGTATGGTCCTGAGGTCATCCCGGTGCGGGCAGAATCCAGACTCCTTCCGAGGCAGCCACACACCAGTGTTGAACGTTCTGATTCCCTGACAGTTGGTGACCTGGTACCTTTTCCCTTGAGCTACTGGCCTGTGTGTGTCTTCCACATCCGCACTGTCCAGTAGAGAGTGCCGCTAGTTGCACATGGCTGTGTAACTTTGTTAATTTAAACTGAATGAACTTTAGCTTCTCACTTGCACCCGCCACGTTTCCAGTGCTCAGTCGCACGTGGGGCTGGGGGCTGCTGTGCTGTGCGTCGTGGCGCAGGTTCTGCTGGGCTGCGCAGTGAGAGACGGAGGATGTGGTGGTGAGGGCGGCACGGCTGAGCTGAGTGGCTCGCCTTTCACCGTCTAAGTGCCCTGGGTTCAACATGATCTTCATCCCCCTGCTCCAGTGCGTATTATTTTTATGTGAAGTTTTGTAAGTCACGGAGGTTCTATCTTGGATGAGATGGGGTATAAACTGACAGAGGAGACTGCCTGTGAGAAGCACGTTGGCTGCCCTCGTCTTCTGACATGGGTGTCGGCCGCTGGGGTGCACAGGCCCGTCTGCATGGCTCTCCCTGCCTGTGGCCTCTGACCGTGTGACGGGCACTCATTTTTCTAGGCCTTCCCAGGGAGCATGTCTGATAATCCTACAGTGGTTTTACCTTCTGCGAATTGGTGGGAACGTGTTGAACCAACTCTCTTTCCCAGCAGTTGGCTTACGTAGAAAACCTCGGTTCCCCCTCATTTGATGCTCTGTCGATGCTGCCCCTGCCAGCTGTTGGAGGAGCCCGCCTGCTTAGCTCCTTAATAAAGTGCCTCAGTGCCCTGAGGGGGTCGTCAAGTGTTGTGGGGAAAAGTTCTGAGCGGCGTGTTCCTAAGCGCTGTGTCTGTCGCACACCGTGTGTGACCATGCAGTTGCTGGAGGGCGAGTGCATGTCTCTGTCGGTAGCTGTCTACCGAAATCACTGAATGCACGCGGTGCCTCAGGAGTGTTTGTTGAGTGAGCAGTAGTTGATTTCCTTCCTACAGAGTGTTTTCTGGTAATTACAGGACTTCTTAGTTAACATTCTCATGTTAAGTAGGAAAGCTGTTTGTGCGTTTTAGCACAGGCTTAAGATCTGTGAAAACAGACATGCAGATGAGGACTTTTCTAGTGGGTTACTCCCTCCAGAAGGCTCTACCACATTGTGAACACATAGTCTCTAATTTGGGGTCTTCTGTGTGGAAATAACTCGGCCTAACTTGCCAAGTTTTTGTTTATTTGTTCCTTAACTTTTTCTACCATTTGTCCGTCCATTTTTCTTTTCAAGACTGACTATATGACCTTCCACCAAGATCATGAACTGCGCATCTCAAACTTGGAAGAGATTCTTGGAAGGATGACAGAGCGATCTGAGGTATCATTCTCACCTTTTAGTTGTAGCCTCAGCAAAGCAGTTCCCTCAACAGGCAAGTCCACTGCGCTCAGTGTTTGCACGACGCTCAGCCTTTAAAGGGCAGCTTTTAGGGTGCTTGCTGCCGTCCTTTATAAAACTGAAAAAAATACTTTGGACTCTTTCCTTTTTGTCCTGGTAGTTCCATTTTATTGCTTTAATGTTTCCTCAGTGTGTCCGGCTTGCCGGTTCGGAGGGGGAGGCCTGGGCCCAGGTGCAGCCAGGGGACAGAGCGGGGCTGTGAGAGCGAGGCGGGCTCCCCAGTCTGCAGGCGGCCCTGGCCTCAGACCCAGCTGTTCCTGGCTCCAGAGTCCCTGTTTCTTCTCAGTGTCACGCAGCCTCCACCAAAGTGACATTGTGTTTAGAGGGAGAATGAAGGACCGGAACCTTTCGACAGACAAAATTAATGTTCTGGTAGGAAAGTGTGTTAGCATCAGTGTTGGTAAAGGCAGAGGAGGCCACGATGTTTGTGCTGATCTAGACCCTAGAGAGTGTGGAGTGCTGGGGTCAGGTTCCCTGCCTCGTGAATGCTTAACACCAGGCAGGGCATAGGAGGAAGTGGCATGTTTGTTGACTGACCTCAGGGTTAGAAGTGCACGAGCCTTGGAGGCCTCGGGACAGCTGCCAGTTCTGACCTGTCAGCATCGGGCGAGTTCAGTTGGTTAGTCGATCACGTTTCCATGGTCCCGAGGGGAAGAGGAGAGGCCCGAAGCAGACGCTGGCCTCTTGCTAGGAATACAGCGTCCGTTCACGGGGTGCTGGTGTGGTCTCGTGGGGCGCTGGGGAGGCCTAGCCCTCGGGTTAGCGGTCGTTTGAGCAGACGCGATATTTGACTTGGTGTTGTTGGCGCCTGCATCTTCAGACAGACCATGTAATAATCATATCTTCTTGTGTAAATTCGTATTTCCTTTTCCTTGTCCTTCTACACTTAAAAAACTGCTTCCCAGAGGTGGTGGCACCATTCTGCTGCTGGCCTGAGTGCTGGTTACAGGACCTGCTTGATTTTGAAGATCCGTCAAGCTGTACTGTGTGCTTGGTGCCCTCTCTGAATACCCATTGTGTGTCCTTTACAAGTTTACTGTGAAAGATAAGATAAACACCCCTCACCAGCCAGCCAGAGGCAGGTCTGGACTTTGAGTCAAGGGAAAAGAATCCCAGATAAATATGTGTAGTTCTCTATATGCGTGTGTTTTAAGAGCATAATTTTATGAAAAGCTAGTACGTAACTTGTGTTTAAAGAGGTTGTTTCTCATACTTTTTAGGCCATCCAGAGGGAATTGGAGCAGACCAAGCAGAGAACAATGAGGTAATGGTTTCAAATCCACTGCTCCTTGGCCTCCTGTCTCTGTCGCGGGGGCCTGTGGTGGTCGTTAGTGAGGGGATGCTGTGTGCACCTGGAGTGAGGGCTCTGGCTGGAAACATTCCCAGTTGCGTGTCTCTCTGGGGACCCTTTGGAGCCACCTGAGGACAGAGTGGGGTCTGAGGGCTTGTTAGTAGCCACTTCTCTCCACACGGCACCCCCACAGGCAGTGCTGCCCCCCTCATTGGACCGGAGAGACTCCGTCCCTGGGTGTGCTTGGAGGGCCACCCTCGGGGCGCAGATGGGCCGGGGCCCATGGGAGAGCTCGCGTCACGGTGTCAGTGGACTTCTGTGCCCAGACCTCTGCTGGCAGCGTTGGCATCAAAGCTCAGGCCTTGTCCCGCCCCAGCAGCCTTTCGAGTGGGCAGGACCCTGCCTTCCGTCCTCCGCCCACCTTCCACTGGCATCTCCCCATGGAGAGGAAGGCTGGCCCTGAGCTGACATCCGTGCCCATCTCCCTCCACTTTCTATGTGGGACGCCTACGGCAGCATGGCTTGCCAAGAGGTGCCATGTCCGCACCTGGGATCCGAACTGGTGAACCCCGGGCCGCCAAAGCAAGTGCAACAACTTAACCACTGAGCCACCAGGCGGGCCCCTAGAGTGTACTTTTCTAAGATGAATTGTTAGCGTCTCAACAGCTGCACCTGCAAATGAGCCAGGGTAAATGTCATATCACAGAGTTTTATGTTATAATGTACAGTTCCCACATAAAAATGGAATTGTGAAAGCAAACTCGGAAGGCTTACACTCTTAGTTCAGTTATCCCTGCCCTCAGTGTGAAAAGTTCATATTCAGCTTTGTAACGATTGTGGGTGAATATTGTCTCAGTCCGCAGACTTTTTGTAGTTTTAAGGGCTAGATACAGTTTTCCAGCGTTGAATAGCTCTGAGAGCGCCTTCGCTTAGCACTGGAGAGCCCCCGAGCGGTTCTGCTGTGGCCCCGCCATGCAGGGCTCGCATCTGTGCACGCGCGTCCCGTGCTGACGTGGACACTCTCGGGGTTTCGGTTGAAGCTGGTGCCATGCTTCCACGTCAAGTGGGACAAGTCGGTGTGTTCACGGCGCTGACTGGCCTGGGGATGGGGTCGGTTTTTCCTGCGTGTTTACTGATCGCACTTGCTGGGGGACTCACGTCCCCTCATGTTGGTTTCCAGTGGCGCGGACGAGGGGCGGCGCCTGCTTTCCGTGGTGGAGCACCTGGAGCTGGAGCTGGGCCACCTGCAGGCGGAGCTGTCGGACTGGCAGCGTCTGAAGGCCCCCTGTGAGAACGCAGACTCAGTCCATGAGCAAGTGAGTCTCCTCGGCGTCAGGCCGTCTTATTCCAGAGTGTCTTATATTTATTAAGTTGTTTAATTTCAACTTCCTTTAAAAATTTTATTTTACTGTATTTAAAGTTTTTACACATTTAAAATAAAATAATTAAAAATGCCACTCTTGGGGCCGGCCCGGTGGTGCAGCGGTTAAGTGCGCACGTTCCGCTTCTCAACAGTCCGGGGTTTGCCGGTTCGGATCCCGGGTGTGGACGTGGCACCGCTTGGCAAGCCATGCTGTGGTAGGCGTCCCACATATAAAGTAAAGGAAGATGGGCATGGATGTTAGCTCAGGGCCAGTCTTCCTCAGCAAAAAGAGGAGGATTGGTGGCAGAAGTTAGCTCAGGGCTGATCTTCCTCAAAAAAAAAAAAATCCCACTGTCCTCAGGTTCCCCCCATTTCAGTAACATGGTGGCACCCAGCTGGGTGTCTTCCCGTGCTTGGGGGTCTGTGCGCACGGCCACGCGCCAGCACGCATCGGCATGGCCTCCTGTTCTTTCACCAAAGGAGATGCGTGCTGCCCTCCGCGGCGTTCCTTCGTGCCCTGACAGGTCACGGACATCACTGCAGGCCCACGTGTCCTTGCACAAAAGAGGAGATCTGGACATTTACAGCTGCGTGAAAATGGGAGACGGACACGAGCACGGGTGCTGCGTGCTGTGAAGGCAGGCTGGAGGGGCCGTGGGCTGGGGCGGGCAGTGTCCCTGATGAGGGGCGTGGTCGGCCGGACGGTGGTGTGCCCGCACTGTGGAGCTTTCACAGAGCTGCTTAGTGACCGCCAGATCCACAGGCATCACCCAGAGCTGTGCTTCAAGGAGGAGGCAGAGAAAGCCGCGTACCTCATCGTGGTGTGTGGTCACAGGGCACATGGCATTTCCAGCAAACACACAGTTCCATTTTCAGCCGTTGACGTGACTGTTTCCTTACCGGATCACGGGGCTCCCGTGTCTGCCCCCAGCCCCGGGGGCTGCATGAGTGCTTGCCGAGGGCACACGCAGGCCGACAGCTGGCCGGAGCTGCTCTGCTCCCTGGGTTGGGTGCACATTTCTTTCATGCCGTGCTTTTCTGTGGTCAGCAGTTTTGGAGGGGTTCTGAAGGGAAAAATTTGTTGCATTTACGTTGTGGATTTTTTTTTTTGAAGATTTTATTTTTACTTTTTCTCCTCAAAGCACCCTAGTACACAGTTGTATATATATTTCAGTTTTGGGTCCTTCTAGTTGTGGTATGTGGGATGCCACCCCAGCATGGCTTGATGAGCGGTGCCATGTCCATGCCCAGGATCTGAACCAATGAAACCCTGGGCTGCCAAAGCAGTGTGCATGAACTTAACCACTCAGCCACGGGGCCGGCCCGCTATGCTGTGGATGCTGAGAAGCTGTGTGACCCTCCCAGATAGCTAAGGTGACAGAAGCGGAGAGGTGCATGGACTTAGTTAAAACAGTGGATTCACTGACAGTTACTAATCGTTCTACTAGGTTGATGCTCGAGTCAGAGAAACCCTCAAGCTCATGTTTTCTGGTGACGAGCAAGATGCCTCCCTTGAGTGGCTGCTGCAGAAATTTTCTTCTCAGTTTGTGAGCAAGGATGACGTGCAGGTTTTGTTACGAGATTTGGAGCTGCAGATCCTGAAGAACATTACCCACCACATCTCTGTGACAAAACAGATGCCAACTTCTGAAACCGTGGTATCTGCTGTGAACGAGGCCGGAATTTCGGGGATAACGGAAGCGGTAAGTCGATAATGAGCAATGTTTGAAAGCTACGTCATGATGAGCTGATGGTCTGGCCACTTCTGGTGTCTGGTCCTGAGAGTGGGCTCAGGATGCACTTCCACGCAGCGGGCGGTGCGGACAAGCCCCTGCTCAGTGAGCTTCAGCTCCTGCTGCTGTTGTGAAGCTGCTGCTTGGGACGCTTTCTCCTGCGTTGCTCATTGTGTCCCAAAGATCCCCTCAACCTGGGTGGCCACATGCCCTCTGAAATGACACAAGCATTTCCTGGTCATGCAGGACCAGCCACAGCTCCCGACTCCAGTCCTTGCCCCCTCCACATTTTGTGGCCTCCAGGGGTTTTTCTGGTTCTGAGATGGGTGTGACTGTGCCTGGGTGGGAAGGCCAACAGCCCCATCTCCCCCGATGGCCCCGCAGTCGGGTGCAGGACTGAAGCTGGAGTTGCTTGAAGCACCCCCACACTGTCACCCACAAGTACAGTTAACTGGAAGTGTGTGGTGAGTAGAAATGCGGCCCTCACATCCGTCATTAACTCACACGTCTTGCCTCCCCTTTTTGGTGTCTGGCTCTCCCCTGCTGCGCCCGCCCCGCCAGCAAGCGCGCGCCATCGTCGACAACGCTCTGAAGCTGTATTCTCAGGACAAGACCGGCATGGTGGACTTCGCCCTGGAGTCTGGCGGTGAGTGGAGACTGCTGATTGCCGCAGCACGTGTCCGCTGGCGAAGCAGTTACCCGCCTCCTCCACAGCAGTAGGAAGCTCGAGAGAACTTGTAAAAGTCAGCGAGCGCTGTTCCGGGCGCGTCACTGGAGTCCCATCGGGAGCGGTCAGGGCCTGCCCGGGAGCGCTGTTCCCCAGCCTCAGGCTTCACCACCACAGGAACGGTGGCGCATTGTTTACTTGTGAGCGTGTAGGTTGTAAAGTGTTTGGTTTTTTTCCAGGTGTGGAAGTCCAGTAAGGAAATGCACACTGGGCAGCATTTTTCACACCCTGCTTCCCGGCACACTCGTGTTCTCTAGGATGTGGACGTGTGTGCCTCAGCTATTCCACGGTTGATTGTTTAAATGCTGGCTGGGTGTCAGGGACACAGCGTGAGCCACCGTCCCCGCCCTCCGGGAGCTTCCCCTTCAGTGGGGGACACAGATCACAGGCAGAAAAATAGCCAGTATCCGTCAAGAAAACAAAACAGATGAAGTGAATAGGGTGCTGGTGGCGCTGTTTTCGTTCCTTAAAGAAATAAAATCAGCACGTGGTGCATCAAGTCTGGGCAGTGCTGCGTGCCACGTGTGCACAGACGAGAATTTTTGAGGCCAGCTGTCTTTGCAAATTCAGAATGGTGGTTTAGTGGAGCACTGTGGTCCCGCACCGCCTGTCACCTGACTCCTCGGTGGCGTCCAGGTCCACACAGCTGACGACACACGGGAGCGTTCCTGTGGAGAGGTGGGGAGTGTTCACGCCGCGTGAGACACATTGAGTCCATTCAGGAAGGTTTTGCCACCGTACAGGTTACAGAAAATCTGGTTTTCTAAAGTTTTAATGTTTAGGAATTCCACCTGAGGGCTGGTGGAGCCGCACACTCTCTCGGAGAAAGGAGGCGCTTCCTACACGCGGGCGCCTCCGAGGGCGGGGCTGCAGGGGGAGGGCTGTTCCCGCCACAGTCAGCTCGCTCAGTTAGCCCAGCAGTTGGGGGTCGGCGTCCCCTCTGCACGCTGGTCCCTCTGCCACGGCCCGTCTCACAGGGGCTTAACGTGGGGGTGAGGGCTGCTGTCCCCGTGGAAACCGCTGGCCGCCTCCAACGTGAGATGCGCCAGGCTGGCCCCTCTCTGTTGCACGTGTGTGTTCAGGACGACCTCTTTTAGAATATTGAGTGATTTTATTTACGTGTTTTGAAATTCATTGATTTCTGAAGAAATTGTTTTTAATTCAGAGACATCAAATGGTATTTTGACCGTTGGGTTGGGACCAGTAGTTGTCATTTCCTTTTAGAAGCGTCCTTAACCCTTACAGCTGTGTATCATTAGTTCGGAATGTTGATGGTCCTGGGGAGGCTGGACTGAAGGTTCTGTTACTACACAAGGCATTTATAGACTCTGTAAGTTAAAAAAGTGAGTCGCCGTATCTAAGAAGACCCTTTTTTAGAACGACAATAGGATATTTTAGAAGGTAGTTCAGTGGTTTGGATGTGCAGGTCAGTGGACAGCTGGTCAGGTCACCTTGTTCTCTCGTTTGAAGTGTGACTCTCCGTCCCGTCCCCTGGCCCTGCGAGCGATGGGAGGCCAGGGCGGGGCCCGCCCCCTGCAGCTGCCCGGGATCGTGGTGTGCAGCCAGATTTAGGATCCACCGCCTCAGGATGCAAACTTTTCAGGATTTATTATTTACTTATTTGTTTTGATTTTAATTTTGTTGTTGCTTCCTACACCGACTCGTTTGTTTTGGCCTGCTTTGGGACTGACATCCTGTCTGCCTTATTTCCGATTGAGGGGCAAACTGGACTCTTTTTTTTAGTTCTCTTTTACTGTTACTGGGATATAATTCACATAACGTAAACTTGACCATTTCCAAGTGTGCAGTTCGTTGTGTGTGTTATGTTGTGTAACAATCACCACTATCTAATTCTAGAATAATTCTGTTACCCCAAACAGAGACCTGTCGGCTGGCACTCCCCGTCCCCCAGCAATGGGCCACTGTTAAAATATTATGTCGCTTTGGCCTGAGAAGTAGGCCCTCCAGAAGCTCACCTGCCAGGTGGCACTGAGCCCAGTGGGATCAGTATTCTTTATTTAAAAACATGCACAAGAATTCGTTTGGGGTCGCCATCCCTGTAGTGGCAGACGGGGGCCGCGGGGCCAGTGCGTCAGGAGTCTTTCTGGCTCAGTGTGTGTACATGGTGTGGCCTAAAGCAGTGACAGTCTGCCAGCCTGAACCTGGGAAAAGGGAAATTACGAATGGGGCAGATGTTAAAGCAGGAGATTCCTTCACAGGTTAAAAACTTGAGAATCTTCAGAAAATTTCAGATCAGTCCCTGAGATGGGCGATGACCTTGCTCCCAACACCAGTGTCCCTTTTCTCCAGGGGGCAGCATCCTGAGCACCCGCTGTGCTGAGACCTACGAGACCAAGACGGCGCTCCTCAGCCTGTTCGGCATCCCGCTGTGGTACTTCTCCCAGTCGCCCCGCGTCGTGATCCAGGTGAGCGCGCGCTCCTGGCTGCCACGGGCGGGGGCCTCGGGCGTGATCACAGCCGGTTGGGACTGAGTGGTGATGTGTTTCATAGCTTTTGATTAAAGCGCACATAGGAGTGTGCCGGTCGTAAGTGCACAGCTCGGTGAATCTTCATAAAGTGAACACGTCGTGGAACTAGTCCCAGACTGAGAGACCTCTGTCCAGCACCCCAGGTCCCCTCTGGCCTCCCCGGGCGACTTCCAGGACCATCAGTTCGTTCTGCTTGCGTTTTAACGTCGTGCGGGTGGGGATCACGAATCATGTCCCTGCCGGGTCGGTGGCTCTGTCCTGTGTGATGTGAGCAGACGGTGCTGACCGCCCGGCTGGAGGGCACCCCAGTGAGATGCGGGCTGTGCTCACGTTGTCAGGGCGATGCACGGGTGGGGACAAGCACGTCAGCACGCCACGAGGGCCCTCCTGTGCCGTGGTCCTCACTGGCGTGTGCCGCTGGCCAGCACCTGTGGTTCCTCTGCTGGGAGCAGGGGGCCGTCCAGGGTCTTGTTCTCCAGCGGGGGTTGTCCCAACTTGGAGGCCTGAGGATGAAGGATTTAAATTGTCAGACACGCTTATTTTAGCGCAGTGCTGAAAAGCTCCCTGACATTAACGGCATTTTTTGAAGAAGATTCAGGTAATTCCTTTCATGTGAAATATCCACGATGGCTGTCTTTCACTTTAAAACATAAGTCCAGTCTTAAAGAATTCATAAATTAAGCTCAGCATTCAGTGAGGATCAGTAAGCTCAAGATGCAGGGCCCTGTGGTCTGGTAACAGTTCTGGCCCTGGTCGCCCAGAGGAAGGTCTGGCACACGACCGCGGCCTTTCCTCCAGCCATCAGCCGTTAGCCTGTCCATGCTGGCCCGGCCACGGGACTGCAGGCTGTGCGGATTCTCCGCGGCACATTGGCGTGGCCTCTGGCCCGTGGCCTGTGGGGTCGACACATACCTTCATGGTCGCCTCAGGCTGCACCAGTCCTGCTCATCATATGGCTCAGAGTCTTGATATGCTTGACATCCCCCAAAATCCCACTGGTGCACAGCATTGTCATTGTGACGCTGCTTGGATCTGTGGTTGGGACGTAGCAGGTACTTGAGAGGTTGGACGGACGTGAGCAAGAGAGTGGAGACAGGCCCACCTGACACACTTCTCTCGGGAGAAACCCCACAGTCACCCAATGGGGAGGTTGACAATAAAGCACGTTAACCGTAACGGGGGTGGAGGAAAGAGAAGTAGACAGCCTAGGGGCTGAGACGTAAGGATGGGCTTGGACCCCATGACTGAGGCAGGGCCCAGGACGCGTCCCCAGGACGCGTCCCCTAGCCCCACCCCCGGCTCAGATCAGACCTCGCTGTGGAGGGCACAACCATGGCGCACTCAGTGGGGCCACGCTGGTGGAACTTGCGAGAAATCTACCCTCCAGGGTGCTGGGGACAGCTGTTCACCATGAGGTGACTCACGAGAGGCATTCTGCCTCCAAACACTGTGCGAGGGGTGCCCGGGGCAGCTGCAGTGCGCCCCCAGCCCTCTGCAGACAGAGCTGACTCTTTGGGCCAGTGAAGGAAACGGCCCAGAGCCGTTTGCACAGGGCAGGCCAGAGGATGGACTTGGAGCCGAGAGGCAGGAAGTCCGTAACTGACACAGAGGATACACCGAAAATATATGTGGGCGTGCCATTGCATCTCTCTGTGAAAACGTACGTAAACAGGCACGCCCTGTTACGCCCTGCCCTGCCTCCCACAGCCTCACCGCCCCGTGCTGTGTGCCTCTGCCGCCTCTTGGCCTGTCCTGGTCACGCCAGCTGCACAGCTGCCCAGCTCTTCCTGGTGGCTGTCGCACAGCTTACTCAGCGAGGCCCTGTCTGCAGGCACGTGGCGCCTCTTTTGCTATTAAAACCACTCTTGCAGTAGGTGTCCCTGTGCCTGTGTCATTTGTGTTTCTGCCAGTGCATCTTAGGGACAGAAGAGGGGTTACTGCACGTGAGCCGTCCCGCTCGATGTCGCCACATGGCCTTCCCGAGGGGTCCGTGCTGGCGTGGACCACAGCGTGTGCCTGTGCGCCTCCCCAGTGTCCACGGCAGAGTCTGGCAGACTTCTGGGTTGTTGCCAGTTGGTTAGGGAGAAGGGGTGGCGGCCTATGGTGTAAACCTGTGTCTCTTGTTTGTCAGTGAGGTGCAGCGTCTTCTACGTTCGAGGACAGTTGACGTTGTCTCTCTCCGGGCCCCGCTGCCCCGACTCGGTGCCCGTGTAGTGACCCTTTGGGGTTTACGTGGCACACTCTTTTCCCCAGCCTGCCTTCGACTTTGCTCTTGACAGGTTCTCCCACGCTGGAGTTCTCTTATTTCTGTCCCAGCACCTTGCGCCTCTCTCGCTGCGTCTGTGTTCCCTGTGGCGAGCCTGCTCGCCTGCTGAGTTGAGCACTTTGCCTTCGCAGCCCGACATTTACCCAGGGAACTGCTGGGCGTTCCGAGGCTCCCAGGGCTACCTCGTGGTGAGGCTGTCGATGCAGATCCGCCCGACCACCTTCACGCTGGAGCACATCCCGAAGACGCTGTCGCCCACCGGCAACATCACCAGCGCCCCCAAGGATTTTGCCGTCTACGTGAGTGTTTCTGGCCCCGGGAGGCGCTCTCCTCCCCTCCCACTGGGCATTTCCCAAAGATGAGCCCCATTGAGGCTGAGGCGGCGAGGCTGCTTCCTGGCTGTAGCCGCTCTTCCTCCTCTGCCCTCGACACTCTGAGGATGCAGTCACGTCTGGGGGGCATCTCAGTGCTTTCCCTGGGGGAGCCACTCACAAGGAGCGTGCCAGCTGGCGCCCAGCTTGTGTGCAGTGCCGGACAGATTGAGGTCAGCCTGCCCGACCTGGAGACTTTATCCCACCTCTCTTGCCTGTTTGGCTCTAGAGGCAGCTCTGACAACTGTGTGGTGTTGAATTTACAGAAGAGAATAAGCAAGTTGGAAAAAGAACACCCAGAATACCAGCACCTGGAGAAGTCACCGTTAATATTGTAGCATTTTTTGGTCTCTTCTTTGTCCCTTTAAAAAATATAGTTGAGACAACACAGTTCATAAAATTGATTCCTGCCTTAAAAAGCCAAATTTACCATAAATATTTTTCCACGGCAATAACTCTCTGCCTGTCTCTAAGTAGCAGCATGGGACACTGCTGCGTGGCTAGCCCGTGCCTCCCTCTCCCGCCTCCCACGTCGGGTGCTCCAGTTGCCGTCCCAGGGTCGGCGCAGCATCTCCAGTTGTCCTCAGATGGACGGTCGGGAGCGGCACTGCTGATTCTGGGTGGGGCGGGCATGGGCACGTCCCTTGATGTCTCAGAAGTGTGGTCACCTCAGCTTCCTTTCGGACTGAGTCCCATCCTCCTACTCTCTGCTAACTTGTGGGTGAAAATGCCATGACTCGCGTTTCTGTGTAGCTCACACGCATGTTTTCTTTCTTGAGGGTTCTAGTTGTGTTTTATTCATTTATCTTTTGGGATTTCAGTTTCCTTACAGATATTTGAGCTTTTTCTTATGTAGATAGTAATGATGTCTTGTTCTGTTACAGATGCACTCCCTCTGCCAGGCTTCTTTTGCATTTAGCTCCCTCTGCGCATTGCCTGTAATTTTTTCCATGGATGTTCATGCCTAGGATGTCCGTCCCATGTGAAACAGACACTCACATACTCCCCTCTGTTTCCTACTGGTTACCTTTTTATTGGGGTCAAATATATGTAATATTTACCTCTTACCCCTGTCAGTGTGCACTTCAGGGACATGAGGCTCACGCACATGTCGTGCAGCCGTCCCCACCCCCTGCCCTGGCACCCGCCCTCTGCCTCCTGTCTGTGCGAGGTGACCTCCAGTCTCCACATCCTGCTGACTGTTCTCATGCCCATGGGCTCAACGGGTCTGAGGGTCTCCACTGTGGGGCATTGGGGGCCCAGGGGGCTATCCAGGCACCGAGGGGCCGGGCGGTCAGACAGTCACCCTCTGCTGCCCGCCCTCCTTCCGCCTTTGTTTTCTTCATCACATAACGGGAGGAATAGTGCCTGCCCCATGGGCTGTCGTGGATTGTGTGAGGCCTCACAAAACGAGTAGCCTTGTCACCGCATCAGTGGCCTCTTCCCCAGCTCATGTTGAGAAGCAATCCTAACTCTCACTGTCACTTTTCCATCATTCACTGACTGCACGGTTTGGTTTCAGGGATTGGAAAATGAGTATCAAGAAGAAGGGGAGCTTCTGGGCCGGTTCACGTACGATCAGGACGGCGAGTCGCTCCAGATGTTCCCCGTGCCGGTAAGGCCCTGCGTGGCCACAGCCTCCTGGGGGCTCCCGAGTCTCCTGGCTCCTCGTGTCAGAGGAGCCAGCGACATTAAGAGAACTGTCCCGAGTGTGTGAGGGTCACCCTCTGGGGAGAGCGCGTTGGAGCTCCCGGCTCTGCTTTCCCTGAGCGTTGTGTCAGTGTGTTTTGCTCTGCGGGAACATGTCAGGTACGGAAATGGAAAGTCCGTCTCTGGCTCGTAATGAGCTTCATGTTCCGTGACAGATAACTTAGTTCATTCTGAAAAACTTAATTTCCACCTTGGCGCCTGCCACTCAAATCCAGTAGTTGGGGCAGGGGTTGGGCTTGGGGGTGTTAATTTGCAGTAAGTGTGACTTCCCCCCCCTCAATTTCAGAAAAGACCTGAAGGAGCTTTCCAAATAGTGGAACTTCGGATCCTTTCTAACTGGGGCCATCCTGAATACACGTGTCTCTATCGGTTCAGAGTTCACGGAGAACCTGTCAAGTAAAGATCCACTACTGTTCTTGTACATTTTGTATATACTGGGACGGCTGAAACACTGGAACCTTCCTGAATGGGCATATAGACTAACAGGACCACATCACCCCTTGAATAAACATTACGCACTGCCAGCAGGAGGACGTGGAGGCACACGCGGTGGATGCCCCGAGCCCACCGTGCCGTCCTGTCCACAGAAACACTGCATGTCGAATGCTGGCTGCCCGGAGATCGTGAGCAACAGCGATCTCTGGAAGCCATTTGAATGTATGGTTCACGAAAACACTTACTTTGTTTTGGGGATTTGTTTGTGAACATAAAGCTCTTTTTATTTTCTTGACTTCAGGAACAAAGCAGATGAAATTAAAACGTTTGAAGTGTTCCTGAAGCTTTGGTATTTAGCCTTTCATGGCCCTTTTAAAGGACTTTGGGGGCAGATATATTTCATCTGTTGAATCCAGCACATCTTTCTTTCAGGGAAACACAGTGTCACCAAACTTCAGAACTCTGCACTCCCTTCCTTTGGGACGGTTGTCCTTCTCAGCACCAGTAGTTACTTTCAGTTACCAGGTGGGCAGGTGACGGGAACGGGTGTTTGTGCCTCGTCTGCCCCTCCTGAGATTCTCCGGGTTGGGGCCCGTGCGCTAACCCCATTCACTCTGCCGTGCGTCAAGTGAGTCTGACATGGGGGCTGGTCTGGACCCAAACACGCGTCACTAGAGCTCTCAGGTCCCCCAGGCTCAGCCCACTCTCCCTCACAGCGTGAAGAGGACCCAGATTCCAGCCTCCTGGATGTTTTGTTTTGAATTTTGCTGAAAAGCGAACACTAACGTGCTCTAAATCTTTCAGAGGCTTACGTTTTATTCCACTGACAGTTATCAAAGGAGGTCGTGCAAAGCAGCAAATTCCCGAGGCCCTTGCATTTTGTGGCCCTAGTTTCTCACGGCCGTGCTTCCTCCCGCCCCTGGGCTCTGCCTTGAGTCGCGACTGCCCACCCTACTCCTCACTTCCCCAGAGACCCGGCTGGTTCTGACGAACAGTTAACACTTGGCCTGTGCCACTGAGCAGACTTTATAATGAGGCATCTGCACGGCGCTTCCCGCGTCACAGACGTACTACCTTAACTATTTAAGTTTTATTGGGTTAAGACAGTTTTTTTGTGTACCTTAAATGTTGTATTTTCAGAAAAAGATAAAATGATGGTGCTGACTGGTTTTTCTGAAGAGTTTTATGTATATTGCACAACAGTCCTCAAATATACAAAAACTACATAAAGTAGCATTTTTTTTTCACTCGTAGAATTGGAACTAATGCCTATGCAGTTAAGTTGGATAAAATGTATACAGATGTTTCATATATTACAGGATAAATATATGTCAAAATTTCCTATATAAAACTAAAAATTTGGGAGTTGGGGTGGAAGTATTTTGAATAGTAATTTATTTTTAATGATGCGAGATAGGACTTTGTGCAATGTATTTTTGTAAATGCTTTTCAAAATATTCGTCTTTGGTAGTGCTTCCTTTGCTGCCACCAAATTGACAAGATGCTATTGAAATGTTTAAATAAAGAGTTTTAATTTTTAAAAGTGCATGTGATGTTTCAAATGAACAATAAACAGTTTATTTCTTTTCTCAGTTGGCTTCGTTTCTGCCCGTGGAGGTGGGGGAGGGACGGCGAAGGCGCGTGTTCCTTCGGCCGCGTTCTGAAGGTGAGCGGTCCTCGCGGAGCTCGCCCACCTTCGCCTGGGCCGTGCCGTCCCCACTTGCAGCGGACTGGAGTGCAGACAAGGTTGCTTGAGAGGGTCTCCGGAGGGCCCCTTGTCATGGGTGCTGCTGCCGCCGGGGGGAGGTGCGGGCACAGCGCCCTTGCAAGCCTGGCCCGGGGTCTGTCCATCGGGGCTGCTGGCGGGGGGCGCGAGGCCGCGACGAGGGCTGGGGCAGGCCTCTGCAGGGGACACTGGACCGCGACGGGGAGGGGCGACGCCGCGGAGAGGAGACGCTGCCCGCGGCGGGAGGCACAACTCGGGCGCCGGCCCCCACCCCCGCCCCAGTCTCCGGGCCGGTGCCCGCCACAGTCCTGCAGGGGACGGAGGGAAGGTGACGCTTCCGGGAGCCCCCGGGACGCCTGCGCCTGCTCGGGACCCGGGCCGGGAGGCCGTCGCAGCAGGGGGACCGCGCGCACGGCCGGCCCGGCGGCTCGGCTCAGGCCCGAGCGGCTGCCGCGGGGACGTGGCCCCGAGGGCTCCCGGCCCCGTGCGCCACGGCCCTGCCCTCCTGCAAGGCCCGAGCCCGTGCCTGTGCTGCTTCTGATGGCGGGGCCGGCCCTCGGAGCCCTGGAGCCCTCGCGGCGCGCGGCCTCGTCCAGGGGGAACCTGAGCGCCGCGCCCGCCCGGGACCCGCCGGTGCAGCGGCCCGCGCAGCGGTCTCACGGCCGATCTGGAAGTGTCTCCGCGGCGGCGACCCGCGGGCACTCGGGGGAGGGCCAGGGCCGGGACGCCCGAGCCTCCGCTTCCCCTCCGCCGCGCGCACGCCCTCCGCCGTCACGGCCGCCGCCATTGTGGGGCAGCGCGCCCCGCGGTCACGTGGCCGCCCTCCGCTGCCCCGCCCCCGCGGTCACGTGATCGCCCTCCGCTGCCCCGCCCCTCGGTCACGTGGCCTCCCTCCGCTGCCCCGCCCCTCGGTCACGTGGTCGCTCGCGGGCGCGCCGGCCCCCGCTGCGCGCGGCTCCTCGCGGCCACCGTAGAGGGCGTCGGGCTGCCGCCGGGACGGAAGCCGAGAGGCGCTGCCGACCGCGCCTGCGACAGCGTCAGCTCTGCGCGGAGCGCCGGCCCGATGGCGGCGGCGGCGGCGATGGCCGAGCAGGAGAGCGCCCGGAACGGCGCCCGCAACCGCGGCGGCGTCCAGCGCGTGGAGGGCAAGCTGCGCGCCAGCGTCGAGAAGGGCGACTACTACGAAGCGCACCAGATGTACCGGACGCTCTTCTTCAGGTAGCCGGCCGCCGCCAGGGCCCGCCGCCGCCGCCAGGGCCCCCGCCGCTGCTGTCGCGGGGTCGGGGCGCGCGGCGGCGCGGGGCGGGCTCCGGACCGCGGACCCGGCCCCCAGATCCCTGCCCAGACCCCGAACCTCGGCCCCGACCCCGGCCCAGCACCCGCTCCCGGACCCCAGCCCTGACCCCGGCCCAGGCCGCGAACCCCGACCCCGGACCCCGGCCCCGACCTCGGACCCCGGCCCCTGGGTCCCGGCTCAGACCCCGACCCCGGACTCCGGACTTCGGGTCCCAGACCACAAACCCGCGATTCTGGATCCCGATCGCGGACCCCGGATCCCTGCCCAGATCCTGGACCCCGACCCAGAGCCCCGACCCCAGAGCTTGGACCGCCGATTCCGGAGCCCGAACCCAGACCCTCGACCCCTATACCCTAGTCCTTGGCCCCGACCTCGGGCCCTGCCTTTGACCTCCCGGCCGGGCCCTCTCTCCCCCGCTCTCCCCTCCCCCGGCCCTCCCACCTCGAGCCCCGAGCGCCGCTGGGTGGGTGTGAAACCCCCACGCGGAGTCTCACTGTCCTCCCACAGGGAGTTGAGTCGTGAGGGTTTGAACACGTTTCTCTGCCTGTTTTGTCGCTCTTGTCCTGCTGCATGCTGTGTGTTGTTACTAAACCGGCTATTTTTATGACCCCGGTATTGTTACCTGCTGCCGGGTGCGCTGGCCACTGGCCACGTGCGCCTCTGAGCTTCTGAAAGGTGGGAGGTCCCGAATGGGGCGGGCTGTGAGTGTAGACATACGCGGGTTCCAGACACGTGTAAAAAAGGACGTGAAATAGCTCAGTAAGTTTTAAAAGATCGATTTCACGTTGAATCGGTACTTTGTGTTATTGGGCTAAGTAAAGTGGTTTTTATTTTAGCATCACCCTATAAATTTTTAAAGGAGCATGTCGCTTGCATTAGTTTTTTGGATTGCAACGTGTCACGGTGTTTCTGTTGTCATACAGCCCCGGCCGTAGGCTTTTCTTGTACTTGTAAGGCATTCGTGTAGATTACACGTCTTCTGTGGTGCTTTGTAGTTGGAGCAAGAAAACGATTGGACCATTCATTAGAACTTAAATGTGTTTTAGAGACAGTCTTAGAGAATTTAGTCTGTTCTGTGCAGGGCCCCACAACAGCAAATGTACTGGTATTTAAGGGTATTTGATATTTAAGGGTATTTGGATCTGGCCTTTACACCATTTAGGCTTAGATTTTAAAATTTTCTCCCAACAGCCAGTTGGAATCGGTCTTGGGATCAATGTCCTGGGAACTCTGGAGGTCCCTTCTGCTGGGGTTCCAGTTTGCAGTTTACGTTTGGGTTAAATGTGGCGCGTTGTGGCCAGAGGACCAGGTAGGAGTGAGCGATGGTTCTTCGGGGAACGAGGAAGATGAGCGAAGGCCTTGCACTCGGTGACACTGAGCGCCCGCTGGGCGGCTCAGCCGGTCAGAAACCGGTGCCGGCGAGCTTTTGTCTGCCCGAGACCTGCCCTGGTGTGTGCTGTTCTTGGGGATTTGTATATAAATATTTGCCCCGGTGGTTAGTCAGCAGAACGGGATCATCCCAGAGGTAAACATGGTGTCCTTGTCTTGAGCCAGCTCTGCGAGTGCTACATGAGGAATGTAAGCGTCGATTAGCTTTAAAGTGGCGAGTCCCTCTGCCCGTGGTCGTTTCATGGTGACACTGGGGGGTGGTGATGAACGTCAGGCTCCCCACCAGCCCAGCCTTGACCTGGGCTCGCATTCCGCCTCTGCTCCGTGACCCGTGACCCATGACCCAGGACACCTTGTTGCACCTCGCTGAGCCTTGGCCTCCTCCTGGGTCCTTTCGGGGCCCCTGCACCCCTTCAGGAGTAGTGAGAAGTGCGTGATCTGCCGTCGGCCTCGTGGGGGTGCAGGGCCAAGTCGACAGTGGCAATTGTGGCCGTCCCAGAGGCCTGACCGAAACAGGCTGGCGTGGTCCCTGTCCCTCCAGGGTGCAGCCCATGTTCAGACCCTCAGTGCCAGCCCTGGGTTAGAGCCCTCCACGGTGGGCAGCTCCTGGAGAAGTCAAATTCACCAAACTGTATTCTTTTATGTGTTTTTACAAATAAATATTTTTATACTTAAGTATTTATATAAAACGTGCAATTTGATGAGTTCAGTTTTGGGCATATGTGTACACCCATGAAACTATGACCAGTCAAGATGTTGGAAGTATCCATCATGCCCCCAAATTTTCTCATCCGCCTCTACAATCAATCGCTCACCTCTTGACCCCGGGCAACCACTGATCTGTCATGATAGACTGGTTTCCGTCTTCAGTGGAATCGTAGAGTGTGTCCTGTTTTTTGTCTGAGTTCACCCGTGTGTGTCACCCGTTCATTTTCATCGCTGAGCGGCCTCTCATTGTGTGGATGGCCCAGTTTGTTTATCCATTCACGTGTTGGATAAACTTACCAAGTTAGGCTGTTTCAGTTCGCTTACGTTATATCCCGCGGCAGTTTGAGGAGGAGGGGAGGAGACATTGGGCAGCCCAAAAGACGGCTTGAGAGTGTGCTCCATGGGAGTGGGCAGAGGTCGCTGGTGCAGCTGGCTCGGTTGGGGGCCGGCGTCAGTGCCTGGGGCTGTGTCACCGACGGTGCTGCTGGCACTGGGTGGTCCCGTGTCCTCAGACCTCTCCGCCCCAACGAGGAGGAGCGAGTCCGTTCTCCAGGCTTGTTGGGTTGTTGGCGCTCGGTCAGACAAACCCTGCGGCTTGGGTGACTCCTTTGATGGTGGCCCGTGCTGCCGTCATGGCCAGCGGGGTCCCCACAGTGTGCCCTGCGCCTGCCCAGCTGGCTGGAGCCGGCCTTCTGCTCAGGGCCCCTGAGACCTGTGCTGCGTGTTGACTGTGGCCTGTGCCCTTGTTGGGACTCACGTCGAATGAGGACGTTTGTAGAAAGAAACACTTAGAACACGTGTTCTCCGTGCCCGGGTGGAAGGAGCGCCTGCCCGGAGGGGTGGCCGGACCACACTTAGTGGAGACTTTGACGCCCGCACCGTTCCCGTCCCTGACATTAATGCTTCCGTTTCTACGTTCTGCCCTTTTATAAAAATAAGAGTGAAGTGACTAGAAGCGTCGCAGACGCGGTGCCCTGTGGTCCGGAGGTGCTGCCGTGTCCATTGGCAGCAGACGGCACCAGCACGTGCTGGCCCGACGTCCTTCCGTCAGCGACGCGGAGGCTGACTTGCAGTGTGGACAGTGGTCAGCTGTGGACAGGCTGCCACGGAGGCCAGGGCCGCGGGGTGGCGCCGTGCCGGAAGGCTCCTGCCTTGGCCACCCCAGCCCGCTGGGACCCCGAGGGCGCCTCGTCCCGCTGTCACCCAGCAGTGAACCTCTCCCCTGCCCGGCGTTCCGCAGGGAGAAGCGCGTTCGCTCTCCGCGGTGGCCGTCCCGGGCAGTCCTGATCTGCAGGCCACTCCAGCTGGAAGGGGAGTGAGCGCTGGGAGTCCCAAGGTCCAGTAGACGGGTCACCCTCCTTGCGGGGCTCCCGTGCCCGCAGCTGGCCGCACCCGCCCGTCCCGAGAGCGGCGCTGTCCCAGGAGCCTTCGTCTGCCTCTTGGACTCCTTTGGCTTCACCTGGTCTCCTGAGAGCTCTGTCTTGCTGTATCTGACGTGGAAGAATCTGGAACCACGTTGCGTCGTGAATAAACCGCGTCAGGCTGGCCTAATGGTCACCTAGGAAGAATGCCGACATGTGTGCAGGCGGCAGCTGTGCCCCTCTGAGGGCTGGTTCCCAGAACCCTCCTTGGTGCTGCTGGGCAGCAGGTCGTGTGCAGGGCGGCTCCTGGCGGGACTGGAGGAGGACGGCCGGAGCTGGTGTGGGGTGGGCGGCATGTGTGCACGCACGTGTGCGGTGAGAGTGGGAGGGTGCCGCCCCCAGCCGTGCTGTCGAGAAGCCGCAGCCGGGCCAGTGGCCCGTGGGCTGACGCTGGCTGCTCTCTTGGGCGTAGGTCTTTCCTCCCAGTCCCATTGCTGTGCAGCCAGCTGGGGTCTCCCGGCGGGTCTCGCGTCCGGGCCGCTGGACCCTGCGTACTGACCGGTGGGGTTGTGTTCTCCTGGGGGCGTCGGGTTGCAGGGCCTCTTTGAAGAAGAGACCTTCTCTGTGGTTACGGGCATGGGCGGCCGTGCCTGACTGTGGCCCTGGGCGCTGCGGGGGCTCCCGGCTCGAGCCTCCTGTGCTGCGCTGCTGGCCCCATCCTTCCTGAGGTGGGTTGGTTTGGGCTGGAGGCCCAGGTCCGGTGGGGTGGTCTTGTTTCTTTTCTGACAATCATTGCGATAAACGTGTAGCTGATGAGCGAAATGTGCCGCCTGCACTGCTGCGCGGGCTGCTCCAGGGGAGGCCGTGCCTGCGAGTTCGCTTCCTCGGGTGGGGCCCAGGCCGCGCCGCCCCCAAGCATCGTCCATTCCACCCTGTCAGCTGCCGGGTGTCGGGCTGCCCCGTGCGTCCCCCTCTGCAGCTCGGAAGGCCGGCTCTCCCTGCCTCCTGCGCTTTGTGAGAAATGCGCTCAGAGTGGGAGGGTGACGCTGGGCTGTGGTGACAGTGCCCACTCAGGCCTGTGTCTCCCGGAGGGAGTCAGCGTGGGGCCCGTGCCTGCAGCCGACACCGAGAACGTCGTTCGGCCACCGTGGGTGCCATCCGCCCATCAGTCTCTGTGCGGAGCTCTGCTGTCCCTGGTTCCCTGCGTCGTCCTGACCGTGGTTCTCCGGTGGGTGAGGGTGCGTCACCCACCCCTCCGTGCAGTGCCTGCCAGTGTGGAAGGCCTGGCCTCAGGTGGCGGTCACCCCGGCCTGTGGCTTGTCCTCCTGACAGTCCTGGCGCGCTGCAGGGAGGCGCTGCAGGGCACAGGTCTCCCGCTACCCTGAGCCATGTCGCTGACCGCAGGGAGCCGTGCACGCAGCGCGAGCCGGGTGTGGGACAGCCCACCTGGGGCCTGGACAGAGCCAGGGGGCGGGCGCCTTGCCCGCTGGGTGAGGTGCGACCTCGGGCGGGAGCACAGCCTTGCTTCCACTCCGGGTGGTGGGTGTGTCTGGCTTGGCGGCGTCATAAAGCGCTCACGCTCACGCCTCGTCTTCAGCCTTTGCCGTCCAAAACCATCCCTCCTGGGCCCAGGGCACTAACTCGGAGAGCGTGTTAGACGGGGGCGGCGCGTGCGTGTCGTGGGGGCAGCCGCCCTGACTGCGCACTGCTGCCCTGTCTTGTCGCAGGTACACGTCGCAGAGCAAGCACGCCGAGGCCCGGGAGCTCATGTGCTCGGGAGCGCTGCTGTTCTTCAGCCACGGCCAGGTGAGCCGCTGCCCGGGGCTTCCGTGCCGGGGCCTGTGGGCTGGGCGGGCCGTCCTCGGTGCTGGCCGCTCTGCCTGCAGCCGGGCGAGTGTCTTGGGGTCCGGGTGAGTGTCCTGGGGTCCGGGCACAGATGCCCAGCCGTGTCTGGGGCTGGGGCGCTGCCCCCAGGCCGGGCGTCCACTCTCCGCCGGGTGGCCGGGTGACTCCAGTGCTCAGAAGAGTTTTCTCGGCTTCGCGCTCTCTCGGGTTTCCACCTGGAACCCAGAGCAGCTGCCTGACTTTGCCACAAATCCTCAGAACGGCCCGAGCTCTGTTTCTAACCGTGGGATTTTTGTTCGTTTCCGTGTTTTTTAGCAAAACAGTGCTGCGGACTTGTCCATGCTGGTCTTAGAGTCTCTGGAGAAGGCAGAAGTGGAGGTGGCCGACGAGCTCCTGGGTGAGGCTCTCTCACTGTGCCCTCGAGACGGTCTCCTGGCTGGTCTCTTGGGTAGCCACACACATGCACACACACGCGCGTGCATGGGAGCCACCCTGCTGTTCCGGCTCTGATGGACGGTGGCCTCCTAGCCGGCAGGCGAGGTGGGGTGTCCCTTGTCACATCCTGCCTTGCTGGCCTCCCCGCGCTGGCCAGCTTGCAGCTGGAGCCTTCGTGGGAGCCGCCAGCTGGAAAGACGAGGAGGCCGCTCCTGCCTCGGCAGCTCTGGCACCACCTTTCTCACCATGCTCCCCTCCCCATGTCTGGCTCCCAACGCCGGCTGAGCCGCGAGCCCGGAAAGGAGGGTGTGGCTGCTGGCACTGCAGTGGGGAGGCCAACTGAGGGTGGCCCGGACGGCTCCAGCCCCTGGGGCTACACTGGGATGCCCCCACTGCCCTGGTTGCTCTCGACTGCAGGGCGATGGCTGCTGCTTTCAATGAGCTTTAGTGAGATGCGCTGTGCAGAGAGCTGAAGGGGTGGCCTGTTCTTCGGGTCAGGGCCTCTGTGTGTGTCGTTTTTAGAAAACCTGGCTAAACTGTTCAGTCTGATGGATCCCAATTCTCCGGAGCGAGTGGCTTTTGTGTCCAGAGCCCTGAAGTGGTCCAGCGGGGGATCCGGGAAGCTGGGCCACCCCCGGCTCCACCAGCTGCTGGCGCTCACGCTGTGGAAAGGTAGGCCTGCAGAGCCCGCGTGCAGAGCGTGGCTCCGGAGTGGCGGCCCCAGGCCTTTCCCGGAGGGCTGCGCGCCTGTCGTCCCGGGGCAGCTGTTCCTCCTCGTGCTCCCTGCAGCTCTTGTCTGCTTTTCCATTTTGGTGGGTTGAAATCACCTGCCGCAGCGCCCGAGGAGGGGAGCGCCTGCTCTGGAACAGCACGGCCGCTCTCTGTGAAGGGCAAGCGTCCCGACGCCAACCGGTCTGTCTCGGTGGAGCCACCTGCTCCAAGGAGGACTGCCAAGGCCGGGGCTGCGGTGGGCAGCTGTGCTGGGCTGGCCCTTCCCCAGGGACCCTTCTCTCTTGGGGGCGGCAAGGCCTCGCCCCTGCCAGCACGGGGCCTCCTTCCTGGGACGCTCATCCAGACCAGCACTCACGGGTGCTAGGTGCTGTCTTTGTTTAGCACCTGTGGCATCTTCTAATTAGCGTTCGTAGGGGCTGGTCATGCCGTGTCCTGAGCTCCCAGCCCGCCAGTTGGGCACAGGGAGGGGCGCCCGGGCACTGCTACTGGAGGCACTGGACGACGGTTGGTCGGCGGTTAGAAAGCGGCCCTCTCTGGGCCCTCCATGTACCCTGGCTGCAGATGGGAGTGTGCACCTGTCGCGCTGGACGTCATCTGGCGGGCCCGCTGAAGGGAAGGTGCCAGGCAGGTGCCTGGGTGGGGCGCAGAGGGCATGGGCTGGCGGCTTGTGCTGTGGGAGTTCAGAGGGTCTGGGCTGAAGGCGCCTTCTCTGGACGTGAGTGCAGACAAGTGTGGGAACGGCAGGCCCCCTGGAACGGCCGTTCTGATGGGGGTGTGAGGCTGGGGGAACACCTCCGCCCGCGCTCCCTCTCTCACAAGGCCAGTGCCAGGCTGGGTGCCCGCCACACGCTCGACTCCGCTGTGTGTCCCACCTGCTGTGGCCGGCGGGGCGTGGGGCTCGTCTGGGTGCTGGCATACCAGCTCAGTCCTCTCCCCAGAGGAACGTTACTGAGAATAATGAGTCAGATAGATCTGAGCGAATTCGAAGGCCCAGAAGTTCAGGAAACTCTCCTGAGGGCATGGCTGAGTCCCCTCAGCTCCACCCGAAGGAAGAAGCGTGACTGAGAAAGAGCAGCTGGCACCTTCCGCCACGCCGGCCGGGGCTCCCTCCCCCTCTGGCCACACGTTCGCGGGGCTGCCTCCTTCTCCCAGCGCTTGTGGCTGGTTCCTGTGCTTCCTAAGAACCGGCCTGGCGCCACGTCCCACAGACCTGTCCCGGTCCCCTCGCCAGCACGGGTTCCCCTCTGCTCACTCACGGCGCCCGTCTGTGTCCTGTCTGCTGTCTGTCTACACCGCACACCCTCCCGCACTCGGAGCCCAGCCCCCTTGTGTGGTGCAGGGCGCCCAGGGAGCGCCCCCAGGAGCCCCATGCCGTCTGCCGGCTGGCCCAGCAGGTGGTGGGGGCCGTGCGCCCACCCAACCCCTGCCCCGTCTTCAGAGGAGCGGGGCCTGCGAGAGCAGGGGTGGCCCGCAGCTGCTGGTGGGCACAGTGATTCCACAGCCCTGCCCCGCCCGCGTGTGTGGGGCCCGTGGGGGATGCCAGGCGGAGCATGGGCCGCCCCCGTGTCCGTGAGGTAGCGTGCATGGTGCATGCTCAGTGGCTCAGCACATATGTTCAATGTTAGGGTCTTAACAATTCAAGATGGAGCAGGTGAATGCACTCCTTGGGCACAGGCTGTCGGGGGAGGTGTGGTGTCCTGGTGGGCGTCCTGTTCGCTTGGAGGGGCCGCGTTCCGCTGTCTGCAGGGAGCCTGGCCTGGGAAAGGCCCACGTCAGGGCTCCCCCGGGCTGGTGGGGCCTCCAGGCGGGTATGCGGTGGCCTGCTCTCTGCTGCATCCCGCAGCCCACCCGCTGGCACCTCCGTTGGCCCTCATGACGAACCCCACCCAGTCCTTCGCCTCGTGCGGCGTTGGTCTTCCATCCAGGGCTCCGAGGGGCCTGGGGCCGGGCTGGGCGCAGTTGCTTGCCTGGTTTTTCTGCTTATGTGGATGCTGTAAAACCAGAAGGTGGTTTTGGGGGGTTGGAGGGAGAGAAGGGGGCAGACGGGCCGCGACTACGGAAGGAGACGCTGCCTCCGAGTCGCTGTGTGTTCTCTGTGGCTGCAGGGGGCGAGAGCGGAGGCCAGGCCTGGAGGGCCTGTTAGGTGGGGGGCGCTGCGCGATGATGCGGGGCCTGGGGGCAGACAGCCTGTCTCGGGAGGGCGCGTGTTCTCCACAGGAGGTAGGAGGGAGCGGGCCACTGGGGCCGTGGCTCAGTGCCTCACCCATGGAAGGAGCAGTGGTGGGGACCAGGGTGGCATGTGAGCCGGACGGGGTGATGGCCCTGCTCTGGGAGACGGCCGGGCTGTGGGCAGGTGGCTGGACGAGCCGGGGGCCTGAGCAGGAGGTGCGGTGGCTGCGCCTGGAGCTGCGTCTGTGCCTCGGAACTGCCAAGGCTCCGGGTGTCCTGTGCCCTGTGGGGTGCCAAGCAGCGTCTCTGGGCTCCAGTCAGATGCCAGGAGCACCCGCAGCCGTGGCAGCAAAAACCGTCTCCAGACACGGCCCCGTGTCCCGAGTGGGGGCCGCTGTGGGGCAGCTGGCGTAGGGGGCGGCCCTCGGGAGAAGGGCAGCTGCCTTCGGGGTGGTGGGGGGAGGGTGTCAGGGCAGGCCCGGTTCACAGCCTGGCGCATCCACTGGCGCTGGCCGGGTCGGGACCGTCAGAACCCTCGACAGCTGAGCAGCGAGCTCACGACGGAGATGCTCAGACGGCTGGGCGTGGAGGACGTGTCCCCCGCGCGCCCGCCCCCTTCCCCTGGCTCTGTTAGCACTGCAGCCCGGCCCTTGGTTAGAGGCTCGGCCACGGCAAACGCGGGCTGAGACTGGCTGTGCGTGTGACTCAGCCGCTAGGATGAGTGTCCATCTCAGGGCTGGAGGCCGCCTTCCTGACCGCTTGCCTCGGACCCCACCCTGAGTGTCCCCGTCCAGCCCCTACAGGGCGCACAGCAGAAGTGGACGTCCAGATGCTGGTGACACAGGCCACTCAGCACGTGCCTCTGCACACGGGCCTTGTTAGGCCTCTCGGGTCCTGTTCCCGCTGTGACGGGCCGGCCTGCGTCCAGAGGGTCTTCCCTCCGGTGCCTGCTCCATGGGGCATCGACGAGATCGTGGGCCCCCCTCTCTGTGGAGGGGCAGACAGCGTCCACGGCCACCGAGTCCCGTGCAGTCTGCTCAAGGGCAGAAAGTGCTGCAGAAGAAGGGGCGTGAGCCGTGGGCTGGGAGCAGGGTGCGGGCTCCTGGTGACCTCGGGGCCGTGGGAGAGGCGGGCCTTGACCTGGTCCTGCTGCTCCTCCGGGAGTCCAGGCGCTGAGTCGGGTCGGTGGGTTTTGCATCAGGGTCCTGCAGTTTCTGTGCGGGGCAGCAGGGCCTGTCCTGCGGCTGCTCCTCGGGGTTCCGCTGAGACAATGTTGGTGTGGGAACTCGGGGCAGCTGGCGCAGCTCGGCCGAGCTGAAGAAGCCACCTCCCTAGCTGTGTGTGGCTGATGCCTCAAACGCGAGGCGGCTGGGTGCAAAGTCGCGGACCCCCGGGCACAGGGCGTGCGCGGCATCTGCTGGCCCATCCCTCCCTGGTGTGCACCGAGGGGCGGCTGTGTGGACGGCGAGGGCGGGGCGGGCCCGGCAGTCGTGCGCCCCGTGTCCTGACGGGCCCCTCTCCCTCCGCAGAACAGAATTACTGTGAGTCTCGGTACCACTTCCTGCACTCGACGGACGGCGAGGGCTGCGCCAACATGCTGGTGGAGTACTCCACCTCCAGGGGCTTCCGCAGCGAGGTCGACATGTTCGTGGCCCAGGCCGTGCTACAGTAGGTACCCCCCCCGGCCCCTGGCTCAGACGCGCGGTGTTTCTGAGCCGTTGGGCGCACTTGCCCTGTGGCCTCTGCCGCAGACCGCGCGGGACGGCAGACGCTGCTCGTCGACTCTCTTAAGCCAGCGCAGGTCTCGGGCGCTCGTAAAGTTTCAGTCGAGCAGTAAAAGTGAGTTTTTCATTCTAAATCAGCATTTGTCTGTCACCACTGGTCCTCCGTTGTCTCTTCTGTGATTTGGGTTTTTAGGATCAGACGACCGTTCTTTTGTAGGACGCCCGTCTTTGTGAGTCTCGCCTGGTCTCCGGGAGTGTGGGGTGAGCCGGCGTCCGCGGGCCGTGTCTCCAAGGCCTGCGCTTCACCGTGCGCGCAGAGCCCCCCACACCCTGCCCTCCCGCTGGGTCCCGGCTCCTCCCTCGCGCCCGTGAGGCCGCCTCGGCCCGTTTTCTCTCCAGCAGCCGACCTGACGATGTTGCCGCGAGCTGCAGGGTCGAGCGGGCAGCGCAGCGAGCGCCCACGTGGGGCAGGGTCGCCTGCGCAAGCGCCTCCCATCCCGCTTGTTCCCGCTGGGGCCATCCTCCCTCCTGGTGGAGACGCGGCGTGGGGAGAGGCTCCCTCCTCCCACGGAGGCATGGATCTGCGGGCGGGCGGTGGGCGGGCTGCGCCCTGAGTTTGGAGGGGACGGGCTCACAGAATGTTGTGGTGGTTCGCGGCACCTCACAGCTTCCACGCGTGGCTGCTTTTTGCCACCCTCGACTTTAAAAATGAAACCTTTTTAAAATCCACACCTCGCTGATCCTGGCTTTGTGGCACTTGGTGTAGATACTTTCTCTGGGCTGAACATGAGATCAGTGAACCCCTTCTCGTTGATCCCTTTTTATGCCTTAAAAACCTATTATCGAGGGTCGCGCCTAGGGCTCTGTCCTCCGTGGGCATAAACCGAGGCCTGTCCTGGTGCCCAGCATGGCGCCTGGGGCCCTGGGCCGGTTGCTCATGCGGGCAGGTGCCTGGGGGTGCCGAGCAGACAGGTTTCGCCACCACCCCTGCCCTGTTGCCCTTGGGTGCATCGCCCTGCAGGCCTGACGTTCCACCTGAGGGTGAAGGCCCGGATGGCCGTGCCCAGCGGCGGCCTCCAGAACGTTGGGGCTGTCACCCCAGCCCTGGGCCGTGTCGGGACGGCCTGGGAGAGGCTGTCCCAGGCCCGCACACATGGCGGCACCCCTTGTGCACCGTTCACGTAAATGCTTATAGAAACCCCGTATTCCTTCCTCAGGATCCCTACTCACTAGGATGTTCTTATTTCCAGGTTTCTCTGTTTGAAAAACAAAAGCAGCGCATCGGTGGTGTTCACAACGTACACGCAGAAGCACCCGTCCATCGAGGGCGGGCCTCCGTTCGTGCAGCCCCTGCTGAACTTCATCTGGTTTCTGCTGTTGGCTGTAGACGGGTGAGTTTCGTGTGTGCATTGTGGGTGTGTGTATAGGGGTGTGTGTGTAGGTATGCAAATGTGTATATGTACATTTATAGGTGTGAGTGTACAGGTGTGAGCATGTGGGTGTGTACGGGGAGCGTGTCGGCATGGGTGTGTGCACAGGCGTGTAGGTGTGAGTGTGGGTGTGTACGGGGAGCGTGTCGGCATGGGTGTGTGCACAGGTGTGTAGGTGTGAGTGTGGGTGTGTACGGGGAGCGTGTCGGCATGGATGCGTGCACAGGTGTGTAGGTGTGAGTGTGGGTGTGTACGGGGAGCGTGTCGGCATGGGTCTATGCACAGGTGTGTAGGTGTGAGTGTGGGTGTGTACGGGGAGCGTGTCGACATGGGTGTGTGCACAGGTGTGTAGGTGTGAGTGTGGGTGTGTACGGGGAGCGTGTCGGCATGGATGCGTGCACAGGTGTGTAGGTGTGAGTGTGGGTGTGTACGGGGAGCGTGTCGACATGGGTGTGTGCACAGGTGTGTAGGTGTGAGTGTGGGTGTGTACGGGGAGCGTGTCGGCATGGGTGTGTGCACAGGCGTGTAGGTGTGAGTGTGGGTGTGTACGGGGAGCGTGTCGGCATGGATGCGTGCACAGGTGTGTAGGTGTGAGTGTGGGTGTGTACGGGGAGCGTGTCGGCATGGGTGTGTGCACAGGTCTGTAGGTGTGAGTGTGGGTGTGTACAGGGAGCGTGTCGGCATGGATGCGTGCACAGGTGTGTAGGTGTGAGTGTGGGTGTGTACGGGGAGCGTGTCGACATGGGTGTGTGCACAGGTCTGTAGGTGTGAGCATGTGGGTGTGTACAGGGAGCGTGTCGACATGGGTGTGTGCACAGGTGTGTAGGTGTGAGTGTGGGTGTGTACGGGGAGTGTGTCGGCATGGATGCGTGCACAGGTGTGTAGGTGTGAGCGTGTGGGTGTGTACGGGGAGCGTGTCGGCATGGGTGTGTGCACAGGTGTGTAGGTGTGAGTGTGGGTGTGTACGGGGAGCGTGTCGGCATGGGTGTGTGCACAGGTCTGTAGGTGTGAGCATGTGGGTGTGTACGGGGAGCGTGTCGGCATGGATGCGTGCACAGGTGTGTAGGTGTGAGTGTGGGTGTGTACGGGGAGCGTGTCGGCATGGATGCGTGCACAGGTGTGTAGGTGTGAGTGTGGGTGTGTACGGGGAGCGTGTCGGCATGGGTGTGTGCACAGGTGTGTAGGTGTGAGTGTGGGTGTGTACAGGGAGCGTGTCGACATGGGTGTGTGCACAGGTGTGTAGGTGTGAGCGTGTGGGTGTGTACAGGGAGCGTGTCGACATGGGTCTGTGCACAGGTGTGTAGGTGTGAGTGTGGGTGTGTACGGGGAGCGTGTCGGCATGGATGCATGCACAGGTGTGTAGGTGTGAGCGTGTGGGTGTGTACAGGGAGCGTGTCGGCATGGATGCGTGCACAGGTGTGTAGGTGTGAGTGTGGGTGTGTACGGGGAGCGTGTCGGCATGGGTGTGTGCACAGGTGTGTAGGTGTGAGTGTGGGTGTGTACGGGGAGCGTGTCGGCATGGGTGTGTGCACAGGTGTGTAGGTGTGAGTGTGGGTGTGTACGGGGAGCGTGTCGGCATGGGTCTATGCACAGGTGTGTAGGTGTGAGTGTGGGTGTGTACGGGGAGCGTGTCGGCATGGGTGTGTGCACAGGTGTGTAGGTGTGAGTGTGGGTGTGTACAGGGAGCGTGTCGACATGGGTGTGTGCACAGGTGTGTAGGTGTGAGCGTGTGGGTGTGTACAGGGAGCGTGTCGACATGGGTCTGTGCACAGGTGTGTAGGTGTGAGTGTGGGTGTGTACGGGGAGCGTGTCGGCATGGATGCATGCACAGGTGTGTAGGTGTGAGCGTGTGGGTGTGTACAGGGAGCGTGTCGGCATGGATGCGTGCACAGGTGTGTAGGTGTGAGTGTGGGTGTGTACGGGGAGCGTGTCGGCATGGGTGTGTGCACAGGTGTGTAGGTGTGAGTGTGGGTGTGTACGGGGAGCGTGTCGGCATGGGTGTGTGCACAGGTGTGTAGGTGTGAGTGTGGGTGTGTACGGGGAGCGTGTCGGCATGGGTCTATGCACAGGTGTGTAGGTGTGAGTGTGGGTGTGTACGGGGAGCGTGTCGGCATGGGTGTGTGCACAGGTGTGTAGGTGTGAGTGTGGGTGTGTACGGGGAGCGTGTCGGCATGGATGCGTGCACAGGTCTGTAGGTGTGAGTGTGGGTGTGTACGGGGAGCGTGTCGACATGGCTGTGTGCACAGGTGTGTAGGTGTGAGTGTGGGTGTGTACGGGGAGCGTGTCGGCATGGGTCTATGCACAGGTGTGTAGGTGTGAGTGTGGGTGTGTACGGGGAGCGTGTCGACATGGGTGTGTGCACAGGTGTGTAGGTGTGAGTGTGTGTGTGTACAGGGAGCGTGTCGGCATGGATGCGTGCACAGGTGTGTAGGTGTGAGTGTGGGTGTGTACGGGGAGCGTGTCGGCATGGGTGTGTGCACAGGTGTGTAGGTGTGAGTGTGGGTGTGTACGGGGAGCGTGTCGGCATGGGTCTATGCACAGGTGTGTAGGTGTGAGTGTGGGTGTGTACGGGGAGCGTGTCGGCATGGGTGTGTGCACAGGTGTGTAGGTGTGAGTGTGGGTGTGTACGGGGAGCGTGTCGGCATGGATGCGTGCACAGGTCTGTAGGTGTGAGTGTGGGTGTGTACGGGGAGCGTGTCGACATGGGTGTGTGCACAGGTGTGTAGGTGTGAGTGTGGGTGTGTACGGGGAGCGTGTCGGCATGGGTCTATGCACAGGTGTGTAGGTGTGAGTGTGGGTGTGTACGGGGAGCGTGTCGACATGGGTGTGTGCACAGGTGTGTAGGTGTGAGTGTGGGTGTGTACGGGGAGCGTGTCGACATGGGTGTGTGCACAGGTGTGTAGGTGTGAGTGTGGGTGTGTACGGGGAGCGTGTCGGCATGGGTGTGTGCACAGGTGTGTAGGTGTGAGTGTGGGTGTGTACGGGGAGTGTGTCGGCATGGATGCGTGCACAGGTGTGTAGGTGTGAGCGTGTGGGTGTGTACAGGGAGCGTGTCGGCATGGGTGTGTGCACAGGCGTGCGAGTGTGCCAGCGCACGGCTCCTCGCCCTGCTCTCCCGGGTGAGCCGCTGGCGGGCGTGCCCTCTCGTCCCAGGGGCAAGCTGACAGTGTTCACAGTGCTGTGTGAGCAGTACCAGCCGTCCCTGCGGCGTGACCCGATGTACAACGAGGTGAGCCTTGCGCGGGGCGGGCGCTCGGCCTCGGGCGGCCTGGTGTTGGGGGTGGGCGGGGCCGCCTCTGTGCTGAGCGGGTCCGCGCTGACCGCTGTGCCCTCTCAGTACCTCGACAGGATAGGACAGCTCTTCTTCGGCGTGCCGCCCAAGCAGACGTCTTCCTACGGAGGCCTGCTCGGTAAGGCCCGGGCCCCCGGGGTGGGGGCAGCGGTCTGCACGGGCCAGGCCCTGTCACCCCGGCCTCTGCCTCGGGGCTCTGCCATGCACGCACTGCTGTTGCGCGGCGTCTCCCCAGGGCCCGGCCCTCTGCCGTGCCTCCAGCTCCTTTTCTCGCCTTGTTCCCAAAACACAGCTGGTGGGGCCCGTGCTCCGCGAGGGACAGTCGTGCCCGGGGCTCTCTCCACTGGCCACAGAATCCAGGCCAGGTTTTTTTCTTTCTTTATTGCTGTAAAATACACAGAACGTCACCATCTTAACCATCTTCAGTGCACGGTTCCCGGGTGTTGAGCACACTCACACTGTGTGTGCCTGTCCCCACCACCCGGCTCCCGGGCTTTTTGCATCTTGCAAAACTGAAACTCTGTCCCCATTAGACACTCACTCCCCTCCCGCCCCCCGGCCCCGCGCCCGCCAGTCCGCTCTGTTTCTGTGACCTCATCTCCTCCAGGGACCTGTATGAGTGGGGTTGTGCGGTGTTTGTCCTGTGAGCGGCTCATTTCACTCAGCACGGTGTCCTCAAGGGCCGTCCATGTGGTAGCAGGTGTCGGAATTGCCTTCGTTCTGAGGCTGAAGAACATTCCCGTGTGGACGGGCCACATTTCGCTCATCCCTTCATCCGTGGATGGATGTGCGGGTCGCTTCTGTGTTAGCCGTGTGGATCACACTGCTGTGAACGTGCGTGTGCAAATGCCCTGTGGAGGCCCTGCTTCACTTCTTTGGGGCTCATGCCCAGGAGCGGGACTGCCGAGTCGTGTGTTCCTGGCTCTGTGTTTAATGTTGTGAGGAACCTCCAGACTTCGGTCCACAGTGGCTCCCCATTTCACGTTCCCACCAGCAGCACATGTGGCTGCCGTCCTCCGCGTCCTCACGGGGCTTGTTCTCCGTGGTTTTGAGAGTGGTCACAGCGGCCCTCCGATGGTGTCAGCTGCTGTCTCCTTGCAGCCTGATCTGCGCCCGCCTGGCGAGCAGCCGTTCGGGTGTCTGTGTGATAGTCATGTCACTTGCATTTTTAGGGACAGACAGGTGGTCTGTTCAGGAGCTGCGTGTAAAGGTATTAATACTTTATCAGATGTAGGATTTGCAAATATCCTCCTGTTCTCTGGATTGCCTTTTTTTTAAGACTTCGTTTATTTTAAGCAGTTTTAGGTTCACAGCAAAATTAAGAAGATGGTCCAGAAAGTTCCCAGACGTCCCCTGCCCCACGTGCACAGTCTTCCCCATTATCAGTGTCCCCATCAGAGGGCGCATTTACTGTCAGTGAACCTGCACTGACACGTCATCGCCACCCAGCGGCCGTAGGTTCACTCGTGGTGGTGTCGCTCTGTGGGTTTTGACAGCCGTGTGACGTGCACCCACTGTTACCGTGTCACGCACAGCAGCTCTGTGCTCCACCCGCTCGTCCCTCCCACCCCCTCTGCCTTACTCTGTGGGTTGTCTCTCTCGATGCACATAATTCTTAAGGTTTCGTGAAGCCCAATTTGTCTGTTTTTTCTTTTGTTGCCTGTGCCTTTGGTGTCGTATCCAAGAAATCATTTCCAAACACAAAGTCGTGAAGCTTGTCCTGTTTTCTGCTAAGAATCTTATCATTTTAGGTCTTCATTTAGGTCATTGATCCCTTTTGAGTTAATTTTTGTACATGGTGTTAGGTGAGGGTCCAGCTTCGTTCTTTGCGTGTGGGTGTCCAGGTTTCCCAGCACCGTTTGGTGAAAAGTCTGTCCTTTCCCCATAGAATGGTCTTGTCAAAAACCATTTGATGCTGTACGTGAGGGCTCATTTCGGGCTCTCTGTTCTGCACCGTTGGTCGGTCTGTCTGTCTCTACGCCAGGACCAGACCGTTGTGATTACTGGAGCTTTGTAGTCAGTTTTGAAATCAGGAAGTGTGAGTGCCCCAGTTTTGTTTTTCAAGGTTGTTTGGCTATTTGGGTCCCTTGGATTCCATATGAATTTCAGGATGGGTTTTTCTCTTTCTGCAAAGATTGCATTGGATTTTAGATCGCTTTGGGTGATACCAACATTTTAACAATATTAATTTTTCCAGTCCATGAACGTGGGATGTGTTTCCATTTGTTTATGTTTCCTTTAATTTCTTTCAGCAATGTTTTGTAGTTTTCATTGTATAAGGTTTCTCTTTCTTGGTTAATTCCTAAGTATTTTATTGTTTTTGAGGTTATTGAAACAGTTGTTTTTGTGTTTCTTTTTACATTGTTCATTTTTCTTGTACAGAAATACCACTGACTTGTGTGTGTTGACTTCGTCTCTTGCTACTTTGCTGAATTCATTTATTCTAACAGCTTTTTTGTGGATGCTTTAGGATTTTCTACGTGTAAGATCATATCTGCAAGCAGAGGATTTTACTTCTTTCTTTCCGATTTGGATGCCTTTTATTTCTTTTTCTTGCCTACTTTCTGTGGCTGGAACTTCAGTGCTGTGTTGAATGGAAATGTTGCAAGTGAGCATCCTTGTCTCGTTCCAGATCTTAGAGGAAGAGCTTCAGTCTTTCCCCATTGAGCGTGATGTTTGCTGTGGGTTTTCCTGTGGGGCCTTTATCATGTGGAGGCAGTTTCCTTCTATTCCTAGTTTACTGAGTGTTTTTATCATGAAAGAGTGTTGAATTTTGTTAGATGCTTCTTGAGCATCAGTTGAGATGATCGTGTGTTTTTTCCCCTTCATTCTGTTAAGTGGGGTATTATGCTGATTGGCTTTCACGTGTTGAGCCGTCCTTGCATTCCAGGAATAAATCCCACTTGGTCATGGGGCGTAATCCTCATATGCTGCTGAATTCAGTTTGCTGGTATTTTCTGGAGGATTTTGCATCAATGATCGTCAGGGATATTGGTCTTCAGTTTTCTTTTCTTGCGGCGTCTTTGTCTGGCCTTGGTGTCAGGGTCATGCTGGCCTCGTAGGATGGGTTAGGAAGTGTCCCGTCCTCTTCAGGTTTGTGGAGAAGTGTGAGAAGGACTGACGGCGGCTCTTTAATCGTTTGGTGGGATTCCCCAGTGCAGCCACGGGGCGCAGGGCTTTTCTGTGCTGGGAGGTTTTCCATCACTGATCGTCTCCTTATTGGTTAGAGGTCTGTTCAGTTTAGTCTCGGCAGATGTCAGAGGTGAGATTCCTGACTCTGTCTTTCAAGGCCAGGCCACCACCCCGCATCCTGCACAGCCTGGTGCCGCCCCGGGTCTCCAGCGCTGTCTGCCTTCTCCTGAGCTCTGATGTTGACATCTCCCTTCACCAGGGCCGGGACCTGTGGGTTTGTAGCCCTTCATCTGTGACATTTTAGGTTTGAGCGGGGACATCACGTTTCACAGGGTTCCGAATTCACAAGCAGGCACCTGGCCGACAGTTTTTCTCACAGGCCGGACAGCGTAAGGTCTCCTCGGCTTCCTTCTGGAGCTGACTGGGCAGATACACAGACGGCTCACTCTGCAGAAACGGCCCCGTGTTGTGCACACTGACTACACCACGTCCTTTTCAGTGCTGGAGCTGCAGGTTACGCGGCGGCAGGCCTGGGTGGGGCTCGTCCCGCAGAGCCCGGTGTCCACATCAGAGGCTCCCGCCTGGGGCTCTGGGGCTGGGCGGGCGAGCATTTCTGTGTGGTGGCCTTGCCAGGTGCCTCTGGGGAATGTCCGTCTCTGAGACTACTCTGAAGTTGGCTTTTGCTCGTCCAGCGTGTCTGGAGTTGGTTTGGGGGAGGCGTTGGCAGGGGCCCCCACCCGCTGTCCGAGCGCTCGCACGGCCGCCCTTCTGAGTGGCCCCCCGGTGCTCAGGTGACTGTCGGTTGGCCGCGTGCACATCTGTTGGGCTTGGTCTCCGATGTCGCTCCTCGTCCCCACTGTCCTGACTCTCATGCTCGTTTATCTTCCGGCACAACTTCAGAGCCGGCCTTTGTGGTTCCCCCGACGCTGTCGGTGTGCTGACAGCCTGAGTCCAGCTGCAGGTCAGGGGAGATGTGGTGGTCGTGTCCAGGGACGCTGCCTGCGCTGCGGGTCTCTCCTGTGCTCATTTCCCCCGTGGTTGGTTTACGCAGACTTTGTAAACGTGGACTTTGTGTTGACAGAAGGGTTGTCTCTGGATAAAAACTAGACAGGGAAAGTGTCGGCGGTGACAGCCCCACAGGCGACAGCAGCTGTGTTTCACGTGTGGCCTTTGGGACTTGGATGCATCTTACTGGTTTGTGTGTCATGTGTTCTCATGCGTGTGGTTTATCCAGGGTTTTCCTGTGACACGGCTTATCGATGACTCTGGCTTCCCCCAGGGGCTGGGTCGGGGCCCCACTGGTGGGTATGTGGGGCCGTCCCCGTCATCCAACCGCGCAGCAGACGTCCTGAGCGTTTCTCGTGCCCCCTGCAGAGGTTCTTGCTGTGGGCTTCTGGGTCACAGGCATGAGCACTGTCGGGCTGCTGGTCTTGACAGCCCCGAGCGGGCGCTGTGGGACTGGGTTTCTGGGGTGCAGGAGCCCCAGTGAGGCGCCGCCCTGGCCCTGACCGTGTATTTGCCTCCAGGGAACCTTCTGAGCAGCCTCATGGGCTCCTCAGAGCAGGAGGGCGAGGACAGTCAGGACGACAGCAGCCCCATCGAGCTGGACTGACGCCGCCGTCCGGACCTGCGTGGAGACGCCCCGACCGCGAGTCCTGGACGCGGGTCCCCACGCCCAGCGGTTCCGAGGCGGTGGTGGCTGCGTGTGGGCGTTTCTCTGTGCGCTGGCCGCGGGCCACGTTGCTGTGCCGTGGGCTGCGTGGCGTGCCGGCTGGGCTGCACCGTGTACCCACAGATCGACCCACAATAAAGCTCCGGCCTGGCCGCGCCTCCACCCTCTCCCCGTCCTCTGTTTCTCGTGTGCTTTGGGAGGGCCCAGCGCTGACGGGCCTGGTGCAGGCGTGCCCGTCCCTGCCACAGACGGCATGCGGGAGCCGTGCCCCTCAGACAGCGGGAGGTGGCCGCCGTCGGGCCAACTGCCCGTGGATGTCCTGCAGTGGCCTGTCCCCCGGTGTCTTGGAGCACGCCGGGGCAGCAGCTCCGGGCCAAATCCCGGGAGCCTGGGCCCTGCGCCGAGACACGGCCAGTGGGAGCGCGTCTCATGAAGGGCGCGGCAGGACTGGCTGCCTTCCAGGACGCGGTATTTATTTTCATTGCTGATTGATTCTTTTTTGACCTGACATTTTAGGTTTGAACCAAATAACCAGTCCAGGGATGACCAAATCCGTCCTTTCTCACTGATGCTACACCACAGGTTCTCAGAATAACTGCAAAAGGGGAAACACTTTATTTTTTCACAATTAAAGTAAGAGTTGTAGATTAATGCACAGTGATCATGCATGGGAAGGAGCAAAACAATACAATTTATTTACTGTAAAAATGGACTTTAAAGGAAGGTTTAATTGCTGAGTTTAAATAAATCCTTTATACTGGGCTCTGCGCGCTGGTCCTTTCTGCGTGAGCTCCTGGGCCGCGGCCGGGTCCGGGCAGAGGCCTGAGTGCCCGGCGGTTTCCAGGTCTGTCCAGAGTCTGCCCGCGGTGGGCGGAGTGGACGGAGACGAGGGGCCCACGCAGGGCACGTCTGGTAGTTGTAGATACGAATAGACGGGGGTTTATTCGACTTCGGAGAAACCAGATCCGCTCAGAGGGCGGCGGCCTGTCCGGGGTCGGCCCCCCCGAGGTCGGCGCCCCGCTGCCCGGGTTCTGGGCGGAGGGTGGGGGGCTGCGCGGGGGCCGAGCCACGACGGACGCCCCGCTCGTGCGCCACGCTTCATTTGAATCCGAGTCGCGTCCAGCAGGATGGCTGGGTTTCAGGAAGTTTGAGCGGAGCGCACGTGCTCTACGCGCGCTTTTGCCCCCGATCCACGCGGACGAGCAGCGCCCGCTGCCCCGAGCCGGGCGGACCCGCGGCCGTCGTCGTGACCCTCCTCCCACGGGCACGCCGGCCTCCCGGAGCGCGGCTCGTCCCCAGGGTGCGGTTCGCGGCCCGGCCCCGCCCGGGATGGGGGAGCTCTGCGCCGTCGCAGCTGCGCGTCTGTGGGATGGGAAGGGTGTCAGTCCCCCGGGTACGGCGCTGGGTGCGCGCGCTCGCACACGGCGCACACGCAGAGGGCGTGCCGGCACTGCCAGGGTCAAGGAAGGGTCTAGAAGACGGTGCGGGAGGCCTTAGGTGGGCTGAGCCCCGCAGTGGGGCGGATCCAGGGGCGCCTCCTGCCTCTGGAAGGCGGTGGGCGAGGGTGGACGGTGGCGTCCGGGGAGGGGCGGACCCGCAGCCCCGGGGTCGGGGGGTGGTCATGTGCCAGGAGCGGGCCGGCCCTCTCCCTGGGGGCGGGGGCAGGGGCAGGGGCCCCTGTGGCCGTCCTCACCCCCAGCCCAGCCGTCTCGGGCCCTGGCAGCCTTGGGTCAGTGGGGATGGGGGCCAGGACCCTCTGTGAGGAGCTCGCGCCGCCTGAGCAGCCGGGTCTACGCGGGGCCTGGGCTGGTGGGCGGGGCGCTCAGGCGCAGAGCGAGACGGGGGCTCAGAGCACGAAGGACGGCCCCCAGGCCCACCTGCCCTGGGCTGTTCTGGGGCGCTGGGAGTCGGCCATGAGCCCAGGCAGAGGCCCGCGGGTGCCCTGCTCCTGGGGGTGCCCCTCCTCCCGGCGTGGACCTGAGGCCAGGCGGCAGGTCCTCCCGGGGGCCTGAGCCCCCTCCCCAGCCGCGGACACACAAATGAGGCCACGCCAGAGCCCACTTTATTCCAGGATGTGACACAAAGTGGGGAGCAGAATGCCCCGCCTTGGGGACCCTCTCCCAGTCCCCTCGAGGGCTGGTCCAGGGCTCCCCTGCAGCGGACACATCTCAGCCGAGCAGGACGGGAGAGCTGGGGCTGCCCGGGTCCCCCCGCAGTGACACACTGCAGCCTCCTAGGGAGACCGCACCCCGTGCACCATCCCCACCCCCCAGCCGTTCTCACAGATGCCCGCCCACACTGGACAGAGCCAGGCCACCTGGGGAGGGGGCTCGGTGGCTGCACCTACTGGCCAGCCCACAGCACGCTGGAGGCCGGTGGGGGTGAGTGGGGCCCAGGCCTCTACTGGCCTCATGGCAGCTCAGGCCACCACCCTCCAAGAGTTCAAAGGCCTCAAGGTCAGGCTAGTAGGGTGGGTGGCTGGTCAGCGCCAAGCCGGGCACTCGAGGTGCTCCCCCTCCCGTCTCCCTCCCGTCTCCCCCCGACCCAGGCAGGTGCCCCAGCGCCCCACGACTGACACACAGCAGATGCTCAATAAATACGTGTTGGGGGGCCGGGGGACGTGGGCAGGATGGCAGTGGGCGGGGAGGCATGCAGGCTGGCCCTCTGTCCCCAGGCCCAGCCTCCTGTCGGGGCGAGTCCTCCTGGGGGCAGGGCCGGGCCTCAGGGAGGGAGGGTCCGTGGGGAGGGGAGTGGGAGGGGGTGTCACAGATGGGGGCAGCAGCATGATGGGGTCAGAGGTCAGGCCGGGCAGCCCGCTGTGAGCTTCCAGAGAAACAAGTCCCGGTGGCTGAGGCTCAGGCCCCGCGGCCGCATCTGGGCTGCCCCTCGGGGTGGGGCAGGGGCTGGCCCGCGCCCTCCGTCCACAGCCCCGCATCCGGCCGCCACCTCGCCGGCCGCGTCTAGTGAGTCCAGTCCCTCGGCCACCAGGACGGTCTCCGCTAGGGTTTATGCTTGAAGTGCGCTTCCACTGCAAAAGGGACAGGCGTCCAGCGGGTCAGGGCCACACGGGGTGCGGGCACAGTCCCCAGGCCGCCCCTCCCAGCCCTCACCTGCATACTCCTGGGGCAGCATGGGCCTGTCCACGACCTTGCGGAAGGCCTCCACCCACGCCCGCTGCTCCGACTCTGTCTCGCAGGCCAGCAGGAACTTGCGCTCCGGCGTGACGATGGTGATGCCGTGCGGCCAGTGGTGGCCCTGGGTGGACGGCGGGAGCCCGTCCAGCACCGTGTAGCCGCTCTCCTTGCTGCCGATGAAGACCTCCCCTCGGGCGAAGGCGTCCTGCCGGCGGGGCCAGGCTGAGCGGCTGGTCCCAGGCCCCCGGCCGGCCCACCTCATGCAAGGGGGCAGCCAGGGCTGTGCCTCCTCCCTGCGCCCAGCTTTGCCTGGGCCCCCAGATCCAGGGTGATGAGGGGAGTAGGAGCCCGTCCCCCCGAGGCCTGGCTGACCCACGGCCCCGGCCCTTCCTTACCAGGGGGTCCTTGAAGTACATGAGCCTGCGGTCATCCATGGTGAACCAGCGCTTCCGGAAGCCTTCTGTTTGCTGTGCGTCAGAGCGTGCAGTGACTGGCTGGTCGGCCCGAGGCAGGCCCCTGTCCCCAGCTGACCACAGCTCCCCACCAGGAGGCCAGGGCCGGATGTTCACCCACCCACCCGTCCACTCTTTGCTGCCTCCTGCAGGCCATGCTGCATTCTGCTGTGGCCCTCCCACCCTGGCTGCACACAGGGCCTTTGCACGTGCTGTCCCTCCCTCTGCACAGCTCCTCCTCACTGGGCTGACCCCCAGACCTCCCTGTGGGCCTCAGGTAGGGTCCGGGCGTGGGTGGCAGGCTGCTCTGCACCACACTGCCCAAAGCGCCCCCATCTGGCCTGCGAGGCCACCCGGGACCTGGGATCGGAGCCACCTGTGTCTGCCCCTACCCCGGCCCATGGCAGGGAAGGGCGGAGCTGACTCCACAGGGCACAGTGGGGTGCCTGGCCCAAGTAGGGGACAGGTATGTGACAGGGGCGAGGCAGGGCTGGGGCCTGACCCAGAGCCCCACCGTCCGGGCCAGTGGGGCCCCTTTCTTACAAAACATTTCCGGGCCAGGCGACCCACGCCAAGATGACCCCCCGAAACAGGCAGCCGCGCCGCGCGTGGGAGGGTCGCTGGCACTCCCGGCCTCCCGCCGCCCCCAGGGGCCCGAGGTTCGGAGCCCGGCAGCGGGCCCACCCACCTTGGGCCCGGTCTTCTCCATGTAGCCCTCCTTCAGGTAGTTCCTGGAGAGCTTCGGCACCAGCTGCGGCAGAGAGCGGCTCAGCCCGGCCCCGCGGCCCCGGGCCCCGTCGAGCAGGGTCCCTGTGGTCACCTCCCGGGGCCTCGGCGGGCAGGGCAGGGCACTCTGCGGCCCAGGCGGGCCCTTGGTCAGCCCCCGACACCACCCCCCGCTAGGAAGCACGACCCCCAGGGGAACAGCCGCGCCACTCACGTCTGCGTCGCTGGCGCCCGGGAAGGCCACCTGCAGGTAGTGGAAGCGGGCGGCTCGGAGCGCGTTGAACCAGTCCACCATCTCCTGCGGGCAGAGGCGGTGTGGGCCGCGGCCAGGGCGGGCGCCCCCGGAGCCCTGCCCCCTCGGCCCCTCCTCCGGGCGCCGGGGTCGAGGACGGGCTGCCCCCACTCAGGCCGGGCCGCCGCGCGGGGCGCCGTGCAGGGGGGAGGCCCGCGGGGGAGGGCGGTCCACGCGGGCGCCGACCACGCACCAGAGCGTCCAGTGTGGCCCGGCGCGGGGTCGGGCAGGCCGCTCGGGAGGGGCGGGCACAGCGGGCGGGGCCGGGCGGCCCTCCCTGCTCTCAGACGGCCGCTTAACGCCCCGCTACTCGGAACCGCCCCAGCCACCCAGAGCGCGCCCCGCTGCTCCCGGCCGCCCGCCCCACAGACCCCGCCCACCTCAGGCCCCGCCCCTCAGCCCCACCCACCACGGGCCCCGCCCCTCAGGCCCCACCCACCACAGGCCCCACCCCCTCAGGTCCTGCCCAGACCCCGCCCACCACAGGCCGCACCCCTCAGGCCCCACCCACCACAGGCCCCACCCCCTCAGGTCCTGCCCAGACCCCGCCCACCTCAGGCCCCGCCCCTCAGGTCCTCCCAGACCCTGCCCCTCAGGCCCGCCCAGACCCCGCCCACCTCAGGCCCCGCCCCTCAGCCCCACCCAGACCCCGCCCACCTCAGGCCCCCGCCCCTCAGCCCCACCCACCACGGGCCCCGCCCCTCAGGCCCCACCCACCACGGGCCCCACCCCCTCAGGTCCTGCCCAGACCCCGCCCACCTCAGGCCCCGCCCCTCAGGCCCTGCCCAGACTCCGCCCCCCACAGACCCCTCCACCACCGGACCCCTGAGGCCCCACCCCAGAGACCCCGCCCCTCAGGCCCTGCCAAGGCTCCACCCACCACAGGCCCCGCCTCCACTGGCCCCCTGAGGCCCCGCCCACCACAGGGCCCGCCCTTCAGAGGCCCCGCCTCCACAAGCCCCACCCTGAGCCCCTTCACAGGCCATGCCCCTCGATGCCCCGCCCCTCGAGACCCTGCCCTGCGCAAGCCCCGCCCCCCATGGGCCAGCACAGGACCCCTGACCCAGCCCTGCAAATCCAGGCCGTGACCTCCACTCTGGACCCTGCCAGGAGCCTCAGCTCATCCCTGGTGCCCCCACCCCATTCCCGGCACCACTGAGTCTTCCGGTTCCTTCTCTCTCCCCTGGGGCAGAGCCACATCTAATGGGCGCAGCTGCATCCAAGCACCAGGCCAGGCACCAGGCTCTCAGGGGCAGGGAGGAGAGGGGCCGCTGTGCACATGGAAAGGCCCTGGGCTCCATCACCTGCCCCTTCCCTCCCTGGCCTGGTCTCCCCGAGGACAGCGGGGGCAGAGCTCCTGGAGAAAGCCGAGGCCGGCTCGCGCCTGAGCCAGGTTCCCTCCTAACACCTGTAAACGCTGCACCAGTAGCTGGGCTGCTTCAAGGCCTCCACCCGTGAGGTGGGCAGGGCCGCAGCAGACGCAGGTCTGCTGAGGACGGGAGACCCAAGCCAAGGGGGTGGCGGGGACGCAGCCCCCAAGGGCCGGCAGTGAGCTGCCCTCGGCCCCCTGGACGCGGGAGGGGCTGCGGGAGAGCTGGCTGACAGACGGCCCTCGCCCCGCAGAGGACGGAGCTCACTCTCCGCAGAGGGCGTAGGAGGGTCTTGGCCCAGGAGATGGGGAGCCCCAGTGCGGGCGTGCACGTGGGGGCACCGCTCCAGACACGGGGAACTGTGTGACTACGCACACACCAAGGCCCGAGAGCCCCATCCCGCTCAGCCCCACAGTGCGGGGGGCAACCGCGTCTGCACGAGGCGGAGGAGTGCTCTCGGGAGAATCTGACAGCCCCCCAGGAGGGCTCACACGGAAGACAGGGAACAGAGCACGGGAACAGACAGGAAACAGCAACTCCAGAGAGACACGCTGCTCAGGGAGAAGCCGGCTTCAGAATTTGACAGGAACAATCAGGTTAGAAAACAGGAACAGTGCCCTTTGTGAAACGAACACTCCGAGAGCCAAAGGGAGCTCCGCGGAATTAAAACACCGCAAGCAGAAGTACAACTTCCAACAGAAGAGCTGGAAGACAAACTTGAAGCTTCCCAGAAAGTAGAGAGAAATAAAAGTGCGAACACAAGAGAGAACCAATCTGAGACAGCCGATGGCTGAATGATGAGTTCCAGAAAACAGGAGCAGAGAAAGTGGGGGAGGAAACTGTCAAATAATTGAAGGAAATACTCCTCGACCTCGTGGACGTGAATCCCTGGGTGGGGAGGAGTCACCGAGCTCCCGCACAGAAGAGGGAGACGGGGCCAGACGCGGGGAGGTCATCAGCAACTGTCCGGGGCCAAGGAGGCGGTGGGGCAGTGCCTTCAGGGTCACGACGGGACGTCAGGTCCAACTCAGAATTCTATGATGAGCCAAACTCTACATCACTCAGAGGGTAAAGCTGTCGGATGTGCAGGGTCTCTGGAAACTTGCTTCCCAGGCACTTTCTCAGAAAACCACTGAAGGCCGTGCTCCACCAAGAGGAGGGAGGAAAGCGAGAAAGACTGGGGGCCCAGGGAGCAGAGCCAGCCCCACAGTGAGACAGGGCTGCAGGAGGGGCGCCTCCAGAGGGCTGAAGTCGGCTGCTGCCCGGGCGCCTGACCACATCCAGAGACCCAGACAATCCGCGGAGAGTGTGGGTGAGTTAGTGACGAGCACAAGCTCACTAGAGGGGAAAAAGCCGCCAGGTCTAGGGGAGAGAAAAGATCACGCAGGAAAGGAAAGTGATACGGTCTGCTCCACTGCTCAGCGTCACAACACCGCAAACGCTGAAGACATGGGGGCGAGACTGCAGTGTAAGTGTGACGGGCGGTGGGGAACAGGACACGGCCGTGCGCGTGAGGGGCGGGGGCAGGAGGGAGCTGAGCCTCGTCTTCCACAGTGGGCGGTCGTCAGTGTGGCCTCCGCAGAAGATCGGGCAGCAGCACATGCATGTTATTCCCACGCCTGGACGGAGAGCTGAAAAGGGGATTCTGGGAAGATGGCAGGGCAGGGAGCACCTGGAAACTGTCCCCCCACCTGGACACCGACGGCACCAGGGGTCTGTCTGAGGTACAGTCGCACACTGCGTCATGACATTTCAGTGAACGGCAGACGGCACACACACGATGGTCCCCAGGATGAGAACCACGTAGCCTGGGTGTGTGGAGGGCTGCGCCATCTGCATTTGCGTCAGTGCAGTCTGTGACGTTCGCACGATGACACCCTTCTCAGAACATGTGCCCATTGTTGCGTGACATGTGACGGTAACTATTTTGAAACTCAAGTCTGTTGAAATCTTGCAACTTCCAGGGGAAGACTTGGACACAAACTGCGGTTAATTTTGGTCAGTTTTAGCTCTGAGCACAGCAGCAGCTCTCACGTCCTGCCCCTACCCACAGCGGGCAGCTGTGCCGTGTTCCTGCAGTGGCCTGCACACAGCTCGCAGGAGCCGGGGTGGGCAAGGAGGGCCCTGTCCTCCACGTATCAGGGGCCTGCGCTCTCATGACTGACTGCTGCTTCTGATCACGGGGGTGCAGACAAAGAGGGGGGTGACCATTGCTGCCCCTGCCCCGCTTGGCAAGCCCCTCCCCCTCTGGCCGAAGTGACTTCCAGGGGATTGAAGGGCCAGCACCATCTTCCTCTCACCTTCATTTTTTGCTCTTCCCTTTGGGACCAGACATTAAAGACTAGGACATTCACAAGCAACTGCACGTGGAGGAAAATTAGAAAGTGACCGTGCACGCCCAAAGGCCTAAGAAGACCTGAAGTTTACACCCGGCTCATCTTCAGCCTACACAGAGATGGCATACACAATCAAAAAACTAAAATAACAAAAGACAGCAAACCCTGGGGAGGGGGAGAATCTGATTCCAGAGTTACCAGATTACTAGATTCAAATGTCCATGCTCAACAACAAAAAAAACCCCGAAGGCACGCAAGAAAACAGGAAAGTATGGCCCATTCAAAAGAAAAAATAGGTCAACAGAATCTCCCTGAAAAGCCCTAATGGTAGATAGTGTTTAGAGAGACTTTAAAACACAGTCTTAAAGATGCTCAAAGAACAAAAGAAAGATGTAGAGAAACTCAAGAAAATGATGCATAAACAAGATGGAAGTATCAATAAAAAGAAAACCTAAAATGAAACCAAAAGGAAATTCTGGAGTTAGAAGACCAATAACTGAAATGAAACATTCACTAGAGGATGTCAAATCAGACTCGAGCAGGGAGAAGAAAGAACCAGTGAACTTGAAGACAAGGACAAGGAAACGACCAAGGTTGAGAAACAGACAGAAAAGACTGAGCAGAGCCTGAGGGACCCGCGGGACACCATCAAGAGGACCAGCACACGCACCACGGGGGTCCCAGAGGGAGGAGAGACAGAAACGGGCAGAAGAGAACACTTGAAGAAGTCTGGCTGAAAACTTCCCAAATCTTTTCAAAGACACGACTGTGAACATCCACGAAGCTCAAAGAACTCCAAGCAAGACGAACTCGGAGAAGCACACGCTGAGACACATTACAGTCAAACTTTCAAAACACAAAGAGAGACTCTTGAAAGCAGCAGGAGGGAAGTGACTCACCACATAAAAGGGACTCGTAATGTGACGAGCAGATCTCTCGTCACAAACACTACAAGCAGAAGACAGCCAATATCGTCAAAGGACTCAAAGAAAGAAACTGTCAATCGAGAATCCTATATCCAGAAAAACGGTTCTTCAAAAGAGGGAGAAATCAAGACATTCCCAGATAAAGAAGAGCTGAGGGGGTGCGACCACCGGACCTGCCCTGCAAGAAGTGCTCACGGGCGTCCTGCAGGCGAGACAAACGGACGCTGGACAGCACCCTGAAGCCACAGGGAGAAATGCGGATCTCAGTAAAGGACAACACGTGGGCAAGGATAACGGCGAGTACTGTTGGAACAACAGCTTGGAACTGTACTTTTTGTTTTTTATGTAATTTAAGAGACTAATGCAGTTAAAAGAATTGTTTATCTTTTGGGGCACACGATCATAAAGATGTAATTCTGTGACGTCAACAACTGACACGAGTGGGATGGAGCTATAAAGGAGCACGGTGTCTCTGCGTTACTGATGTCAGCTGGTATAAACTCAAATCAGAATGTTACAACGTTAGGAAGTTAAATGTAATCCCCATGGTAACCACAAAGAAAATAGCTAAAGAATATACACAAAAGGTAATTAAAAATAAATTTAAACATTTCACTACACAAATCAACTAAACACAAAAGAAGGCAGGAAGGCAGGAAATGACACAAAAAAAAGCTACAGGGCATAGAGAACACAAACAGAAGTCAGTCCCTTCTTATCAGTAATCATTTTAAATGTAAATGGATTAAACTCTCCCATCAAAAGACAGAGAGTGGCAGAATGGACAAAAACACGTGATTTAACGACATGCTGTCTGCAAGAGACACACTTAGATCCAAAGACACAGACAGGTTGAAGGTGAAAGGATGGAAACGATAGTCTGGGCCAACGGTGACCAGCAGAGAGCAGGAGTGGCTGTACGATTATCAGACAGAATGCATTTTAAGTCAAAAACGTTACGAGAGACGAAGACGTTATCTGTCAATCAAAGCCTCGATGTAGAAAGAAGACAAAACAATTATAAACGTTTATGCACCTAATGACAGACCATCAAAATGTACGAAGCAAAACCTGACAGAACTGGAGAGAGAAATAGACAGTTTTGCAATAATATTTGGAGATTTCCACACCCCACTCACAGCGATGGGCAGAACAACCAGAGAGAAGAGAGGTGAGGAGACACAGGGCGTAACACGGCAGACCAACTAGATCTAACGGAACAGAGCCCGCGACTCAGCAGACACATTCTTCTCAAGCGCACAGGGGGCGTTTTCCAGGACACACTGTATATTAGGCCAGAAATTAAGTCTCAGTGGGTTTTAAAAAATAGGTTTCATACAAAGCATCTTCTCTGACCACAACAAGATGAAATGAGAAATCAGTAACATACAGAAAACTGGAAAATTCACAAAATTGTGAAAGGCAAACAACCAACAGATCAGAGAAGAAGTCACAAGGGAAATCAGGAAATACTTAGAGAAGAAGAAGAATGAAAACACAACATAACAAAACTTACAAGATGCAGCAAAAGCAGTACTAAGGGGGAAAGTTATAGCTACAAATGCTTACATTAAAAAACAAGAAAGCTCTCAGATCAACAGCCTAACTTTACAACTTAAGGAACCAGAAAAAGAAGAACAAACTAAACCCAAAGCAAGAGGAAAGGGGAAAAAATAGAGATAAATGAAATAGAGAACGGAAAAACAAGAGAGAAAATAAATGAAGCCAAAAGTTGGTTCTTCAACAAAATTGACAAACCTTTAGCAAGATGGACAAAGAAAAAGAGAAAACTCAGATTACTAAGATCAGAAGTGAAAGTGGGGACATTACTACCAATTTTACAGAAATAAAAAGGATTGTAAGAGAGTACTAGGAATGATTTACACTGAATAATTGGACAACCTGGATGAAATGGTCAACTTCCCAGAAACACAAGACTAAATCAGGCAGACAGACACTCTGAGCAGACCTCTAACAACTAAGGAGACTGAATCAGTGATGGAAAACCTCCCAGCACAGAAAAGCCCTGCGCCCTGTGGCTGCCCTGGGGAATCCCACCAAACACTCAAAGAACCGCCATCAATCCTCCTCACACTTCTCCACAAACCTGAAGAGGACGGGACACTTCCTAACCCATCCTACGAGGCCAGCATGACCCTGACACCAAGGCCAGACAAAGACGCCGCAAGAAAAGAAAACTGAAGACCAATATCCCTGACGATCATTGATGCAAAATCCTCCAGAAAATACCAGCAAACTGAATTCAGCAGCGTATGAGGATTACGCCCCATGACCAAGTGGGATTTATTCCTGGAATGCAAGGACGGCTCAACACGTGAAAGCCAATCAGCATAATACCCCACGTTAACAGAATGAAGGGGAAAAAACACACGATCATCTCAACTGATGCTCAAGAAGCATCTGAAAAAATTCATATGCAATCTAAAGGGAACTCAAATAGACAAAACAACCCTAAAAAGGAAGAATACAACTGCAGGAATCTCACTTTTGATTTCAAAACTTATTACAAAGCCACAGTAATGAAAACAGTGTGGTCCTGGCGATAAAGACAGACACGCAGACCAACGGAATAGGGTCCAGAAATGAGTCGTCACGTACACGATCAAACGGTTTATGATGAGACCATTCTATGGGGAAAGGACAGACTTTTCAGCAAACGGTGCTGGGAAACCTGGACATCCACACGCAAAGAACGAAGCTGGACCCTCACCTAACACCACGTACAAAAATTAACTCAAAAGGGATCAGTGACCTAAATGAAGACCTAAAACGATAAGATTCTTAGCAGAAAACGGGACAAAAGCTTCACGACTTTGTGTTTGGAAATGATTTCTTGGATACGACACCAAAGGCACAGGCAACAAAAGAAAAAACAGACAAACTGGGCTTCATGAAAATTTAAAAATTGTATGCATCGAGAGACTATCCACAGGGTAAAACAACAATCCACAGAATGGGAGAAAACATCTGACTAGAGATAAATATCCAGAATATACAGAGAACTCCTCAAATTCAACAAAAAAACCAAACAACCTGATTAAAAAATGGGCAAAGGACTTGAACAGACACTTCCCCAAAGAAGACATACGAATGGCCAACAAGCACATGAACAGATGCTCAGCATCACTAATCACCAGGGAAACGCAGATCCAAATCAAAAGGAGACACCACCGCACGCTCATTAGGCGGCTAAACTGAAAAAAGCAGAAACTCGTGTCAGAGGGCAAAGCGGAGCCCAGGCGCACGGCTGGCGGGAACGTGAGATGGGGCAGCTGCTGTGGACAACAGTCTGGGGGCTCCTCAAAACACCGAAAGTAGAAGCACCATACAACCCGGCAATTCCGCTCCCAGCTGTAGACCCAAAGAACTGAAGCGGGGTGTTGAACCAGATATTCGCACACCCACGTTCACAGCAGCATGACAAGAGGCAGAAGCGACACGTGTCCACCGAGGGATGACGGACAGAGAACGTGGTCCACCCACACAGGGGAGCACCACTCAGCCTTGAAAAGGAGGGAGACCCCGACACCTGCTCCCCCGTGGATGGACCTCCCGTACACGACACTCAGTGAAACGAGTGAGTCACTCAAGGACACACTGTGCGATCCCACTTGCATGAGGTCCCTGAGTCGTCACGTTCACAGACAGAAAGGAGACGGAGGGGCCGGGGCTGGGGACGGGGAGGGGCGCGAGTGTTCAGTGGGGACTGAGTTTCTCTGGCGAGAGGGAACGTCCTGGAGGTGATGGTGTGACGGCCGCACGACAGCGTGAGCGTGCTCAGTGCCCCAACTGTGCACTGGAAACGGTCGAGCCGGAAACTGCCGTGTTACGGGTATTTCGACACCACAAACAAGGGAAGAACAGGGTTGACGGCCGCTGCTCTGGGGACCAGCCCAGGCGCTCTCGCTGTCGAACCACGTGCACACACGCTCGCGACGAAGGCCGAAGGGGCAGAGCGGGCACTGCCGACCAGAGCACGGACGTGGGGTTTGCTCAGGGCCCTGCCGCGCCCTCCGGAGACGCTGGTGGGAGGGAGGGGGCCGCCAGGGCGGGACGTGCAGGCCGGCACAGCCACCACCTCCTCGCGTGGCTCCGGGCCCCTCCCGCCCCCAACTCCCGCCCTGGGTGGGTAGCGAGCTCTGCCCCACCCCGCCCCCCAGCCAGCCCACGCACCCACCTTCCCGTCCTCGTGGTAGACGAAGATGTTGCGGGTGCTGTTGTCCTTCAGGTAGGTGACCTGCAGGCCGTGGGGGTGGCCGATCTTGGCTGGCTGGAAGGTGGCATTCAGATGCTCGATCTTCATGACGGCCTTGGGCTCCTTGGCCTGGGAAGCAAGGCTGGGCCTCAGCGCCAGGTGGGCAGGGAGCCCCAAGCTCCAGGGGGCAGGCAGGGCGGGCTCTGCCGATGCTGGCCGCAGATCTCCTGTGCTGTGTGGCTTTGGGTGAGCTACTTACCCTCTCTGGGCCAGGCTTCCTGGTCTGTCACTCTAAGGTAACAGCATCCCCCTCCCAGGGGATGGCAAAGGCTGGCGCTCACCTCTAGGTAGACCCCTCCTCTGGCCCTTGGGCACACAGCTGCTCTGTCTGGTCTGCCCCCACCCAACGCCAGGCCCTCCCTGTCCTGTCCTGTCAGCCTGGCATCTCTCTTCTCCTTGCACAGGGGGCTGGCTGGCTGTGGGGTCAAGGGCCAGAAGCTGCCCGTGGTTTCTGTCCCACAGGGGGATGTTCCCACCTGGAGCTGGTGGGGCCGGGCTCGGCCAGCTGCAGGGCCTTCCAGACCCCCGCCCCTCCCCACAGCTGCCTGGGGGTTCCAGGGTCACTGCAACATGTGCTTGCTGGGTGGGGTGACCACTGACCTCAGCCAGCCCCCTCTGTCCTTCTCAAGCCTGGGAGTGCCCACCGAGGAAGGGCTGGCCATCTCTGTGCCCCCAGCATCGCCCAACCCAGGCCTGGCCCTGGGGAGTGACTGTGAGCGAGGGGCGGATGGGGGTGTCCCAGGGGAGTGACATGTCCTCACAAGGGGTGGGTGACAGGTCCTCATGGGGGGGTAGTATGTCCCCACATGGGGTGACGTGTTCTCATGGTGGGTGGCGTGTCCCATGGAGGGTGGCATGTCCCCATGGGGGGAATAGTGTGTCCCCATGGGGGTAGCATGTCCCCATGGGGGGGTGGCATGTGCCTGTGGGACCAGCATGGCTCCCGGGATGCATGTGGGCAGCTGAGGAGGTGGTGCGGCTGTCCTGGAGGGGAGGCCAGGACACTACCCGACGACAGCACCTGCTACCGCCTGCCCCCGAGCCCGGCTCACGTCGTTCCTGTTGAAATACTTCAGGGCTCCCTCTCGTTCCGTCAGCACAAACTTCCGGCTTAGAAACTGCCCGTTGTCCCGGCCACGCTTCCAGAGGAAGCCCTCTCGGTATCCTGGGGAGAAGGGGGCTGTGGGTCAGAGGGTCACAAGGGACGGGGCCGAGGCCGCCATCCTGACCACGCGGAGGGCACGGGCAGGGGACTCCGGCCAGCCGTCCTGCCCGTCCCCAGGGACGTCAGCCCCGGGGGGAGGCTGGGTGGGCGCGAGCTGGGTGGGCGCGAGCTGGGCAGATGCAGGGTGCCGGGAGCCTTGGCCGCTGCTGCCTCCCACGGGCTGCTCGTCTCTTCCCTGGTGTTCTCCTGGAGGTGGCAGCGCCGTGGGAAGGGAGCTTCGGCGTCAGTGGACCCGAGAGACCCCTGTGCGGGCTGGCGTCCGCCCCCTAGTCCCAGGAACCTGGGGACGTCACCTTATTCGGCACAACTGACTTGGCAGGTGAAGGAGGGGCTGGGCCGGGCCAGGGTCCTCGTGAGGGGGCAGTGGGAGACGGGGCCGCGGCAGCACAGGGCGCCGTGGCGGTGGTCAGAGTGCGGGGAGCGGCCAGCCCTGCTGCCCCCACTGGCCCGGCGGTGGGGGCTGGGCCCCGAGGAGCCGGGAGCCACAGGGTTGCTGGCACAGCAGGACCGGAGCGCGGTGCCCTTGGGCACAGGTGCCCTTCCCAGGCCCCCACGTCCCACTCGCTCTGCCTATCCGAGAGGAGCCGGGGGACACCAGGGCCTGGCTGGGTTTCACTGGACACCACCCTTTTTGGAGCTTCACGGGGCTGCCCCCACGTCAGTGGTTCGTCCGTTTTCCTCACCGACGGGACCCTGTGGACGCTGCCCTGCCAACCCAGGCCCCGTGGATGGCCGCCTGGTTGTCTCCAGTTCTCAGTCCCATGAGCAGCTCTGCTGTGCTCCGTGTGACCGAATGTCCACGGGGCGCCCCGCTGTCCTTGGCACATTCCAGGGGTGGGGTCACCCGGTCAGGGTTTGCGGGCTCCTGTACAAACTGCCGTGAGCTTCTGAGCGCCCTGTCTGGGGAGTGGGTCCTGCTGCCACGGGGGAGAGGTGCCCTCTGAGGCCGGCTCAGGGTGCTGTGAGGGCCCGGGCGCGTGCGGCCCCCCTGCTGGAGCGCAGAGCCCGGCCGCCAAGGCGGCCCCATTCCTGACACCATGGAGACGGGCTGTTTGCTCTGCTCCCGAGACATGTGGCCATAAAAAGGCGGCAGCCTGGTGTCAGGGAGGGGGCAGCTGGCGCCTCCCGGTCTGTCCGTCTCGGGACGGTGCCAGACGGGGCCTGCTCCCTCCCCAACAGCTCAGAGGTCCCCACAGCTCTCAGAGCCTGGGGAGAGGCTGACGTGCCCCGGCCCGGCACACGGCACCACAGACACATCCCTCTGTGTGCGCTGGGAACGGGGCCACTGCCGTGTCCCCTAAGCCCAAGCAGGGCCCTACCCAAAGCGTTTGCTGACTGACCAAACGAGCACTTGGCCCGGGGAAAGCTGAAGTCCACTTGCCTTCGCATCAAGGCCGGCCTCCCCAGGCCCCGGGTCAGCCCCGTGAGCTGAGCGTGGACGCAGACGTGGCTGAGCTGCAGCTCTCTCGCGGCCGGCTGGAGGAGAGACGTCTGCAAGGAGGGCCCCTGCCAGCCCCTGTACACGGCCAGCGAGGCCCCGGCTGAGCGCTCGGCCGCCTTCGTCTCTGAACCCCCAGACCTCCAAGGCACACGCCAGGGTGTCTGCCCTCGCGCAGAAGGGGAAACTGAGGCTCCAAGACGTCAGGTCCTGGTCCCAGGTCACCTGGGTGGCGCTGGGTCTGGAGCTCCCTGCCCAGCAGGAGCCCTCGGCTGCGCTGCCCGTGGTGCCCAGCAGGTGGCAGCAGTGCCTCAGGACGCGAGGCGGCAGCCCAAGCCGGGGGAGGCCAGCCTGCTGCAGCCGCAGTGGGTGACGAGCTCCTGCTCTGCCGTGCACCCCACGTTCCCACTGGCCCACCCCTGGCCCAGCCAGAACCAGAGGCCGCAAGACGGAGGGAAGCGCTTGCCCAAGTCTGTCTGGTTCCCGTCCTTTCCCGACAGCCAGCCGCCAAGATGCCTAATTTCAGGCGCTGTGACAGCAACCGCAGTATTTTAGGATGGGCGCTGGCCAGGGTCCCTGACTGCGGCCCAGCTCGGGTATGGCCGTTTGGCCCTCAGCCTGCATCAGCGGCGCCCCCCTCGGGCTGCGCCAGCCTCTCCCAGCTGCGGACACCCCTGTGACAAGGGATGTGGCTGCCAGACTCTGCCATGGCCCCGACCAGCCAGCTCCCTGGTGCTGGGAGCCTTCCTGCCACGCCGGCCTCTCCAGCAGTGGGCCCACGGCCACGCTCACCAAGGCCCAGGGCCTCAGAGTCGCCAGATCCCCACAGATTCCAGGCCCCAGCTTCGTGCTGTCACACCCGGCTCACAGTCACAGCCGTCCCCCCAAGACGGGCCTCTCCAGGCTGCACGCAGCTGGGCTCGCACACACTGGAGCCCGGCTATGCTGGGAGGGACCGTGTTCTCCCAAAGGACAGGCCGGTCCCAGGGAAGAGGCAGATGCCTCACTCACCATTTACTGAGCACCTACTGTGTGCCCGTGCCTACTGTGCACCAGATCCTACCATGTGCCTGGTCCCACTGTGTGCAGTGCCTACTGTGTGCTGGGCCCTATCCTGTGCCGGGTGCCACCGTGTGCCAGCATCTGCTGGGTGCTGGGCCCAGCACCACCTGCTGGAAGGCTGGAGAGCCGGCCCACGACCCAGGTGCTTCTCCTCGGCCTCTTCTCAGAAAGTCGTCCGGGATCGCCCGGAACCAGCGCGGGAGGAGATTCTCAGCACCACAGGTGGCGATGAGACACCAGCGCACACCCGCTGGAAGGGCCTCAGCAGTCGCAACGCCGACGTCCAGGTGTGGGCCAGCATGCAGCACTGCGGCACCTTCTGCATGCCAGAGGGCCTGCAACGTGGGGTGGCCGCTCTCAAGACGCTCGGCACTTTCTCCTAAAGGTGGCAGACACCTGTCCCGTGACCCAGAGAAAAACAACAACCCAAGAGAGATGGATGCTACGATCCCATGAAAGCCAGGGCGCGTGTCTACTGGGGCTTTTCTCGTCGTCATACAACTGGACACAACCTGACACAGCTGACCGGTGGCCAAAGCAGCTGGGGCGCGGCGGGAGGCTGACCACGGACGTGGTGCAGAGCGCGGCTCCGCGTGCTGCGTTTGTCAGAGCCCGTGGAACCAGCTGCACACTGGGTGTGCACATTACATGTCCATTACACCCTATGCGTGTGAATACACGTGGACGTTTTAACTGGAGCGGGCACCACGGGGCCTTGTCTGTGGGCCAGGCTGGGCGTTCTGTGCCCAGGCCCCGGGGTGGCAGATGGGCCCCCACGCTGTGTGGCTTCTACCTGGGGGGTGCCCCGGTGGAGGGGTGTCCTCTGGGCATAGAGCCAGGGCCTGGGAGGCAGCGGGGAAACTGAGTCCTAGACCGCCCCACCCCAGCCACTCCGCAGAAGGCCAGGACTTGGGTCCCGGGCCTGCAAGCTCCAGTCGAATGCCGACAGGTTGCCGCAGGGCCCAGCACGGAGCAGCCACACCTTGTCTGGCACGGCTCCCCATCCCTCCCACCCCGTCCCTCCCGCCTGCTGCCCAGCGGCCCGCCCCGGCTCCCCGCCTGCTCCCGCCAGCTCTGCCCACCTCGCCGGGGACCTGCCCGGGCTTCTGCTATCCACGGGCGTGGGCCACAGCCTCTGGGGCACTTTTGGCTCTGTGCCCACCCACCTGGGTTCATTCTCTCCCTGGCACCCACCACGTCTCGGGTCGCACTGAGCCCCGCGGGGAGGGCTGCCGGCCGGGCAGGGCTCAGGCTGCGGCTGCAGGGGAGCCAGGTGCAGCCCCTGGGGTGGAGCTCCACTCCCGTCCTGTCCGCCTGAGAGCCAGCGCGCGGGGCGCCCAGACCAAGGGGCACAGCTCTGACCACCATCCTTCCCAACGAGCCTCTTCGGGCCCACAGAAGCCTCAGAGCCCCACAGCAACCAGGCCCCAGGCATGCCTCCACCCGGGACTCCCAGATGTTCTGGCTGAAATGGCCCAACGAGGCCAACGAGGAAAGGTCGGAGGCTGGGGGTCGGTCGGAGGGCCTGGCCAGAGCAGGGGCCCTATGCAGTGGGGAGTAAAAGCCCGGCTGTCTGGCGTTCTGGGAACAGTGAGCCGGGCCACCATCAGACAAAGGCCTCAGCAACAGCCGATGAGGCGGCGTTCCTGCGTGTGAGCGTGTGAGTGAACATGCGTGTAACATGCAAGCTGCATGCGACCATCCACACCTAAGAGCACACGTGTGAACGTGCTCGAAGTGCAGGTGTGAACACACGTGCCACTTGCGGCTGCAAATGGCGTGTGAGCGTGTGAACACGCAGGGCCTGCACCAGGGCAGCAGCGGCGGAGGGCACAGCGTCCATGTCCTGGGCTGTCCAGGGACGTCTGGCCCTCCCCACGTCGCCCAGCGGCTCGGCTAAGGGCAGGGGCAGGGAGGGCCACAGGAGGAGCGCGTCTGAGCCCCGACCCGGGCGGGCTGGCGGGAGGGGAGGGGCTACTTCGGGCCTGGCTCACGTCAGGGGCTCCAGACCACAGTCCAGAACGTCCAGCTCGTAGGTGTCAAGACGCCAATGTTCTGGCCACTTGGCAGGGCCCCAGGATGTGCGACTGGGACACCTGCCCACATGTGTTCCCTCGTTCGTTCATTCATTCAACAACCAGCACACGCCCAGCAGCTGCCAGGAGGGTCTGCTGGGCGTGGGGCTGCAGCGAGAGCCAGGAGGCAGGGCTCCGACCTGTAGGCCCACGTTATTGGGGTACCAAGCTGTCTCCCATTTTATGCACAAGGAATCCAGGGCCCAGAGACCCTGCCTGACCTCTGCAAGGTCACACAGCAGCCAGCAGGGAATTAGGGAGCAAGTCCTGCTTCCTGGGGGGAGGCGGCTCACAATGAGGCCAGGGGTCGGGCTAGGGGCTCCCCAGGGTCACATTACCCATCTCCTGAGCCCCCGCAGCACCCAGCACAGGGTCTGCACCCAGAGGAAGAGACCCCCATGCTCACAAACGGGTTTGCCAGACTCTGCAGAAAGTCGGCCACCTGCACCAGACATGTGGACGCCCCACTGGGTACTGGGCAGAGCTGGGGTAGGGGCCACCCCTCAGGGGCCAGGTTAGTCCAAAAGCACCCCCCCACTCCACACGCCCCAAACCGTGGGACCCACACACAGGGGTCTGAGGCAAGAGAGCAGCCAATTCGGACCCCTACATGGAAAACACTGCGGGGTCAGGACAGGCAGTCCTGAGTCCAGTGGGGAGCCCGCCCGGACCCACGGGGCACGGACAGTCCTAAGTCCTAGCCAAACCCCACAAACACCACCAGCTACCTCAGAGACACCTTGGGCCCACTGTGTACCCCACAGCTGATGTCCCAACAACAACCCTGCACTGGGCACCATGTCCTCCCCACTGCACAGATGGGGAAACCGAGGCACGGGGGTGGGCTCTGTCACTCAGTGAGGCCCTGGCCCCACCTGCCTCTGAGCACTCAACTCTCCCTGTGACATTTGGGACCCAGGCAGGACAGCACTGACTGCACAGCCAGGTGTCTTAGGAGGCAGTACCCTAACCCATGGCGGGGACCGGCGGAGAGGAGGCAGGGAGAGGATAACCCCACGGGAGGAACGGGGGTCCGACGCCTCGCAGGAAGCGCTGTGTCTGTCGGTGACTGGGGGCGGCCTGGCCCTCTGGACAACAGGGGGCATTGTCCGGCCTGAAAGGCAGCCATTGAGACTCTGGCTCAAGACAGAGCCAGTGTGGGGAGGGAGCCAGGAGCAGCTGTACCCAGGGTCAGCCCCCGCGAGCAGGGCCTGGGGTGGGGCAGGTGGGGGCGCACCCAGCCCAAGAGGCCCTGTTATCATGGGGGTGCAGGCTCCTCCCCACACCCAGGACCTCGGCTGAGGTGGCGGAATGGAGTGTGGACGGTGGGGAGTGCCAGGTCAGCACCCGCCTGTCCGGGGCCACCTGGACCCCAGCCCCTGCTGCCACAGGCCGGCCCGTGCCCTCCCTGCCACCAGGTCCCGTGAGACTCAGCCACGCGGGGTGCCAGGTCCCACCCGGCCTGTCAGTGGGTGGGAACGCACATGTGCAGTGACTGAGCAGGGGACGCGGCAGGCTCCCGACCCCGTGGGCCGGCCCCAGCATCAGCACACGCCTGACCACAGTATAGCCATCAAAGCCACAGTCACCTTGGGCAACACTGCTGACAACTTCCGCCCCGTCCACCGAGGTCCCTCTAATGTCCCCCAGCCCCAGGCTGCCGTCCAGATGGTGCGGCACGTGGCGTGACTCCTGGCCGCCGGCAGCCTCTGACGGTCCCGCATCTTGCTGTGCGTTCCACAGCCTCGGCATCTTGCGGAACGCGGTCGGTGTCCCGTCCAGGGTCCCGGGGCCGGGCTCACGTGGCATCTCCTCTCAGCTGAGGTGAACTGTGGCTCTCAGTGCGCATCGTCCACGCCCCTCGGTCACCCCAGAAGGGGGCTGCTGGGTCCCCCCCGGGAAGGTGCTACTTCCCCTCTGTCCTGGTCAGCGTCTCGGGAAGACACCAGGTAAATCCCGCCCCTCCTACTCCACCGCCGACTGGGCGTCCGCCACGGTCTGATCTGCTCCCGGTCCCCGGGGCTCCGACTGCTGGCCACCTCCCGCATCCCTCGATTCTCGCGCCTTCACTCGCTGGAATTCTGTGAGAAGGAGTCGTCCCTTCTCCCCTGTGACGGACTGACTCAGTTCTTTCTTCATCTGGGAACGGACTCTGGCGTGTACTTTATCCTCTGGGTTAAAATCCTCTATCGTCATTTGTTTTGTTGCTTGAACTGTCTGTTTGGTCCCAGGAGCTCCTGGATGCCGGGGGCCGGACTCTCCCTGCTGGGACGCCCTGAGCGCGGTCCGAGGCCGGGCAGCTGTGCAGGGTGACAGGCCTTGGCGGCAGGTGCACGCTGCTGTGCCCACTCCCCACACCCCAGGGCACCACACCCAAGCTGACGGTACAGGCTCCCGACACAGCACACGGCGGCCGGCCCTGCGACCCCGCGGGGCGGCCCATGGCTCCAGCTCACTCCGGGCAGGTCAGGCCGGGCGCCTCACCTCCACACTGCATTTCCCCTTCCTCCGCAGACGCACAGGGCACTTCTGCATTCGTGTGGGCCAGGGGGTGTGTCTTGCGGCCAATGGGGAGCCGGAGGGAGGCGCCTGGAAACCCCCCGCTGCTCCTCACGGCCGGGGAGGGGCGTCTGAGGAGGACCCACAGGGAGGGGGCAGCTCCGGGGTGGCCGGCCGGTCCTGGCACGTCTGCTCCACCTGCCCTCCTGCCCTGGACGCGGGCCGGCCGCCCTGGATGCTGGGCTCTGCTGCCCCTCCACCCTGCCGCGTGCTGGGCAGGACGCGGGTCTGGGGCACTGGGCTGAGGGGGCGGTGCCCCTGGGGCTTCCCGCATGCTGCCCCACTCCTGGAGGAGATCGGGGGCGGGAGGAGAGGGGAGGCCTCCGCAGCGAGCCGGTGAGATTTAGGGGCTGCTCCAGCAGGACCCACACACAGGACCACGGCTCAGGCCCCTCTGGGTCCCCAGAGCGGGGCGGTACCAGGACCTGGGGGCTCTCAGCCAGCGTACTGGGCACCTCCCCACATGACCCTGAGGTGGCCTTGCCCCGATGGTGGCCCCGTGAGGACCTCGGTGGAGGCAGGACACAAGCTGATGGCCCCAGGGCTCTGTTCCTGTGAATTGCAGGGCTGGGCCTGGGTAGGGGGGCATGGACATGACCACTTGGGGCCTGGGGAGGCGGCGGGCGAGCTTCGGGGGCGGGACGTGAGGGCTGCAGGAAGGGCCTCTGCACTGGCTCTGGAGGAGCGGAGCTGAGGCCAGGGTCGCCTCGATGAGAGGGAGCCCTCGGGGCCAGGCCAGGGGCCAGGCACTCAGAGGTAAGAGGCCACACGCGGAAAGGGCCAGAAGGCCCCACACTGCCCTTCAGGGTGAGAGCCACACTGGGCCGCTGCCTCCCACGCGGCTGAGGATGAGGACCCAGCGCACAGCGAGTGGTCCAGGACGCCAGCGCCGCCCCTCCAGCAGGTCCTCAAGACGCTGTCCTCTGCGGGGTGGTTCACGCGGGGTCCACACAGTCACGTCCGCGCCCCCGCTGCCCGGCAGCCCCCACAAGAAGCCCCCGAGTGCTCTCTCTGTGGCCGCAGCCCCAGCCACACTCGCCCACCTCCCTGGGCTGTCCTCACTGTGAAGGGTGGGCACCCTGTGTCCAGACGGACGACATCCCCACGGGGCCGCGCAGCTGTCCAGGGGGCTCGGGGGGAAACCGGCAAACAGCTCAGTCCTGGATGATTCGGTGGCTGGTAACCAAAGTTCCTTCCTCCGTGCCATGACCGGTTGCAGTTCTAGCCGTTCCGCCGCGTGGCTGACGGGCTGTTCCGGCGACTTGCTGCCCAACTCCACCCGGCTCCTGCAGACACCTCCCCGGGCCTGGGTCGCCCCGGCAATGGGTGCGTGAGCTGTTTTCCAGGAATCAGGACCCTGTGTCCACTCCAGGCCAGTTGAGACCACTGACCCATCAACTGGGCTGCGCAGACGTCCGACAGGCAACCTTTAGACGCCCAGAGGCTAAAAGCCCCGCCCTGAGATGTGTCACGTGCCATGTGGTGAGCATGCCTCCCGTGCAGAGGCGTGGAGACCATCAATCTCTCACCGCTGCTCACCCCAGATCATCTATCTGCACACTTCCCACCACCTCGCCCTGCACCCCACGAATACCCTGAGCCCCCATTTTCAGGGAGCCGGCTGGAGACTCACTCTCCCACCTCCTCGCTTGGCCTCCTGTGAGCTAACCCTCCCTCTGCTCGTGACCGGCTTTCCGGGCAACGGGCAAAAGTGACAGTAACAGGGGTGCTGCTCCCGCCGGCTGGGATGGCCTGACAGAGACGCAGCCTCCTCACAGCCACGGCCTTCAAAGGCCAGCCGCTCAGATGCTGCTAGGGTCCCCGCAAACTTCTGTCGGCCCGCCAACGTCTCACACGCTCCCGGGGGACTGGGGATGGCCCATGAGAGGAAGGGCAGACGATGCGCGAGCTGGAGGCAGCATCTGTGCGGGAACCACGGGCTGGGGCGGGGGGCGCGGTCCCCCAGCTCACCACAGCCGTCACACCTCTGGGCTCTGCTGGCCTCAGCCAACCTGAGCACCTGGAACCGACACCCAGATGCCCCTGGAGACCCCACTCTCCAAACGCCTGTGATGGCTCAGATCTGTGGGTTCTGCCGCCCTGGGTGCACCCCCACTTCTGGAACCCAGATCCCACTTTTTCTCGAGAGGACTGCTCCCAGTTCCAGAGGCAGGCACACACCATACCCCCCTGGTCATCGTGACTGGGTCCCACGCCCGTCCAGACCAGCCATCCCTGACCATCTCTGATGGAGCAGAACTGCCACCAGGAGGGTTGGTGCTAACCCAGGGAAGCAGAACCAGAGGTGGAAACATGGAAGCCAAGTCCTGACAACACCAACTGAACCCCTGGATCAAGCTGTGCCTGGAGCCGCTCCAATTATGTGAGCCAATCCCATTCGCGTTTTCTTTACACCCAGCTGAGGTGGATTCCTGTCACTTACAACCAGATGTCCCGACGGGAGGACAGACACAGCATTCTGTGATGCAGCGTCAGCCACCCTGCACCGCCTCTGAAAGGAGGCCACAAAGCGCTGTATGGATCGCTGACAGGTTTACGCCTGGGAGACAGAATTGCTCTGGGGCCTTCCCGGGGCTCCCGGGGCCGGCAGGCCGGGTGTCAGGCAGGGACGGAGCATGCGCAGACCCTGCGCTGACAGCAGATGCCCGTGTGCTGCCCTTGCTCTCTCATTAGGGACCGTGGGGAGGGAAGGAGATGCTGCAAGGGCGATGGTAATTGAATCAAGGCCACACGAGGGGGGCGGGGACAGGGGATGGGGGGGGCTGCTCCGAGGGTGTGCCGGCTGCACGCAGAGCCCCTCCTGGCCCCACAGCCCCTGGACTCAGGACCACTGGCCCTGCGCGGCCGTGTGGTGGGATACGGGGTTGCTCCGATGGGCTCTGGAGCCACCTCGCATCTGACCACCTGGCTGGTTTTCCTCGTGCTCAGAACGGGCATCACTCCCCGTGCTGACGGGACCACCGGGCGGCCTGGCCCACCCCTGGCTTTGGTGCTGCCTCTGCTGTGTGCCCGCTCACCCCTCCCCCTGCCAGGACCCTCCCCCTGCCCTCACCCGGAGCAGAGGCACGGCTGCAGGATCCCAGAGATTCTGCCGGCTCCGGGGAGATGGGGAGGGAACAGAGACAGAGAGAGAGACACGGACAGACAGAGACAGAGGCAGAGACCCTGTGGCCTCACCTGCAGAGTACGGCTCCTGCTTCTCGGGGCGCGTAAACTCCTGCCGCTCGTACTTGGCCCGGATCCACTGCTCCCGCAGGAGTCTGCAGAGAGAGGGGACAGTAAGCCGGGAGCCCGGGACCCAGCTGGCGGAGGGCGGGGGAACGCTCCCTGGGCCTGACAGCGGGGCCGAGGGCCGCTCCTGGGGCCCTGTGGGCACCCGGCCCTGGAAGCCCCGTGGTCAGGAGGGTGGCCGCAAACACTGGCCAGAAGGGCTGCAGCTTCCATTTTTAAAAGCATTTGCTCACCAGTTTCACCACTTAACACCCTGCCTTTAAAAACTGAGGTACAATTGCATACCATAATTCACCCACTTAAAGTGGTCGACTCAGGGTTCATGGCATGTTCACCACTACCCAGTTCCAGAACATTCCATCACCCCAAATAGAAACCTGTACCCATCCGTAGTCACCCCCTGCTCCCGCCCCCCCAAACCACGAGTCCACTTCCTGGCTCTGGAGTTGCCCGTTCTGGATACTTCCTGTAAATGGAGCCGTGCGTGTGTGGCCTTTTAGGACCGGCGTCCCCATGGAGCACGTGCTCTGGGTCGGCATGGCGTGGCGAGTTCCCACGGCTGCTTCCTATCCCACTGACCACCTCCCTTCAGCTGATCACTAGGATTTAGAGAAGGAAGAGGCCCCTGCCCCGTGAGGGAACACAGCATCTGTCCGCTGGGTGGGCTCTGGCAGAGAGAGCTGGGGGGCCCCGCCCGCACCTGGCCTGGGCCAGCACCGACCCTCATCAGGGAAGCTGTAGTCAGGGCACAGTAGGTCAGAGGGCTCGAAAGGGCAGCAGCCAGGGAAGGCCAGGCCGGCAGAGGAGGGGCTCGCTCTGCAGGGGGGCCCCTTCCCTGGTGGGCTGCACAAGCCTACCACTCCTTCCTCCAGGCCCCGCACTGATTATCAGCAAACCTAGCTCGGCCTCCCCTCCGCCCTCATCCGGGCTGCCACCTCCCTCCTCCCAGGCCGCCCCCCAGGGTCTGTTCTCCCCAGGGAGCCAGATGGACACAAGGCAACTGTGCCCTCGGCTCAATGCCCTCCACAGTCCTCCACTCAGCTCTTCCAGTGCCGACAAGACCCTCTGTGACCCCCATGGCCCTGACCTCATCTCCGTCCCCTGCTCAGCATGCTGCCTCCTCCCCATTCCTCCCACTCAGCCCCTGCCCACCTGTGCCCCCCGCAGCCCCCACACCTCCTCATCTCCAAGCTTGAATGTCCACGGCGGGGGAGGGGGGGGGCCTCCATGACCTTGGCCTTGACACCCAACCCCACCTCCCCAGACCCTTGCTGAACCTGCTCCGTGGCATTCCCATGCCGCTCTCACAGGCTGCACTCGCTGACTCTCCGGCCTCTGGGGTTTGCGGTCCTGCCCAGCTCTGTGCTGTAAGGTCCCAGGGCACGGACACGATCTTCCTGCTCCTCTGACGAATCCCTCTGCGGGGCCGGGTGGACAGCTCACCTGGATTCCCAAATATCCTGGAGATGTTGGCCCTGGTGTCCTCTGAGGCTGTCTCTCTGGGTCCCCACCTCCCCTCAGCCTGCGCCCCCTGCGGGACGGGGCGCGGAGGACCAGCAGATGTGCCTGGCCCCTCCCCCGTCTCTGCAGACTCAGGGGACCAGCCCAGAACCCTGACCCTGTCACCTGGGAGACGGCCCCCTGGCACCGCCTTGGAGGGTGGCTCTGAGGACAGTGCCAGCCACTGTCAGGACCCCTGAAGGCCAGGAAGCTGCCCCTGACTGTCCCCTGGCTGGGTGGCCCCCACAGGGATCAGGAAGAAACTGTCGGACACAGACTGAAAGCACTGCAGGACCTGAGGGGCCGCCCCAGGTCCCTGACGGCACCGTCAGCTGCTGCGCCAAGACCCCTGTCCCCAGAGGCCGCACGCCCCACTCCTGCCTCTGCCCACGTGAGCATAAAGTGACGGCACCACGGAGATGGCCGCCCCTCTGAGGACAACACAAGCCCGGTGCGAGGTGGAGGGCGGGCGCAGCCTTGGCCCCGCTCCCCAGCTTCCGGCTCTTCCGTGTCTGGTCACGAACACAGAACAGAACAGGAGAGCTCTGGCCTCGTGCTGGGCCCGGGTGGTCAGGCACGAAGCTGGGGTCGCACCCAGGTCCACCGGGATCCCCCAGTCCTCCAGAGGCCGCCTCGCACCCTTGGCCTGCCTCTGGGGCCCTGGCTCCATGCACCGGTGAGCATGCGTGTCCTGGGGCTGCTGTAACTAATCACCCCAGACGGGGTGTCTTGAAACAACAGGGATGGACCTTCTCCGGGTCCGGGAGGACAGTCTGCTCCAGGCCCCTCCAGCTTCTGGCGGCTGCGGCTTCCCGGGCTTGTGGCCGCACCACTCCCATCTCAGCCTCGTCGTCGTGTGGCTTCGCTGTGTGTCCCTCTCAGGCTCCCTCTCCTTTCTCTTACGAAGACAGCTGCCATTGGATTTGGGCCCACCCTAAAGCCAGATCATCTCGTTGGAGATCCCGCACTTGATCTCATCTGCAAGGACCCCATTTCCAAATAAGGTCCCTTCACAGGTCCCGCGGTTGGGACTTGACTTGACTTTGGGGAGAGACACCACTCCACCCCCTATGGGGGGCTAGCCTGACAACCCTGGGGAGTCAGTCCCTCTCGCGCCCAGTGTCACATCTGTAACACGGGGAAACGTGCCTGGCCTCTCAGAGCCGGGGAGGACCCAGCGTCACACGTGTGTGAGCCAGGGGCCTGGCGGACATCAAGGGAGCTGGCAGCCGTCCTGTGGCCTTGTCCATGCCCATCAGAAATGGGACCCAGGAGGTCTGGGGCTACTGCCTTGGCATGGATGCCAGTCCCATGGCTCACACCTGCACACAAGGGCCTCCTGGGCCTGGCACGGGAGCTTCCAGAAGCAGCAGCAGGAGGCAGCCCTGGGAGCAGGCACCAGGAGGGAGCACCCGCCCGCTTGGCAGAGCTATCCCAAACCACTCGCCCTGCAGGGTATCAGTGCCAGCCTGTCCCTGGGGGCTCCTGAGGCCATCTGGCCCAGCCTCCTGGACCAGGGAAGCACCCACAGGGTACCCACGACACGCCCAGCCCTGTGACGAGGGGTGGCCACACCTGCCAACAAGCCATGGACGAGAGCGGCTATGGGGCGCACCCACCTGCCGGCCCACTGTTGGGGGCCTGGCGTCCGACTGTCCTTACTGACGCCTTCTCTCTGCATCCCATCACCCTCTGAGTCACGTGTTCTAGGACACCTGCCTGGAGGCCCAGGGGTGGGCTTTCCCTCCTGGGGAGGTGAGCCCCCCCAGGGCCTCAGTTTCCCCTTCTGCACAGTGAGCAGCTCCCAAGGGGGTTTCTTTCTCTCCTTTGTACCAGGGGAAAACAGAGAGGACACACTATCCCCTCACTAAGCGCCGGGGCCCCCGCAGCTTTCGTGTCCGCCCGCCCCATGCCCCGGGGCCCCCGCCTCCTGAGGGAACCTGGCCACCCAGCATTTCATCTGTGTCTAGGCTGTGATGGGTTGAACTGCATCCCCCTCGACAAAGGATGCTGGAGTCCTCGCCCCCGGCCCTCAGACTGGCCCTACCGGCAGACAACTGGTGGCAGATTAATGACCTATGATGAGGTCGCCTGGAGTCGGGTGGCCAACCCAGTCTGACCCGTGCCCTTAAAGACCAGGTGAGTCACAGACACGCACGGAGGGACGACTCAGGGGGACACGGGGAGAGGCCAGCATCCACAGGCGAGGAGAGAGGACCCACCCTGTGCTGTGGATCTCGGCTCCAGCCTCGGGCCTGTGAGACGGTGAACCCTGTGGCTGCAGCCTCGGGCCTGTGAGACGGTGAACCCTGTGGCTGCAGCCTCAGGCCTGTGAGATGGTGAACCCTGTGGCTGCAGCGCCGGGCGGTGGAGCTGAGTCACCGCGGCCCCAGGAAGCCAGCACCCAGCCTCTTCAGGGGGGGCGCTCCGCCTGCCGGGGCCCTGGGGAGCTCGGGGCTCTGGGACTTCTCCTGGAACACGTGGCTGCCAGGAAGCGGGGGGCTGCTGGGTCCGTGGCCCCGTGGGCCCCAGGCCTCTCCCGCGGGTCACACAGGAAGCAGGGAGGGGCTGGTTTCCATCAGAAGTAAAACTGAGAGCCACCAGTATGACTGTCCTTCCCCGATGTGGGGACGGAAACTCCAGGGTGCAGGTGACACAGGAAGAGCCTGCGTCCCGGCCTCCTGAGCCACGCCCGCCGCTGAAACGACCACGTGGCCCGACCCTCTGATCCTTATCCCAGCTCGCCAGGTGGGCTCGGGGCTTCAGACAGGTGGGGGGGGCGGGATCAACACACCTTGGGAACCCACCCTGGGCCAGACTCTGCCACCCGGCGCCATCTCCATCCTCACAACACCCCGGCAGCTACCCATCCTCCCCACCTCACAGCTGGGGAAACCGAGGCCTGCGAGCCTTTGTCTCCCTGGAGCTGCTGCAGCGCTGGCCCTGCAAGGAGCCTGACCAAAGCGTGCAAATCAGGGAGCTGCACCCCACAGTCCACATCACGGGCCCAAAGGGACCTCCTACTGTTCCACAGCACTCTACAGTCTACAGAGGGAGTCGGTCCTCACCTCCCACCGCCCCACAGCTCCACAGTCCACACGGCGCTCGGTCCACGCTTCCCACCGCCCCACAGCTCCACAGTCCACACGGCGCTCGGTCCACGCCTCCCACTGCCCCACAGCTCCACAGTCCACACAGGGCTCGGTCCACGCCTCCCACCACCCCACAGCTCCACAGTCCACACGGCGCTCGGTCCACGCCTCCCACCGCCCCACAGCTCCACAGTCCACACGGGGCTCGGTCCACACCTCCCACCGCCCCACAGCTCCACAGTCCACACGGGGCTCGGTCCACGCCTCCCACCGCCCCACAGCTCCACAGTCCACACAGGGCTCGGTCCACGCCTCCCACCGCCCCACAGCTCCACAGTCCACACGGGACTCGGTCCATGCCTCTCACCGCCCCACAGCTCCACAGTCCACATGGGACTCAGTCCACACCTCCCACCGCCCCACAGCTGTAGACCTTATGCTCGGCATCGACGCTCTCCTGGTCCTCCTGGCCTGGCCTGGGCTGGCCTATGCCTACCGTGCGTGTGGACAGGGCAGGCTCTGCTCCATGCACCTCTCCCTAGTGGAGGATCAGGTGGGCAGGTCCCACCTAGGGTTCAGAGCACGCTCCCTCCCGGGGCACCTGGTCACCTGCAGCCCCTGGGAGGGACATGCATGGTCTCCATGAGCACTTCCAGAGACCAGGACGGAGGGAGATCGGCCAAGCATCCCGGTAAGGCCCGAGGCCCGGGACCCAGTCTGTCCTCCTAGCAGCTCAGAGGGTGGGAGAGGTGGGGCCCGTGCGCACAGACCCAGAGCATCCTGTCCAGATGCAGCTGCCTCCCACCCGGCCGGGCAGGCCTGCGGGGCCCACTCGCTGGGAGCCTGGAGCCGTGGCTGGCGTCTCAGTCTGTGACACCGCTCCGTGCTGGGGCGGCCCAGGCCCACCGTGAGGGTGAAGGAGCAGACGTCGCATGTGGGAGGGTGACGCCTCTAGGGAGCTGCTGGCCTCAGTCCCGTCTGTGAGGCGGGGACCTGAACGGGCCGTCCCTGGCTCTGTGCGGTTCATGGAGAAGATGCTGCCAAGCCCTCCCAGGTGCCCAGCCACGGGTCGGTTCACAGGGTGGGCCATTGTGATGGGGAGCCAGAGGGGCCGGAGTGCAGGGCCTGGCCGGGGGGCGGTGGGCCAGGTCCTTATCCCCTTCCCAAGAGGAAGGACGTTCTGGAGGAGGGCCACCTGCCCTGCACAGGCGGCCGAGAGCTGTCCAGCTGCCCAAGGAATGGGGGTCACCTGCGTGGAGACCCATCCCAGGTTCTGGGCTGGGGGATGGTCGGGCTCTGGGAGGACAGAGGGCCATGGGCGTCCTGGGGAAGGAAGGCCCAGGGCTGGGAGGAGGCTGGCTCAGGAGGTTAGAAGTCCTGGGGAGGAGGAGGGAGCCAGCAAGACACGGTCAGGGAGGAGGCCCCGAGGCCACGGCCAGAGAGGGAGGCGTCTGGAGGTGACGGCCGGCCTGAGCAACAGCTCCCGTGACAGGGGTAGCAGGCAGCATCTCCCAGCAGCCCCAGTGGAAGGAGCAGGAGACGGCCCCTGGGTGGGGGGGATGTTCCCTTGGGGCTCAGCCCGACCAGTCAGTTGGGAGCCCAGCCCCACCCCAAAGCCCCTCCCCAAGAACCTGGGTCCATAGGTCCCTCACAGTCACCCCTGACCCCCAGAACCTCACAGGGGTGCCTGCCCTGTGCTGGGCACTGGGAAGAGAGAATCCGAGGGGCCCCCTCCCATGGAGGAGCCCCTAGCCCACAGGACCCAAGAAGGAAAGTGCTCAGTGCCCGCCCCCCAGCTCTGAGTGGCCGGAGGAAGGGGCTCCTCCGAAGGCAGAACAGAGGGAGCAAAACAGACAGGCCCAGGGTGCTGGGGGTGTCGCTGGGGGACTGGTGAGGGCTCGGGGTAGGAACAGCCTGCACAAATGGCAGGGCCATCCAGCCTGAACGGGAGAGGGGATGCCAGAGGTTGGGGGGGGGGGATCCCCATGCAAAGTCTGCAGCACTGTCACCTCATGACGCCCACAGAAAGGCAGATGGGGACGCCGAGGCTCAGAGACGTTAGTGACTGATGCGAGGTCACCCGAGCCAGCCTCCGGCCACCGGGGGCCACGTGGGAGAGGGTCTGACTTTCCCCATGTCCACGCCTGCACTGCTGAGCCAGCATGAGCCAAACGCACAGCAGCTCCTCAGCATCCTCCTCCCGGACTGCCCACGGGGACCTTTGAAACCCACACTGAGCCGCCGGGCAAGACCCCCGCTGCCCCCGGAACCCAGGTGGCTGCAGCTACTAACTGCAAAATGTCGGTCCCCACCCTCCTTCCGGCCACTGGCCACCATGCCAAGAGCCAAAACCCAGCGGGAGGAGGGTGGAGACAGAGCCGCACGCCCGCGTGGCCCCTGCCCGCTCACTCTGGGCAGCCCTGCCTGCCCCGCGGGTCCTTGCAGAGCCGTCTCCGGGCCCAGTGCTGTTTACCAGCGACCCTGACAAAAGCCCTTTGTTACTCACTGACAGTCGGAAGCCGTGGGCCGGTAGTAGAAAGAGGGCACTTTGGACTCGTACGTGGCTCTCGCAGCATTGTTCCCATGGGAGGCCATGAACTGCAAGAGAGAGGACCGGTCAGAGCGCCTGGAGGCTGGGGGCGGGCGCCAGGACAACCCCAGGGCCCCGAGGGCTCGGCCACTGCTGGACGGCAACTCCCAGTCCCCCTGTGTCCCAGGGAACCGCTGGAGTGAGGGGGAGGGCAGGGGGAGGGGCCAGGTCCCTAGGAAGGGGCCTGGAGAGGGTGGCAGAGGGGAGCCCCGGCGGAGCACGGCCTTGGAGCTCTGTCCCTGTTGCAGACCCCAGGCTGCCCCGCGGCAGCGCCCACCCAGAGAGCTGCTCCCTCAGCCCAGATGCCCCATCTCAGCCTCGCGGAGCCTGGCTTAGTCACTCATTGGACCCGTATTTGGGGAGCAGCTAACATGTGCCCCACACAGGCTGCAGAGCATGAGAGCCAGCTCCGGCCCAGGTGAAGCCCAGCTCCTCTGAGGCAGACTGACGGCAGAGACCAGAGTGTGACAACAACAGTAAACAGGCTTAGAAGGACAGACACAGGGTGTGCACGCAAGGGGGGTGACGGGAAGGGCTCTCAGGAGGCCACACACGAGGGTGTCCCTGCACGGGGAAATGCCACGTGCAAAGGCCCTGAGGCTGGTGGGGAGCAGGGCAGGAGGGGCCCCGAGGACGGGGCAGGGAAGGGGTTCCTGTGTTCTGCTCCTGCTGCCTCCCGGTCCCCCGAGAGAGACCCTTCCCTCTAAAGTCACTGCACCTTCAGGACCATTGGATTGTGAGCTCAGAGGACCAAGAGGATCAACTGGAAAAAGTCATAAGCACTAAGACATTTCAGCAAAAGGCTGGTGCTGAACTACAATCCTGAGTTCAATCGCTTTTCTATATAAAACATCAGTCTGCTGGCAGATATCACAAAGGAAAGACCCATTTATGAAGCAACAAGGCAAAACACCTAAGAATCAGCCAGATGAGAAATGGCCAAAGCCCCTACAAAGAACAAATGACATGCTCTTGGGCTCACAGAGGGAACCTGCAACAGAGACCCCCGTTCCGGGAAGGCAAGACAGGCTGCCTCCCTGGGTTGATCTCTATGTTTTTTGTGATTCTCAAAAAAAAAAAAAAAAAAAAAGAAAAGAAAACCAGGAATAGAGTTTTTTAAAGCTAGCAATGATTCTAAGGTTCATTTTTAAATTAACAAGCAAAAATATGCTAGAAAATTCAGACTCATTCCACCATTTAGTAAAACCTGTTAAAATGCTGCTCTAAGGACAACAGTCCTGCCCAGAAAGCCCGGCTCAGCGGACAGGCTGGGAGGCCAGAAGAGGATCCATAGGCTCCAACAGCCGGCATCAGCCTCAGCACGATCAAGTCAGGCTCCATCTCAGCGACATCTCAGATGGACAGGGAAACACCCATTAGCGGAGGATCAACGGGTTAGGGAGGAGGAGGAGAGGTGGAGGCGCGATTTCTGTGAACTGAACTGAGGATCTAATTTCCAAACTTAAACAATAAAAGTAGTGGATAAAAAATCATGAGATTGTCCATGAATAAGAGGAAGACTGCAAGAGAAGCAAAAAGTTTATTCGGGGTCAGAGAAGTGCAACCTGGGGAGCAGGGACTCAGGTGGAAACCCAAACCGTGTCCCGCCAGGCGGTAAATCGGAGCCTCTGAAGGCCACACAGGGACGCCGTCCCCCAGGCAGTTTTCAGGGCAGCGGGAGGCAGAGGGCGAGTCTCAGGAAACCCTGCTGCCCGCCGGCTCCGTCTTCAGAATCGCCATCCTGTCGTCGTGATCAGGACGTGCTTCCCCCGCTGACTGTCAAAAGCTGCTGGTTAGACCGGGGCCACTGCGGGTCTGTCCGGAGGTTTGGCCCGTCTAAGGTTCGGGACAGCAAGGCCATCTCTCTGGAAAGGCAGCTTCAACTCTGTTTAAAATAGCTCCACCGTAGTCGGTTTTGACAGGATAATCTTAAAAGCGATTTTGGGAAAATATAGGAGGAAATCTTCGTGACTTTGGACTAGGAAATGGGCTCTTAGATACGACACCAAAAGCACAAGCAATGAAGGAAAAAAACTAAATAAATGGAATTTCATCAAAATTTAAGACTTTTGTGGGGCCGGAACGGTGGCACAGCGGTTAAGTGTGCACGTTCCACTTCGGCGGCCCAGGGTTCGCCAGTTCGGATCCCAGGTGTGGACATGGCACCGCTTGGCAAGCCATGCTGTGGTAGGCGTCCCACATATAAAGTAGAAGAAGATGGGCACGGATGTTAGCTCAGGGCCAGCCTTCCTCAGCAAAAAGAGGAGGATTGGCGGCAGATATTAGCTCAGGGATAATCTTCCTCAAAAAAAAATCAAAGAATAACCAAAAAAACTACATCGATAGCTCCCTAAGAATATAAACTGCATTTTTTGCATTTTTAACCTATTATTTACAAAATAAAAGACAACCCACAGAATGAGAAAAACTATTTGCAAGTACGATATCTGATAAGGGACTTGTGTCCAGGATATATGAGGAACTCTTACTCAATAACAAGAACACTCCTAACTTGATAATAAAAAGATGGCCCATTTTGAAAATGGGTAAAAGATTTGAATGGACATTTCTCCAAAGGAGACATACAAATGGCCAAGAAGCACAGGGAAACATGCTCAACATCCTCAGCCATCAGGGAAACAGCAATCAAAACCACAACGAGATACAGCCTCACGCCCCTTAGGACGGCTAAAGCCAGACAGCAACAAGGGTTGGGAGGATGTGCGGAAATTGGAATCCTCACATATTGCCGCTGGGAATGTGCTGCTGTTTGGGGAAACAGCTCCTCAAATGGTAAACACAGAGCTGCCGCAAGATCCAGCAATTCCGCTCCATTCCAGCAGAGGCGAAAATGTGTGCCTGCATAGAAACTCGCACACGGATGCTCACGGCCACAGCTTTCATTACAGCTGGAAAATGAGACAACCCAGATGTCTGCCACCTGAAGGACGGATCAGCCACATGTGCGTGTCCACACGATGGGATACGATTCAGCCCCAAAAATGAACAATGTGCTGACTCCTGCTCCAATGCGGACGAACCTTGAACACACGATGCTCGGTGAGCGAGGAGAGTCACAAGGCCACAGACTGTGGTTTGACTGACGTGAAACGTCCAGAATCGGCAAACCCACAGAGACAGAAAGCAGGTCTTTCCACTCCAGGGGCGGGGTGGTGGCAGTGGGGAATGGGGCAGGGCTCCAGGTGGGTACAGGTTTATTTTGAGATATGAAAATATTCTGAAATGAGACAGTGGTCATGGCTGCACAGCCCTGTGAATTCACTAAGCTACCAAACTGTGCGCTCGGAAAGGGTGAGCTGTCTGGTGTGTGAATTATATCTCAATAAAGCTGTTATGAGTAAAAATAATCCTAGGGTACAGCGGGCATATCTAAGTAGGCGGTAAACCCTAAACCACAAAAGACAAGGTTGATAAATTTGACTACATCCGAGTAAGAAAGTTTCCACTGCAGAAAACCACCGTGAGCAAAGTCAAAAGACGAACAACCTAGAAAAAACATCAGCTGCTCTCTCGAAGGGCTCCGTTCGCCAGTCTGTAAGAAGCCTGGGGAACCACACCCAGCAGAGCAGCAGCCAGGCAGCCAGGGTCAGAAGAGAACGTCTCAGAGAAGCAAACCAGCGAGTCTAAGACACGCACTCGGTGTTGGATAAGAACTGCCAAGCGGAGACTCCCGGGGACGCAGCGTCCACCTCTCCATCAGCAGAGGAGGAGCGCGGTGAGCCAGGCTGCAGGGACGCGGGCCAACGCCCTCCCACAGGCGGGAGGCAGAGGAGCAGCTGCGACGGCAAGTCTGGCAAAACCTGTCAGGAATGACAGTGACACGACCTTTGCCGGTACACTGCCACCTCCAGGAGGTCGGACGTCCAGCAGCTCCCACCGGTAAAGAAGATGCACCTACGAGGCTGCTCACCGGCCCGGTGGTCACAGGGGGAAAACACGAGGCCCACCATGTCCATCCAGAGGGGCCTGGTTAGAAAAACTGAGTCCCCCGACAGGGGCACCGGGCAGCCCAGGCGAGGACGGGAGGCTCTGAGAGACGGCCCAAAGCACCACACGCCTGTCAACGCGGGGAGCGTCTCCGAGACACGCGATCCCTGACTGCAGACACACGACCAGACTATCAAAATCCACGGATGAGGGGAGACAGCCAGGTGTCCACAGATGGAGGACTGGACAAGAAAAACTGGGCCCCACCTGCTGGGAGCTTCCTCGGCCCCTGTGAGAAGGAATGGAGCCCTGACACGCGCTACAACACGGGTGAGCTTGAGAATGTGCCCCGTGAAGGAAGCCAGGCTCGCAAGCCCATGTGGCATAGGATCCATCATGTGGAATGTCCAGAACAGGCAGATCTAAGGGACAGGACGCAGACGGGTGGCTCAAAGGCCTGGGGGTGGGGTGGGAGCCAAAGAGTGTGGGTTTCTTTCTGGGGCAGTGAAAATGTTCAAAAGTCAACTGTGGTGATGGTTGCACAACTCTGGGGATACACCAAAAACCGTTGAAATGCACACTTTAAATGGGGAAAATGTGCATGTGAATTACATCTCAATAAAACTGTTTCTAAAAAAGATGTTCTGGAAGAATATAAAGTTCAGGGAAAAAACGGAAAAGACACAAAAAGAAGGGGAAACATTGAGAGAGCCCCTCGGGCCTGGCGCCTGGCCCCACAGCCAGCGGGCTCCTCCCGGTCGGGCCCATGGGTCCCACCCCAGGAAGGTGCTGAGTGAGGGGGCCGCGCAGCCCCTTCCACACGGATTCACAGCCAGATGGCAGGGAGACCCGGCCCCTCCCTCGGGGTGGGGTCCAGCACCCTGTAGGCCAGCCCCTCAGGCCTGAGACCACCGCTTGTTTTAATTACTCCAGCAGAGGTGCAGACCACATGAGGGCAATGGAGGCCCCATCACCCCCTCCCTGCCCTCAGCGTCAGCCCCAGGAGCACCCGCAGGTGGCACCCAGAGGCTTCCCAGCAGCAGGCGTGTCTGCGTCCCTCTCCCCTCCTTCCTCACACTGCGTCACACTGTGTGCGTCCTCTCCGACCTGGGCCCCCAGAACCCACCCACGGCGGCATCAAGGTGGGCCCTCCTGCTGTCTGGCCCGTCGAGTTGAGGATGTTTCCAACCACACGACGGGGAATGTGCGGTGTGCTCGGGATGCCCTTGTTAAACGCAGGTTCTGACTCGGCAGGTAAGCCTGGGTGGGCCCGGGACTCTGCATTTCTAACAAGCTCCCAGGGGAGGCCAATGCCACCAAGATTACACTGAAAACAGCAAACTTGTTACTCTCTGGTGGGGGGAGTGCACATGGGGCCACCAACCTTGGACCCCCCCATCCCCACGGCAGCCCCCGTCCAAGCCGCACCTTCTCTCATTGGACGGCCACCGTGTCTCCTGATGCCCTTGACCCTCCGGTTGAATCCGGGCAGCCAGAGGCCTCCGTCTGCGGCTCCCCGGCCCCCTCCCCACGCCTCCACCTGGGTCAGGCCCACCTGCTCCACCACCACCCCTGCCCTCCTGCACCCACCTGTGCAGTGTCCACAGCCACGTCCCTCTGTCTGGAACTTTCCTCCCGCCCGTGCCCCTCCTTCTCCATTTCCTTTGGGCTGCGGGGCCCTGCCTGCCACCCCAGCTGCCCAGGGGTGAGTTGCCTATATGTCTGCTCCCTGCCCTGCCCCTCCCTAAGGCCTTCTCCAGGGGCCAGCAACCTGGCCAGCCCTCCCACAGCGAGTGTGCAATAAACATGGGTCAGGTGGATGGATAGGTGGGTGGATGGATGGTGGATGGTGGGTGGATGGGAGGATGGGAGGACGGGAGGATGGATGGATGGATGGTGGATGGATGAATGGTGGAGGGGTGCGTGAGTGAGTGTGACTGAGCGAGTGAGTGAGCGACTTTTGTTACACTCTGTGGCTCCTCTGAAAACAAGAGGGCCTGTCCCACTGCACAGCAGCTCCATGCGGTGTTCCCTGAGCACCGAGTGTCCTGGGGTATTGGGATTTGGGACCAAAGCCCAGGGAGCTGCCCTTGAGGGGTGGGCAGTCCCTCTGGTGATCTTTCACTCACTCACTCATTCCCTCTGCAGCTGCGCCAAAAGGGAGGCAGGTAGGAGTCACCCAGGGACAGACAGAGAGGGTGGGGGCAGCTGCACAGGAAGGGCTAAGGTCCAGCCCAGCCCCTGGGCCGCCCGATGCTCCTGGCTCTCCCCCCGGCCTCAGGTTCCGGCCAGCCCAAGCCCCCTTGGAGCAGCATCGGCCCCTCAGTGTCCTCAGCTGGAGCCTGGGGCACGGGGATGACTGCCCAGTCTCCTCCCGCCCTTCCATCCCCATGCCCAGACCATACCTCCACTTGGGCCTCCTCCCAGGTGTCCAGGCGGACTGACTTCACCTTGCTGACCTGGGGGATGTTCCGGTGTATTCCAGAGCAGCTCAGGCAGATGAACACCCCCAGGGTGTAGGAGGCCCAATCAGGATCTGGAAGGCAAAGGCCAGACAGTCAGAGAGGGTTGAACAAGGGTCTACCCCAGAGGGAGATGGATACTGGACCAGGCCTCCTTCCGGCCTCAGTCTCCCGACCTGTGCAAAGGGAAGCTGGCAAGGAGACCCCTGAGGTTCACTGGTCTGTGGGCCCTAAGTGGGGTCCCTGCGGCGTGCCACAGATGAGCAGCCCCGCCCATCATCCTAGCTGCCCCCGGGGACAGAGCTCTCCTCAGACCCCTGAGTGGACAGACTGTAGCCATGGGAGACACTGGGATGATGTGTTGATGACAGCATGTGATCAGCTCCAATTTTGTCAGTGTGACAAGGACACCAGCTTGACCAGGCATGCAACAGACTCAGGGATGGCACGTCCTGTTGTCGCATTCACTTGAAAAGGCTCCACAGAAGCGTGTGTGCGCACGTAGGTGAAGCAAGTGTGGCCGAGTGCTCACAGTTGTTGACCCGGACGGGGCACGTGGGCGTCCAGCACAACTATGTCCACGTCCCCACAGGTTTGAAAACTTCCACACTGAACTCCGGCACAGCGAACACCATGAAACATGGTGCCCGGGAACCGGGGCGGCAGGTAAGCGGGCACTGGTGGTGCGACCCTCCCCATTTCACGTTGCCTCATAATAACTAAGACGGAGCACGGGCTGCTCGAAGGAGTCCTACGAGAAGATCTCTCTGCAAACAGACGGTCGTCTCTGAAATACTTTGCATTTTCAAGCAAAGCTTCTCCTGGATCAGCCTGGTTTAAATCATGATGCCTGATGGCTCCCGGCCAAGGCCGCCAGCTTCAGTGGGGACCCCCGGGAGGCCAGGCTTTGCCCACCCTCAAACCAGCAAACGTCCACCCACGCCCATCTGAGAGCCCAGTGCTGACCCCACCCTGCAGTCACTCCATCAAAGGGGCCCAGGAGGCCACAGACCCAGGGGCTGTCGGGGTCGGTCATACGGACAACCCCTGCCCGGAGTCTGGGCAGATGCTTTCCTCCTGATGAGACAGGGCCGGGAGGCAGCCGTGTCCATGTGTGGGCTGGCTCAGGCCATCCCCTGCCCCACCGAGGACATGGCCCTGCACCTCCCCTCAGGGACCTCCAAGGAACCCATCCTGGTGCCAGGAGGGTCAGTGCCCTCCTCAGATGTCAAACGCCCAGACCAGAGGCCCACTCGGCCCTATGCTGCGTGTGCGCAAGTATGCACGGGGTGTGCACGTGTGAGTGTGAATGTGTGTACCAGGGGTGTGGGTGTGGGTGAGGATGCATGTGTGTATGTCGGAGTGGACACTGAGTGCGCATGGTGAGTGTGCACGGGGTGTGCACGTGTGAGTGTGAATGTGTGCACCAGGGGTGTGGGTGTGGGTGAGGGTGCATGTGTGTATGTCGGAGTGGACACTGAGTGCGCATGGTAAGTGTGCGGGGTGTGCACGTGTGAGTGTGAATGTGTGTACCAGGGGTGTGGGTGTGGGTGAGGATGCAGGTGTGTATGTCGGAGTGGACACTGAGTGTGCATGGTGAGTGTGCGGGGTGTGCACGTGTGAGTGTGTGCACGTGTGAGTGTATGGGCGGCAGGCACCTCCAGTTCCTGGGCCAAGGACCCACCAGCCCCGGGCCCTGGGGGGACCCAGCTCATGCCCCCAGACTCCCAGTCGCCCGAGGGCACCGGCTATGCCCTGGGCCCAGGCCCACCTCCTTGCTGGTTCTGGGGACACGAAGGGTCTGCTCATCAGGAGACAGGAGAGGGGCACAGGGGGGTGACAGGCAGGTGACGGGCAGACAAGTGTGGCAGCGAGAAGCGCCTGGGTCTGGCAGTTACAGGCATTGCTCGCTCCCACCAAACAGCCTAGCTCACAGCGTCCCTGTCCCAGTCTGAAGGCGCCGAAGGGGTGTGACCCGTTCCAGGGTCAAGCAGAGGAAGTGGGGGCCAGGGAGGCAGGTCCTCGGCCCAAGACACACAGCCTCTAAGTGGCTCTCGGAATAGGGAACTTTCAGGAGAGAAACAGCTGTGTCACCCCGAGCGCCCATTGCTGGCCCCCAGCAGACTCTCAGTGGGGGGTCTCCTATAGTGAATGGGTGGGTGGTTTATGGGGTGTGGGTGGCAGGCACGGGAAGGGGCTCCCTCGGGCAGGGGGAGCGCCCCTGCTCTGGGGTTGGCCGGCATCAGTGGTGGGGCAGCCCAGAGACCCCCCCAGCCTTGGAGCCTTGGTTCCGGGGGGCCCTCTCCCGCTCAGAAGAGCTGTGAGGGGCGGGGCAGGGCGGTCCTCCTGACAGCCCATGTGTCACTCCTGTGTCTGTGCCCCCCCAGTCCCCTGGCCCCGCACTTACACTTCGAGGACGCAGACCCGCCTACTCCCGTCTGGAGCCCCGTGGGGACTCACCACATCTCCCACCGGCTCCGGCCGCCCGCCCTGCCCACCTCGGCTCACAGGTCACGGCCCACGCGCCTCCCCGCCCACCAGGCGGGCGCCCCGGCCCCCAGACACGCCACCACCCCATTTCTTTACAGCATCTGCTAACCCTGGCACTTTAGTTTGCCTGTTGACTGTTCACGGTCTGTCTCGACCCCTGGGATTAAAGGGGTCAGGGGCCAGGCGTGCTGTGGCCCCCTCCTGGCAGCCCAGGCCTGGTGCAGACAGACAGTAGGGCACCAGTGACCACCTGGGGACACCAAGGGACAGGCCGCCACCCCACACTGCTCTGGGCTGGGGTCTGCAGGGAGAGCCGGGCAGGGTGTGTGGGGGCCCTGGAGGGGAGCAGCAGGGGCCTTGGTGGAGAGGAGCCCATGGCCCCCAGCTCTAAGCCCCCTGGAGGGCAGAGGGCAAAGGGAACAGAGAGGGTCAGAGAGCCACAGACCCACTGACCTCCCGCCCAAGGGCCCTGGCGGTACAGGACAGAAGACCCCCTGCCGGGACCAAGTTCTCCCAGGGACCAGGGGACGATGCGCGGAGAGCAAGCCAGGTGCGACAGCCGCGTGACTCCACGTTCTGGGTCAGTCCTGTGTTCCCAGAACACACTGTCCCTACATTTCTGCGTCATCTTCAAGAAATGGCTTGGCTGGGCCCGCCTTGGGCTCCAGGAACTGGCTCCTTCTTTGCGAAACGCTGCCCCGACAGGAAATGGGGAAATTGGGACGGAAGGCCGCCAGTTGGAGAGAAAGTGAAAGGGAAGGTGACACACAGCCGGACAGGCCACCAGCTCCTCCTGTGAGGCCGTGGCCCTCAGCGCTGGGCCCGGTGGGAGCAGGTGGAGGGGGCTGGGGCCCAGGATTTCTCCCAGAGCCAGAAGGGGGCTGTGGCTCCCCGAGCCCCGGTGCTCAGCAGGGAGGACCCCAGCGAGGACTCGCCCAGCTCCTGCGGCCTAAACATGCTCCAGAGCTGAGCTCCCTGCCAGCTAAGCGGCCTGGCCCCTCTGTCCATTGCCTGGAGGAGAGAGGCCTCGGAGAGCGGGGGAGAGCAGGATAGGCCCCGCCGAGAGGGGCTGTGTCGTGAGTCAGCAATAGGTTGCAGCTCTGAGCTGCAGGGCGAGCCTCCCTGGCTGACAGTCTGGCTCCCCCTTAACTGTGGGCTTCCTGAGGAGCGAACCCCAGCACCCCAGGATGCAGCACAGGCCAGGTGCTCAGCAAGTGCTCACGATGAAAGACCAGCCCGTTTCCCAAGAGACCAAAGGCCTCCTCTGCCCTACTCAGTCCCTGGACCAACACCTGCCAGGCGGTGTCCTGTGCAGATCCCAGAGGCTTTGGGGGAAGAACAGGGCCGCAGGGAGCGGCAGGCGGTTTCCAGTTCTGTGCTGTCCTGGAGAACGAGCAGAAAAGGACAACTGAAGTCTCAGAGAGGGGAGACCCCCCGCTTCACCCACTGGGCTCCGTTGTCCCCAGAATCCTTCACAAAAGCTGCTCGGTAGCAGCTGTGCGTGGAGCGCCCGGCAGACGCGAAGCCTCGGACAAGCGGCAGCCGCTTCTAGGCCTCGCCGTCCTCAGCTCTGAGATGGGACAGCATCAGCCACTCGCGAGGGGGCGGCCGGTGAAATGAGCCCAACTAGGAAAGTCACTGGGTGCAGGGGAGACCCCACTTTTCACGGCTCGGTGATGTTGCCGGGTTCTGCTCCGAGTGTGGACCTCTGGCACGGGCCTCCCTCCTTGTGGCCTTTATCTACTTGGGCGGAAATGCTGAGATTGTCTGAACAAGACCACCAAACGCTCCCGCCCAGCCAAGGGGCCAGGGTGCCCGTGCCACCCATCCTCCATCCTCACACAGAGGCTCTGGGGCAAGGCCGTCTATCTCCTGGACTGAAAGGCCTATGCTCAGAACTCTAGTGGGCACTGGCCAACTGTGGCCCTCAGGCCAGATTTTGTAAATAAAGTTTTATTGGCACGCAGCCATGCCCCTCATTCTCTGTGGCTGCTTCTGCGGTCAAAGGGCAGAGTTAAGTGGTGGTGCCAGAGAAGGCATGGCCCGCACAGCCTAAAACATTTACCATCTGGCCCTTTAAACAAGAGTTTGCCAAGCCCTGCTTTAGAGGGGAAAATGGCCGTGACACAGACAGGTGAACCCATGAAGGCATGTGATCAGAAGTGACGGCTTACAGCTGTGGCAGATCATTTATTTCCGAAGCTCAAGGGGAGGTTCCAAACCTGCCTGGCACCTCGCAACTGGCACGAGGACCCGCTGGCCCACAACTGAAGGCTGCCTGATGCGAGCCTGTCTGCTCGGCTGGTGTGAGTGTGTGAAAATACGCACACGTGTGCACGCCCAGACACACCCCGAGCGGCTGATTCCAAAGACGGCTGGAGGAAGTTTAAAATTAACAAATGGAGACCCTAAGCTTTGACGTAAGAGTGAACAGACGAAAGCCAGCTAAGTGTGCTGGGGACAGGGGCGGCATGAAGTTGTCACTTGAAGAGTAGGAAGTTCGTATCTTTTTGAAAAGCTCTGATGATGAGACATTGTTACACAGAATGCCTAAAATTTAAAAGTGGCTAAAATACCCACTAGAATGGCTAAAATTTAAAAGACATACTACCGAGTGTAGACGAGGGTATGGAGAAACTGGGATTCTCAGGCACTGCTGGCAGGACTATCGACGGGTTCAACCCATTTTCGAAAACGGTTTGGCAGTTGCCTAAGTAATTGAACACATCTCTCTCCTATAAACCAGCAATTCCACTCCCACGTCCTACCCAAGAGAAATGAAAACATGTCCACAAAAAGATTTGCATATTCAACAATATATAAAAAAATCTAAAAACCACGACCAACAGGAGTTTATAACAGGAATGCAAGCCTGGCCTAACCTTTGAAAATCAATCCATGTAATTCACCATATTTACAGGTTAAAAAAGAAAAACCACATGATCATCTCAACAGATGCAGAAAGACCATTTGACAAAATGTAACATCCTGTTAAAAATGCTCAGCGAACTAGGAATAGAGGGGAACCTCCTTAATTTGATATAAGGCATTAGGAAATATCTACAGCTGACATCATCCTTAACGTGGAAAGACTGAATGCTTCCCCAAGATCAAGAACAAGACAGGAACGTGTTCTGTTATTTAGTTACTTATTTATTCATTCATTCATTTATTTAGGTGAGGAAGATTGGTCCTGAGCTAACATCTGTGCCCATCTTCCTCCATTTTGTGTGTGGGACGCCACCTCAGCATGGCCTGATGAGCGCTGTGTAGGTCTGCACCCAGGATCCAAATCCGCAAACCCCAGGCCGCCAAAGCGGAGCGTGCAAGCTTAACCACTGCACCACAGGGCAGGCCCAGGAATGTGTTCTAATCACTTCTACTCAACGGGAACTGGAGGGTCTAGTCAGTGCAAAAAGGCAATAAAAAGAAATAAAAACCCTCCAGACTGGAAAGGAAGAAATAAAACTGCTTTTAGTCACAGACAACATGATTATATCCATGTAGAAAATGCGATGGATTCTACAAAAGCATGTGCTAAAACCAATAGGCAAGGCTGCAGGATACAAGACAAATATACAAAAATCAGCTGTATTTCTATAAACCAGCAACAAGCAATTGGAAACGGAACATCTAAAAATACCGTTTACATTCTGGAGGTTGTTGCATAACAACGTGAATGTTCTGGATTTTGTGGGTTTTTTCCCCTGATGCCAATTATTTTTATTTAATGATTTTGTTTTTGTTTTTCCAGTAATTTTATTGAGATCATAATGGTTTACAACACTGTGTAATTTTGGGCATACATTATTATTTATCAATTTCTGAATAGACTGCATCATGCGACAATGTGAATGTTCTTAACACTGAACTATACACTTAGAAGAAAGTAAAATGGTAAATTTTATATTTATTTTACCACAATTAAAAATTTTTAAATACCACTTATAATAGCATAAAAATATGAAATACTTAGGGGTGAATATGACAAAAGATGTGCAAAACGGCTCACTGAGAACTACAAAATATTGCTGAGAAAAATGAAAGAGGACCTAAGGACGCAGAGAGATACCACTTCCACGGGTGGGAAGATTCACCCCTGTTAAGATGTAAATTCTCTCCAGATTAACCGACAGATTCAATGCGGTTCCCGTCAGAATTCCAGCAGGGTTTGTCTTCAGTAGAAATCAGCAAGCTGATTCTAAAACTCATATGTAAATGCAGGAGGCCGAGATCAGCCACAACAACTATGAGACAGGACAGAGATGGAGAGGCCCACTACCGCGTTTAGGATGTTCTGGAAAGCCACAGTTATTGACACAGTGCGGCACTGGCATAAAAACAGACAGACAGACCCAGAAACAGACCCGCACATGTGAGGATAACTAGTTATCGACAAAGGGATAAAGGGAATTCGGTGGAGAAAGACCAATGTCTCATCAACTGCGGCTGGCACAGGTAGACGTCACCTGAACTATTCACCTCCGGAGCCCCCTCTCAGCAGACACAGAAGTAACTCGAAATGCGTCACAGCGCTAAACGTAAAACCAAAGCCAGAAAACTTCCAAAAGAAAACGGGAGAAAAATCTTTTTGACCTCGGGTTCAGAAAAGACTTTTCGGCGATAACACCAAAAGTAGAATCTGTTTAAAAAAAAAAAAAAGGGATAATTTGGCCTCATGAGAATTTTTTAAAAATCTGCTCTTTGAAAGACACTAGTCAAGGGCATGAAAAGGCAAGTCACACTGGAGACATTTGGCAAATCGTGTATCTGACAAAGGACTTGTGTCCAAAGTACACAAAGACCTATTCAGACTCAACAAGAAGAAAACAAACAACCAATTACACAAACAGGCAAAAGCCTGGAGCAGACCCTGGGCAAGGATGGCAACTAGGCACAAGAAAGATGCTCCCCATCCTCCCCCGCCAGGGCAGGGGGCTGAGGGCAAGGGGCCTGCGGGAGGCTTTGGGGTGACAGCGACGTGGCCCGTCTGAGCTGTGATCACGGTGACTGCCAGCTGCACACATGGAAGGGGTGCATCTTATTGTCTACAAATCACACCTCAATGAAGGGAATTCCAGGGGGCTGGCCCGGTGGTGGAGTGGTTCAGTTCGCGCCCTCTGCTTTGCCAGTTTGGACCCTGAGTGTGGACCTAACACTGCCGTATCAAGCCATGCCGTGGCAGCGCCCCAGAGGACACCGGCGGAACCAGAGGACCTGCAACTAGGATCTACAACTACGTCCCGGGGGCTTTGGGGAGGAGAAGAAGAAGAAAAGAAGATTGGCAACAGATGTTAGCTCAGGTGCCAATCTTTAAGAAAAGTCAATAAATAAGCAAACAAATAAATAAAGAGAATTCTAAAGAGAAGCTGGTGTGTCTACAACCCAGCGCCACCTGAAGACTAGAGAAGCAGAAAAAGCAGGGCCTCAGGGGACGCGCCCTCCCTCCCCCCAGAGGCAACATCCAGCTGGTACCTGGGGGCCGCAGGGGCCGATCCAGACCCCATCGGGTCTGCCCACCTCCGCACAAGCCCCCCATTCTGGTCTGACCACTTCTGCACGAGCCCCGCCATCGAGCCTGGGGAGAGGCGGCGGTGGGGGGGGAGGCGCGGATGCTGTCTGCAGGTACATCCAAGCCCACAGTCCTGAGCCGGGAGGACACCTGGCCTGGACATCCCAGCACCAGGACCCCTCAGCCCCAGCAGGAGAGCCCCACACCCTGGTCCCAGGCTCCACCTGCCCTGGCTGCATAGCCACCCCCCTTGCCCTCCGCAGGGGGGAGGAGCCCAGGAACAAACAGACGAGCCTCCAGAGGCTGCCCTGCTCCTCTCTGGACGCTTCTGGGCACCTGGACTAGGAAACTCCCAGCCCAATGGCCTGGAGTCGGCCTCCAGGGCCTCTGTCCCCCAGGACAGACCAGGAGGCTGGTACCGGCACCCTGGGCCCAAGGGTGGCCCAGGGCATGGGCTGGTGTGCGTGGAGGGGATGTGGGCCCTGCAGTGAGGGGCGGGAGAGGGGCCTGGGTCTCCGTTTATACTCCTGCCCTGCCCCACAAGTGTGGTGGCTGCTCAGCGCTGGGCCACACCCTCGCCCTCTCTGATTCGGGGTGACTACCCAGGGCCGTCTCTGCCCTAGGCCACCAGCTTCCTCCTGGCTCCCTGCCCGCAGCCCCCCCCCCGCCCCTCCCCCCGCCCGCATCTGCCCTGCCTCTGCCCCTGCTCTGCCCTGCCCTCCCCTCGGGCGCTGGAGGTGACTCATCACGCACCATTTCCGGGAGCCTGGGCAGGTGAGGCCCATCCTGGGGCTGAGCCAGGCGGAGCAGGTGTGTCCCTGGGGCCAAGGCCCAGCAGGGGAGAGGAGGGAGTGTGGTGGAACCTGCCGTGGAACTGGGGTCTGGCAGGGCCCTGTGGCCCAGCTCAGAGACCTTTGCCCATACCCAGGCTGAGGCCCAGCATGAGGAGGGCTGAGATCCCGGTAGAACCCGTAGAAGGAGGGAGGGGTGGGCGCCAGCCTAGGGGCTCACAGCCCCAGGCCCATCGCCCATCACAGTTACCATTTCCAGGGGCCAGCCCATCCCCACGCGCAGCACCCGCCCCGAGCCACAGTCCAGGTCCAGCCCCGCTGCCCCCGTCTGCACTGTTGTCACTCCCCACACAAGGCAGCCTGGAGTTTGTTCTCTTCGTCCTCTGTCTCCTGCTGGGACCCAGGCTCCCGGAGGGCAGGCGTTTCTGCTCTGCGCACTGACGGATTCCCACAATAAGGGGGCGTCCCGCACACAGCAGGCACCCCATGAACACCTGTGGCACCACGAACGAGTGAGGCCCGCACCTGCTCCTCTCTTGCCACCCCAGCCTCCCTGTCAGCAGAAGACCCTGCCTCCGGCTCTGCCCAGAGCACAACCCCCTGAGCCCTGAGCCTCGAGACCCCCCATCACGCCTCCTTCCACTTATCGCCCCGGCTCCAGTGCCCAGCTGTCATACAACGGCGAGCCCCACCCTCCACCCCCAAGCCCGTGCTGAGGAGCTGAATGTTCTAGAGAAAGACAGCCACGTAGGAGGCGCTCGGTTTGATTCAGGACCTCGGATCTCATGGGCTCTGCACAGCGTGCAGCGATGACTCCCGGCTCCAGCTCACAGCTGCTCCCCAGAAGGCCTCACGCCTTACCTGCCTTACCTTCCCCCACCGGCCGAGCCTCGCCCTCGGCAATGCCCGCCCCGTTCTTCCCACATCGGCCCTCCACGCCCCCCGCCAGCATGCACCGCAGGCCTCTGCTCCCCCTCCTAGGTCACTTCCAGGCACTGCCTCCAGCTCCCGCTGTGCCCCCACCCCGCCGGGACCTCCGTGCTGCCCGAATCGGCGGTCAGCTTGCCCTCTTCTCAGATCCCCCTCTCAGCACACTGGTTCCCACTCCTCTCCCTCACAGCACTTTCTGCACGTGGCGTCTACGACTCTGTGCTCTTTGGGTCTCCGACCTCCCCGGCTGTTCCTCCCCAGCCTCCTCCGCTGGCTCGGCTTCCAACCGTAGGGGTGCTCCGGGCTCAGTGCCCACACCTCCCCTCCATCACCACCTCCGAGACCCACACACGGATCAGGCGTCCCCCACGAAACCCACCAAAGACCCGTGGCATAACCCGGGCCACCCTGCACCACGTGCCGCCTGCCCTCCTCTCTGTTGTTCCAGAGCCTTCCACACATTCAACGTGCTTCTTCCTGTCCCTTAACTGGCCGTGCCTGGACCCAGGGCATTTGGACAGCTGTTCTGACAGCCTGGAATGTCCTTCCTCCGGACGTTTGCAGGCCTAGCTCCTTTTCATCATGCAAGTCTCAGCTGGAGTATCGTCTTTTCTGACCACTCTTTTTTTTCTCTCTCTGTTTTTGATGAGGAAGATTGGCCCTGAGCTAACATCTGTTGCCATTTTTTCTTTCCCCCAAAGCCCCCGTGCATAGTTGCATATCTTAGTTGCAAGTCATCCTGGCTCCTATTCGTGGGACGCCGCCACAGCATGGCTTAACGAGCGGTGCGTAGGTCCATGTCCAGGACCCGAACCCTGGGCCACCAACGCAGAGCGCACGAACTTAACCACTTGGCCACGGGGCTGGCCCCTCTGACCACTCTTGTCACAGTGGCCATCAAGGGCCACCGTCCTCACACTGCTTGTTGCCACCCCTGCTCTGGTCACGCTCTGCCTGTCTGGTCTCTGTATGCAGTCACTGTGCGTCTGTCTCCTCTCACTAGAGCGCACACGCCCAAGCGAAGACCTTGTCTAGCTCGGCAGGACCGCACGTGGTAAGTCATTCAGGCCACATGCACAGCGTGGAGGAAGGCGCCGTGCCTGCACTCGAGTCCAGGGTGGGCGGCCGGCCCAAGGCTCAGCCCTTGCAGGCCTCTGGCTCCCACGGCACATTGGAAGCCAGACTGCCATTGCAGCAGCTCTGCCAAGTGGCAAGATGCCTGCTGATCGGGCCAGGAGGCAGGTCTGCTCCCAGCCCCAGACTCCGACTCCGACTCTCTGCTGTCCATCTCTGGGCCTACAAACTGTCCTTGACAGCCTGGATGGAGTACCGACACAGAGAGGATTCTGGGAGGATGGTGGGACAGGAAGCCCCAGGCATCTGTACCCCACGCAGACAACAAGTGCAGCAGCAGAATCTGTCTGATGTAACTATTTTGGAAATATGGAATCTGCTTAAGTCTTGCAACTTCCAGGGAAAGACTTGGACACAAACTGCGGTTAATTTTGGTCAGTTTTAGCTCTGAGCACAGCAGCAGCTCTCACGTCCTGCCCCTACCCACAGCGGGCAGCTGTGCCGTGTTCCTGCAGTGGCCTGCACACAGCTCGCAGGAGCCGGGGTGGGCAAGGAGGGCTCTGTCCTCCAAGTATCGGGGGCCTGCGCTCTCATGACTGACTGCTGCTTCTGATCACGGGGGGTGCAGACAAAGAGGGGGTGGCCACTGTTGTTGCACACCACTCCCCGCCCCCCATTGTTGCAAGCCCCTCCCCCTCCAGCTGAAGTGATTCCAGGGGATTGAAAGGGCCAGCACTGTTTTCCTGCTTTCATTCCTTGCTTTTCCCCTTTTGGAGGCCAGACATTAACGACTAGGACATTCACAACCAACCGCACATAGAGGAAAATTACAAAGTGACCGTGCACGCCCAAGGAAAGCACAGAAAAGACCTGCGAAGACCTGAAGTTTACACCCGGCTGATCCTCAGCACACGGACAGCCTACAACAACCAGGGGGAAAAAATCAATAACCCAAACCAGCAAACCCTGGGGAGGGGGAGAATCTGATTCCAGAGTTACCAGATTATTAGATTCAAATGTCCATGTTCAACAGAAAATCCCAAGGCACACAAACAAAAAAGAAAGTATGGCCCATTCAAAAGAAAAAAATAAGTCAACAGAATCTGTCCCTGAAAAGACATAACGGCAGATATATTAGAGACTTTAAAACACAGTCTTAAAGATGCTCAAAGAACGAAAGGAAGATGCAGAGAAACTCAAGAAAACAATATGTATACAAAGTGGAAACATCAGTAAGAGACAAAAAACCTAAAATGAAACCAAAAGGAAATTCTGGAGTTAGAAGACCAATAACTGAAATGAAACATTCACTAGAGGATGTCAAATCAGACTCGAGCAGGGAGAAGAAAGAACCAGTGAACTTGAAGACAAGGACAAGGAAACGACCAAGGTTGAGAAACAGACAGAAAAGACTGAGCAGAGCCTGAGGGACCCGCGGGACACCATCAAGAGGACCAGCACACGCACCACGGGGGTCCCAGAGGGAGGAGAGACAGAAACGGGCAGAAGAGAACACTTGAAGAAGTCTGGCTGAAAACTTCCCAAATCTTTTCAAAGACACGACTGTGAACATCCACGAAGCTCAAAGAACTCCAAGCAAGACGAACTCGGAGAAGCACACGCTGAGACACATTACAGTCAAACTTTCAAAACACAAAGAGAGACTCTTGAAAGCAGCAGGAGGGAAGTGACTCACCACATAAAAGGGACTCGTAATGTGACGAGCAGATCTCTCGTCACAAACACTACAAGCAGAAGACAGCCAATATCGTCAAAGGACTCAAAGAAAGAAACTGTCAATCGAGAATCCTATATCCAGAAAAACGGTTCTTCAAAAGAGGGAGAAATCAAGACATTCCCAGATAAAGAAGAGCTGAGGGGGTGCGACCACCGGACCTGCCCTGCAAGAAGTGCTCACGGGCGTCCTGCAGGCGAGACAAACAGACGCTGGACAGCACCCTGAAGCCACAGGGAGAAATGCGGATCTCAGTAAAGGACAACACGTGGGCAAGGATAACGGCGAGTACTGTTGGAACAACAGCTTGGAACTGTACTCTGTTTTCTACATCATTTAAGAGACTAATATATTTAAAGAAAAAAACTACCGTTAATGTAAAAGCTGACATTACTGTAACTTCGGTTTGTAATTCCAAATCTTGTTTCTTACACAATTGAAGAGACTACTGCAGTTAAAAGAATTATTTGTTTCAGCTTTTGGGGCACACAATCAGAAAGATGTAATTTTGCGACATCAACAACTGAAAAAAATGGGGATGGAGCTATAAAGGAGCACAGTCTTTGTATGTTGTTGAAGTTAAGCTGACATAAATTCAAATAGGAATGTTATAACTTCTGGACATTAAATGTAATCCCCATGGTAACCATGAAGAAAACAGCTATAGAAGATACAAAAAATGAAATAAAAAGAGAAATTTAAACATTTCACTACAGAAAAAAAAACCCAAATAAACACAAAAGAAGACAGGAACACAGGAAACGAGACCAAAAAACCCTACAGGGCATACAGAACACCAACAGCACAACGACAGGAGTAAGTGCCTTATAATCAGTATTTACTGTAAATGTAAATGGGTTAAACTCTCCAATCAAAAGACAGAGATTGGGACCCTGCCCTGATTGTCTAGGGGTTCAAGTTCAGGGCTCTCACCGCTTGGGCAGCCCGGGTTCATTTCCCGAATGCAGAACCACACCACTCGTCTGTCAGTAGCCATGCTGTGGTGGCTCACATAGAGGAACCACACCCCTCATCTGTCAGGAGCCGTGCTGTGGTGGTGGCTCACGTAGAGGAACCAGAAGGACCTACAACTAGGATGTACACCCACGCACTGGGCTGTGGGAGGAAAAACAAAAAGAGAGAGATCGGCAACAGGTGTGAGCTCATGGTGAATCTTTCCCTGCAAAAAATAAATGAAGAAGTACACATATACATAAATAAAAGATATCATACGATGTATCTTCTCGAAAGGAAACTGGAAAATTCACAAAATTGTGGAAATCAAACAGCACTTTTTTTTAAAGATTTTATTTTTTTCCTTTTTCTCCCCAAAGCCCCCTGGTACATAGTTGTATATTCTTAGTTGTGGGTTCCTCTAGTTGTGGCATGTGGGCGCTGCCTCAGCGTGGCCTGATGAGTGGTGCCATGTCCACGCCCAGGATTTGAACCAACGAAACACTGGGCTGCCTGCAGCGGAGCGCGCAAACTTAACCACTCGGCCACGGGGCCAGCCCCTAAACAGCACATATTTAAACAACAAATGAATCCAAGAAGAAATCACAAGGGAAATTAGAAAACACTTAGAGATGAATGAAAACGAAAACACAACCTACCAAAATTTATGGGATGCAGCAAAAGCAGTACTAAGGGGGAAAGTTATAGCTACAAATGCTTACATTAAAAAACAAGAAAGCTCTCAGATCAACAGCCTAACTTTACAACTTAAAGGACTAGAAAAAGAACAACAAACTAAACCTAAAGCAAGAGGAAAGAAGGAAAAAGATAAACATTTGAGTAGAGATAAATGAACTAGAGAATAGAAAGACAATAGAGAAAATAAGTAAAAACAAAAGTTGGCTCTTCAAAAAGATCAACAAAATTGACAAACCTTTAGCAAGATGGACAAAGGAAAAGAGAGAGAAGAGTCAAATTACTAAAATCAGAAGTGAAAGGGGAGACGTTACTACCAATTCAACAGATGAAAAGAATTATAAGGCAGTACTATGAACAATTTACACTGAATAATTGGACAACCTGGATGAAATGGTCAACTTCCCAGAAACACAAGACTAAATCAGGCAGACAGACACTCTGAACAGACCTCTAACAACTAAGGAGACTGAATCAGTGATGGAAAACCTCCCAGCACAGAAAAGCCCTGTGTCCCGTGGCTGCCCTGGGGAATCCCACCAAACGATTAAAGAACCGCCATCAATCCTCCTCACACTTCTCCACAAACCTGAAGAGGACGGGACACTTCCTAACCCATCCTACGAGGCCAGCATGACCCTGACACCAAGGCCAAACAAAGACGCCGCAAGAAAAGAAAAGTGCAGACCAATATCCCTGACGATCATTGATGCAAAATCCTCCAGAAAATACCAGCAAACTGAATTCAGCAGCGTATGAGGATTACACCCCATGACCAAGTGGGATTTATTCCTGGAATGCAAGGACGGCTCAACATGTGAAAGCCAATCAGCATAATACCCCACTTAACAGAATGAAGGGAAAAAACACACAATCATCTCAACTGATGCTCAAGAAGCATCTAACAAAATTCAACACTCTTTCATGATAAAAACACTCAATAAACTAGGCAACGAAGAAAACTACCTCCACATGATAAAGGCCCCACAGGAAAACCCACAGCAAACATCACGCTCAATGGGGAAAGACTGAAGCTCTTCCTCTAAGATCTGGAACGAGACAAGGATGCTCACTTGCAACATTTCCATTCAACACAGCACTGAAGTTCCAGCCACAGAAAGTAGGCAAGAAAAAGAAATAAAAGGCATCCAAATCGGAAAGAAAGAAGTAAAATCCTCTGCTTGCAGATATGATCTTACACGTAGAAAATCCTAAAGCATCCACAAAAAAGCTGTTAGAATAAATGAATTCAGCAAAGTAGTAAGATACAAAGTCAACTGCATTTCTATACACAAATGATGAACAATATGAAAAGACGTTACAAAAACACTTCCGTTTACAACAGCATCAAAACCAATAAAATACTTAGGAATTAACTTAACCAAGGAAGTGAAAGTCTTGTATAATGAAAACTACAAAACTTTGCTGAAAGAAATTACAGAAGACATAAATAAATGAAAACACATCCCACATTCATGGATTGGAAGAATTAACACTGTTAAAATGTCAGTATCACCCAAAGCGATCTAAAAATCCAATGCCATCCCTTATCGAAATGCCAAAGACACCTTTTTCAGAAATAGAAAAACTCATCCTAAAATTCACATGGAATCAAAAGGGACCCCAAATAGCAAAAACAATCTTGAAAAAGAGTAACAAAACTGGGGCACTCACACTTCCCGATATCAAAACTTACTACAAAGCTACAGTAATCAAAACAATGTGGCATTTGGGGCCAATTCAGTGGCACAGTGGTTAAGTTTGTGCACCCTGCTTTGGCAGCCCAGGGTTCACTGGTTCAGATCCTGGGCACTGACCTACGTACCGCTTATTGAGGCAGGCGTCCCACATATAGAGCAGAGGAAGATGGGCACGGATGTTAGCTCAGGGCCAATCTTCCTCAGCAAAAAGAGGAGGATTGGCAGCAGTTAGCTCAGGGCTAATCTTCCTCAAAAGAGAAATAAAAAATAATAATAAAAATTTAAAAACCCAAAAAAGTCAATGTGGTATTAGGATAAAAACAGACACACAGACCATTATAATAGAATAGAGAGCCCAGAAATAAGCCCTCACATATACAATCCAATGATTTCTGACAACGGTGCCAAGATCATTCAATGGAGAAAGGACAGTCTTTTTAATAAATGGTGCTGGGAAAACTGGACATCCACATGCAAAGAACAAAGCTGGACCCTCACCTAACACCACATACAAATATTAACTCAAAATGGATCAATGACCTAAATGAAGACCTAAAATGATAAAACTCTTAGAAGAAAACATAGGACAAAAGCTCCATGACATTGTGTTTGGAAATGATTTCTTGGCTATGACACCAAAGGCACAGGCAACAAAAGAAAAAACAGACAAACTGGACTTCATAAAAATTTTAAAATTTTGTGCATTAAAAGATACTACCCACAGAGTAAAAAGGCAACCCACAGAATGGGAGAAAATATTTACAAGTCCTATATCTGATAAGGGAATTAATATCCAGAATTATAGAGAGAAAACTAAAACTCAACAACAAAAAGCAACCCAATTCAAAAATGAGCAAAGAGGGGCCAGCCCAGTGGCATAGTGGTTAAGTTCATGTGCTATGCTTTGGCAGCCTGGGATTCCTGGGTTCAGATGCCGGGTGTGGATTTACACACCATTCATCAAGCCACACTGTGGCAGCAACCCACACACAAAATAGAGGAAGATTGGCACAGATGTTAGCTCACTGACAATCTTCCTCAAGCAAAAAGAGGAAGATTGGCAAAAGATGTTAGCTCAGGGCCAGTCTTCCTCACACACACACAAAAAAAGAGCAAAGGACTTGAATAGACATTTCTCCAAAGAAAATATATGAATGGGCAATAAGCACATGAAAAGATGCTCAACATCACTAACAATTAGGGAAATGCAATTCTGGATATAGACCCAAAAGAACTGAATGCAGGGTCTCGAAGAGCTATTTGTACACTCATGTTCACAGCGGCATTATTCACAATAGCTAAAACACAGAAGCAACCCAAATATCCATCAATGAATGAGTGCGTAAGTAAATGTGGTCCATCCATACAATGGAACATTATTTGGCCTTAAAAAGGAAGGAAATGGAAACCAAAAAAAAAAAAAAAAAAAAAAAGCTGGGGTAGCTATACTTATATCAGATAAAATAGACTTTAGGACAAATACTGTAATAAGAGACAAAGAAGGTCATTACCTAATGAAAAAGTAGTGAATCCAACAAGATGATATAACATTTGTAAATATTTATGCACCCAATATAGGATCACCTAAAAATATAAAGCAAATATTAATTTAGGTCTTAAAGAGAGAAATAGACAATAGTACAATAATAGTAGGGGACCTTAATACCCCACTTTCACCAGTGGATAGATCATCCAGACAGAAAATCATGAAGGAAACATTGGCCTTAAATGATACGTTAGACCAGATGGACTTAACAGATATAAACAGAACATTCCATCCAAAAGTAGCAGAATACACATTCTTCTCAAGTGCACGTGGAACATTCTCCAGGATAGATTACATGTTAGGCCAAAAAACAAGTCTTAATAAATTTAAGAAGACCAAAATCATATCAAGCAATTTTTCCAATCACAATGGTATGAAACTAGAATCAATTATAAGAAGAAAACTGGAAAATTCACAAATACGTGGAGATTAAAAAACATGCTACTAAGCAATTAATGGGTTAAATAAGAAATCAAAAGAGAAATTTAAAAAAATACCTTGAGACAAACGAAAATGGAAATACAACATACCAAAACGTGTGCAATGCAGCAAAAGCAGTTCTAAGATGGACGTTCACAGCAATAAACGCCTACATCAAGAAACAAGATCTCAAATAAACAACCCAACTCTGCACCTCAAGGAACAAGGAAAAGAAGAACAAATGGAGCTCGAAGTTAGCGGAAGGAAGGAAGGAAGTAACACAGATCAGAGCAGAAATAAACGAAATAGAGACTAAAAAGACAATAGAAAAGACCAATGAAACTAAGAGCTGGTTTTTTGAAAAGATAAACAAAATTGGCAAATCTTTAGCTGGACTCACCAAGATGAAAAGAGAGAGAACTCAAATAAAATCAGAAATGAAAGAGGAGACATTACAGCTGTTACCACAGAAATACAAAGGATCATAAGAGGCTGCTATGAACAGTTACGAGCCAAAAGATTGGACAACCTAGAAGAAATGGATAAATTCCTAGAAATATACAAATTACCAAGACTGAATCAGGAAGGAATGAAAAATCTGAATAGACCAACTAGTAGTATGGAGATCGAAAATCTCCCAACAAACACAATTCCAGGACCAGATGACTTCACTGGTGAATTCTATGAAATATTTAAAGAAGAATTAACACTAATGCTTACCAGACTTCCAGAAAACAGAAGAGGAGGGAACACTTCCAAACTCATTTTACAAGGCCAACCTCATTACCCTGATACCAAAACCAGACAAGGATGCCACAAGAAAAGAAAATTACAGGCCAATATCCCTGATGAACACAGATGGAAAAATCCTCAACAAAATATAAGGAAAACAAATTCAACCATACATTAAAAGGATCGCACATCATGATCAAGTGCAATTTATTCCAGGATAGAATTATGGTTCAATATCCACAAATCAATCAATGTGATACACCACATTAACAAAATGGATAGAAATCATATGATCATTTCAATAGATGCAGAAAACACATTTGACAAAACTGAACATCATTTACGATGAAAACTCTGAACAAAACTGAGTATAGAGGGAACATACCTAAACATAATAAAGGCCATATATCACAAGCCCACATTTAACATGACACTCAAACGTGAAAAACTGAAAGCCATCCCTCTGAGAACAGGAACCAGACACGGGTGCCCACTCTCCCCACTCATATTCAACATAGTATTGCAATACTGGAAGTCCTAGCCAGAGCAATTAGGCAAGAAAAAGAAATAAAAGGCATCCTGGTTAGAAAGGAAGGAGTAAAACTGTCCCTATTTGCAGACGGCATGATATTAGATATAGAAAACCCTAAAGACTCCATCAAAAAACTTAGAACTAATAAACAAATTCAGTAAAGTTGCAGGATACAAAATCAATATACACTATTGCACTAATATGCACTAATAAAGAACTATCAGAAAGAGAAATTTTTAAAAATCTATCTATAATTGCATCAAAAAGAATAAAATACCTAGCAATAAATTTAGCCAAGGAGGTGAAAAATCTGTACACTCAAAACTGTAAGACACCGATGAAAGAAACTGAAGACAAAACAACAAAAAAAGGAATTGTATTCTGTGCTCATGGATTGGAAGATTAATATTGTTAAAATGCCCATACTACCCAAAGCTATCTGCAGATTCGAAGCAATCCCTATCAAGATTCCAATGGCATTTTTCACAAAAACAGAACAAACAATCCTAAAATTTGTATGGAACCACAAAAGACCCCAAATAGCCAAGGCAATTTTGAGAAAGGGGAACAAAGCTGGAGGTATCACACTCCCTGATTTCAAACTATATTACAAAGCTACGGTAATCAAAATATCAGGGCACCGGCATAAAAACAGACGCACAGATCAAAGGAGCAGGACAGAGAGCCCAGAAATAAACCCAGGCATATATGGACAATTAATGTACGAAAAAGGAGCCAAGAACATACAATGGAGAAAGGACGGTCTCTTCGATAAACAGTGTTGGGAAAAGTGAACAGCCACATGCAAAAGAATGACAGTGGACTGTTACCTTACACCACACACAAAAATTAACTCAAAATGGATTAAAGACTTGAATGTAAGACCTGAAACCATAAAACTCATAGAAGAAAACATAGGCGGTAAGCTCCTTGACATAGGTCTTGGTGATGCCTTTTTGGATCTAATACGAAAAGCAAAAGCAAAAATAAACAAGCGGGGCTACATCCAACTAAAAAGCTTCTGCACAACGAAGGAAACCATCAACAAGATGAAAAGGCAACCCACTGAACGGAGGAAAATATTTGCAACTCATATATCCAACAAGGGGTTAGTATCCAAAATATATAAAGAACTCATGCAACTCAATAGCAAAAACACAAACAATCCGATTAAAAACTGTGCAGAGGCTCTGAATAGACATTTTTCCAAAGAAGACACACGAACGCTGACAGGTACATGAAAATATGGTCAACATCACTCGTCATCAGGGAAACACAAATCAAAACCATAATAAGATGTCACCCAACACCTGTCAGAATGGCCATCAGCAAAAAAGACAAGAAATAAGTGCTGGCGAGGATGTGCAGGAAAGGGAACACTAGTGCGCTGCTGGTGGGAATGCAAACTGGCGCAGCCACTACGGAAAACAGCACGGAGGGTCCTCAAAAAAGTAAAACTAAAACTACTATATGATCCAGCATTCCACTGGGTATTTATCCAAAGAAAATTAAAACACTAACTCGAAAAGATATAAGCACCTCCCTGTTCATTGCAGCACTATTCACCACAGCCAAGACACGGAAGCGACCTAAATGTCCTTTGGTGGATGAATGGATAAAAAAATTCTCTCTCTCTCTCTCTCTCTCCCTCGCTCATACACACACACACACACACACACACACACACACACAGAGAAGAATATTCTTCAACCATAAAAAGGAAGGAAATCTTGCCATCTGCAACCACATGGATGGACCTTGTGAAATATTATGCTAAGTGAAATAAATCAGACACACATGTGTGGAATCTAAGAAAACAAAGAAACAAACAAAAACTAAAAATGCAGAACTCATAGATACAGAGAACAGACTGGTGGCTGCCAGAGGGAGGCGCGTGAAATGGGTGAAGGGGGCAAAAGGTACAAGCTTCCAGTTATCAGAGAAATAATTCCTGGGGATGTAACGTACGGCATGGGGACCACAGTTAATGCCGTGCTGTACATCTGAAAGTTGCTAAGTGAGTAGATCTTAAAAGTTCTCATCACAAGAAAAAAAAATTGTGCACCTATGTGTGGCGATCATTACGTTGTACACCTGAAACTAATAGAGTGTTACACGTCAATCAGATCTCAGTTGAAAAAGAAGGAAGGAAATTCTGACACCTGCTACCGCACGGATGAACACTGAGGACGCTGTGCTGAGTGAAATAAGCCAGACACAAAAGGACAGACACTACGATCCCACTTCCGCTTCCACGACTCTAAGAGGCACTTAGAGGAGTCGAATTCATAGACAAAGTGGACGGCGGGGGCCGGGGCCGGGGCGGGGCATGGGGAGTGAGTCTTCAATGGGGCCAGAGTTTCACACTTACAAGACGAAAACAGTTATGGGGATGGAAGGTGGCCAGGGCTGCACAACAGCGTGAATGCATTTACTACCACTGAACTGCACATTCAACAATGGCTGAGATGGTAAAGTTTATGTTATGTGTATTTTAACACAATAGAAATAAGAAAAAAAGTGCAGGTCCCAGACTGCAGGGGGCCTGACAGGGTGGGACAGGAAGTGGATAAGAGCAGACGAGGAGGACCCAGACCTCCCCCTGCCACCTTGGATGCCCGCAGAGTCCCTTCCAGTCCTTCTATTTGTGAAATGGGATCACGCAGCCAGCTCAAAGGTCTGGGGAGTAAGTGACCAGGTGACGTACCTGCTGGCAGGCACCCAATGCAGAGCAGGGCTTAGTAAACGCCCTGAGTCTAAAGCCAGCAGCAAACTCGGCGTGTGGGGCCTGGGGACAGGGGCAATGTCACCCCCTGCTCGAGATGCATCCGGCGCACAGGCCCAGGTCACACCCCTGCGAGCAGGGGGAGGCCAGGCTGTGCCCCGCTCAACCGAGCACTTAGGGAGTCCACTCTGGGGTAACTCGGCCAGTGAGTCACCCCCAGCATCACACATGGGGGTGGCCACGCCTGCCATGCCAGGGAGGGGGGCGCAATCTAGGAGGGAGGTGAGGGCGCTGGTCAGGGCCGGGGCACCAAGCACGCAGGCAGAGGGAAAGGCCCTGGCCCCTCCCCAGCCCTGGGTGCCACTCGTGGCCAGCACCAGCCCTGCATACCTGGCCGCCGGATGGGCAGGCACCACGGTCCTGCTGGCCTGTGGCCCAAGCACGAAACTAGGTGAGGAGAACAGTCTGGTGAGCAGTCAGACATAGAGTCTCCACATGACCAGCAATTCCACCCCTTAGTCCATGCCCCAGACACTTGAAAGCAGGCACCCGCACACCCACGTTCACAGCTGCACAATCGCCAGAAGGTGGAAACGACCCAGGTGTCCGTCAGCAGTGAAGGGATAAACACACGGGGTCCTCCCTGCAAGGGAATATTAGTCAGCCTCGAAAAGGAAGGACATTCTGACACCTGCTACCGCGTGGATGAACCTTGGGGACACTGAGCTGAGTGAAATAAGCCACAAAAGGACAAACACTGTAGGATTCCACTCATGTGAGGCTCCCAGAGGAGTCAGACTCACAGAGACGGAAAGTAGAACGGAGGGGCTGGGGAAGGGGCAGGGGGTCGTTGTTTGATGGCGGCCGAGTTCCAGATTTACAGGATAAGAGTTCTGGGAGCTAGGTGGTGGCGACAGCTGCACGATAACGTGAATGTACTTAATGTCACTGGACTGCACACTTAAAATGGTAACTTTTATGTCATGCATATTTTACCACAATAAAAAAAAGTTTTTTCACCCAAAAACCAGGTGGGCTGCTGCCCCAGGGAGAGTGGTGGAGGGGGGACTGTCTGCCCAGCCCACCCCTCAGCAGGCCCCCGCCAGCCACACACTCAGGGGACCCTCTCTCAAACTAGGCCAAATTCCTGCAATTCCTCCCACCAAGATGCTCCTGGCCTGGCTTATAGCAATTTCTGAAAAGTCACCTCTGCCTTGAAGCCTTCTGGGTTTGAGTGAGGAGCTCCTGCTGCGAGTTCCCCGCCTTGGCCTTGCAGGCACATACTCCAGGCCCAGCTGAGCCTCGAGCACCAGCCCCCAGGGCCACTCCCACACGCGGACACCCCTGGGTCCTGGCTACAGAACACACACCCGGAGCAGCAGGACCTCCAAACCACGCGACTTGTCAGAAATGAAGGTCTGCTTGTTGAGCCCCGACCCGGCACACCGGAAAGCCCTCAGAATTGGTTTCACCTGCTGCTCCAGGAGATTCAGATGGCCAGGTGACACGAATCAAAGAACCACACAACTGTCACCCACCCGAAAACCCAGTTAAAGGCTGAGACCCCGTCCTTCTGGGCACTGGACCTGAGGCTCAAAGGGGAGAACAGATCATTTGTCCCAACTAGGCAGGCAACCCGGAGGGAGCGCTGAGGCGTCACCCGCCCAGGACAGGGACCCCACCCAAGCCTCGCAGAGGAATGGACTCAGGTGTGCCTGCCCCCCGGTCCGTAGCGAGAAGAGCCCCCTGGGAGGGAGGCCGTCAGACGGGGCCCCATGGTCAGGGTGTGGGGGAGTCCACTGCTGGAGCAGATAGTGCGGAAGGTTGGAAGCAGGTCCTGTGGGGGTTGCAGGGACCCCCCAGACTGACTCCCTCCCAGCTGCCCTCGAGTGGCCAGCTGGCTAGGTCTGCCTACGTCCACTCCAAAAAACCCCAGACCTGGCAATTAGAGGCCGCCCAGGCCTGTGCTGCGCCCTGCTGTCCAGAGCCGACGCCGTGGGGACTCCACGCCAGCGATGCCCTGCTCCTGGCTGGCTGTGGGCGGGAAGAACAGCCAGGAGCCGGTCCGTGTGACGGTCCTCTGACAACAGCATAACGCACTGTGCCCCCTTCTGCCCCCATCAATGCCAGAGTGGCCCCTAGTCGCCCATCTGGGCCACAGCAGGGACAGGAGGCCCCAGAGGCACCCCACAGTGGCACAGAACGTGGACAGACCACATGGGCTTCAGCTGAGAAGCAGCGTCCGAGGGGGCGAGAGGGGAGGCAGGGCTGGAGCGGGGCATGCTGGAAGGGGGCAGGCAGAGTGGGCGGACTGCGGCCGGCGTAGGAGCCCTGCTCTGCCTTTGAGACAGCACGTCCGGCCCCTAAGACAGCCCCAGCTCTCAAGGCCTCAGTCTCTGTACGACGGGGACAACCGCTCACATCCTGCCTGCTCCTCGGGCAACCAGGCAGAGGAGGCGGGATGCTGATGTCACGGGCCAATTCTGAAAACCGAGGGGCTTGGCCCAACACCAGGGAAAGCTGGGCTCCCCAGAGCCGCCTGCCCCAGACGGCAGTGTGCCTGCTCGGGGCAGTGGCCCCTGGCCCCAGGGGCTGGGCTGGGCACGGCAGCTGCAGGGCGCACCATCCCAAGGAAGCCCCTCGCCCTCCTGCCAGGCTGGGGGGCCTGGAGGCAGCTGCAGGGAGGCTCTGGGTCCAAAGGAGCCGCTCCTGGGCAGTGCGGTCAGGAAGGAGAGGGGCAGGGCCTCCCCCGACTCCCACGCCCCAGGCCAAGGCTGCCCGTTCTCACCGGCCTCTCCCTAGCACGGCCGGCTCTCGGAACAAGTGGAAATACAGGTCTGGGAGAGGGGGCGGGGAGAGTGTGGAGTGAGCCCCGCTGGCAGGAGCAGCTACAGCAGCCATGGTGGTGCCACCCCCACCTCGGAGTGGGCCCGCGCTGCCCCCCTCGGGAGGTGGGAGCCGGAAAGGCCTCTCAGCCAGCCCGGCTTGCAGAAAAGCCTGTCACTGCCTCCCCTCTGGGACACTCGAGCTGCTGACCTGGGGCTGCCAGAGACCCCTCCCAGCCCACGCAGGGGCAAGAGAGCAGAGCTGGGGACTGGGTCCTATTCTAGGGGTGTCCAGAGGCTGCACGTCTCAAACAGGTGTCTGGGGACAAAGGCAGGGTCTTCCCACCTTCCCTCTCCAGGGGGCCTCGGCCACTCCCGAATGTGTTAGGTTTGTTCTGAGGGGCTCAGACTAGGAGCCCCCAGTGGGGTGTCCCCTGGAGTGCCAGGGGGACAGCCCCTGAGTTGGGCCACCCTCCAGGGCGGGGGCATGAGCAGGTGAGCCTGGAGGGCCTGTGCCTGCCCACCCGCCCGCAGAGGACCAGCCAGGGCTGCCCACTCGGAAGCAGAGTCCTGCCTGCCGGTCTGAGAGCTCAGCCGTTCCTTTTCCTGCTGACCCAAGACTAGCGTCCCCGGGAAGGAAGAGGAAGCACCCAGGACGCCAGCGCCTTGGAAACCACCCAGAGCAGGGGCCACCCAGGAGCAAAGTCCGGGAGATGCCCGCTGGCAGGATGAGGTGCAGGTGGCCCGGGTGCCGGTTCCCAGTCGCACCTGCCCCCCAGCCCCACCTGATCTGGCCGCCTGTCCCAGAGCAGCTAGGCGCGGGGCTGGGGGGAAGGGAAGCCCTTTCCCACCGGCTCCACGTGGAGGCGGCCGGGGCTTCCTCCCCCTTCTCGGGGCGCAGTGCACAAGGGTGGCTCTAGGCGGGGGCCCATGACGTCACCTCCAGGTGGCGGGGAGCCAGGTGGACCCCACACCCACGCAAAGAAGCCGGCGGGCCGGCTCGCCTGTCCTCCCCCTGCAGCCGGTCGCCCGCCGCGATTTCCTCTTTCTTTGCGGAGCCGGGGCTTTCGCAACGCGGCGGCGGTCCCCGGGTGACAGCGAGACACGCAGCCTGGGGGGGAGGGGAGGAGGCGACACAGCCGGAGGCCGGGGGCCGCGGGCGGGCGACGTCCGGGTCCCCGCAGGTGCACGCCGGGCCCGCGCCCCACCCGAGCGGGGACCAAGCAGCGCGGCCGGCGCCCCCGGCCACGCAGGCGCCGCAGCACCCCTCCCGGGCCCGGGGCGAGCATCCAGGCCGGCGCCCACCCAGACCAGCACCTACCCTGGGCGCACCCACCGGCCCGCACCACCCGGGCCGCATCCACCCCGGCCCCGCACCCACCCGGGCCCCGCACCCACCGGGCCCGCACCTACCCGGGGCGCCGCAGTCGGCGCAGTGCGCGTTCCCCGGCCGCTGCAGCAGCTCCAGGACGGCCCTCCGCCGCTCCTTGGCCATGGCCGCGATGCCGCCCGCCCGCGAGGCCGGGGCCGGGCCGGGAGCGTCCGCCCCGCCGCGCTAGAGCCCCGCGCAGGCCGCCCGCCGCCGCCGCCCCTGCGCCATCCTGGGCGGCCTCAGCCCGCGCGCCGGTTCCGCATTCCTGCCGCCCGGCCCGGCTCCGCCGCCGCCGCTCGTATCCCCGCCGCGGCCGCCGAGCGTGTGCCAGCGCGGGGCCCCGGGCGCACGGCGCGCTCTGGCCGGCGCGGCCCGCGGGCGGCCCCCAGCGGCGCGGGCGGGCGGGCGGGCGTTCTCCTTCCGCCCGGGCCCGGCGCCCCCAGCCCGCCCGCCCCGGGGACGCGCCCAGGGAGGTCTCCCCGCCGCCCACCCCTATCCAAGCACAGCGTGCCACCTGCCCCGGCGCAATGCACCAGCCAGACTGGTGGCCGGCCCCGGGTGGGGTCGTTCGTGCAGTCATTCGGGCCAGGAACAGCGCCTGGACACCTACTGTGCGCCCACCAGGGAGCGCACCATGCCCACGGGGCACGCTGGTAATTGTTGAAGGAAGGGGTGTGTGCCCAGCACTGGGGACCAAGGGCTCATACCATCCCTGCCCTGGGAGAGAGAGTCAGTGGGTGACAAGCTCCAGTGTCCGTGGGCTCAGTCTGAAGAGGGGCCCCCACCCTCCATCCACCACAGGGACTAGATAAAGCCCTCCTGCATCAGGAGGCCAGGGACCCAGGCATGAGGGCGACCTGGGGAGACGTGGAGGCCACAGGTAACAAAAAGGTGTTCTCTCCTCTGCACGCTCCTGCACTTTTTCAAATTCTTTCCATCTTCTTCTTAAATTATGAACGCAAGCATACATCCTGATAAAACCGAATGGAAACAGTACCAGACGAGAAAATTACAGCCTTTCCCACCCCGCCCCTGGGGAGTCTGAGGGAACCACAGCCAGCAATCTTGTAGCATCCTTCCAGAACGGTCCACAGCCCGTTGGCACCGCAAGGGGGTCCCTACTTCTTCCCGTCTGCCACTGGGGTTTCTGGGTATGGCTGCATTCTGCTCAAAGCTCCGCTGGACCATAACCTGTCCACCCAGCGGCTGGCCGAGGGGCATTTCAGGCGTTCACAGTGGGTCAGAATCGCAGACAGGCCACAATGCCTGCCCCAGTTCACAAACAACGTCTCTGCGAGCGACTCAGTGGGTTCACACCCACAAGTGGCACCTCCAGGACAAGGAGCGCGGCATTTGACTCGGGGACGTGCCCTGCGACAGGCCTCCCCCGAGGCTGCGCAGGCACGGCTCCCTGTGCTCTGGCCGACGGGCCCCGTGGCGTCCAGAGCCTTGCCCATCGTGCAGGCAGATGTGGGAATGCGGTGGTTTGCGTTTCTAAACCGCACGTCCTGTGGCTCCGTGTGCTTCAACTGGTCACATGTCTTCCTGTCCTATCAGACTGGAGCTTTTCTGGGTGGGAACAGGTGGCATTTTCATCTCTGGGTCCCCGTGCAGGGTCAGAATCTGCCACTCAGCACAAGCATGGAGAATGCCACTTAATGAAGACTGACGGATGTTAATGATAACACAGCACAACGACGGACAGCGTTAGGACCCCTTACGTGTATTTTCTTATTTAACCCCCATTTTACAGATGGGCAAACTGAGGCATGAAGGAATCCAGTCACTTGCCTGAGGCCACACGTGGCTTCTATGTGGCAGGACTGGGATGAACGTATAACTGTGTGACAGGGAGACAGGCACCCTGGTGGTTCATCCGACTAAGGAGGCCCTGACCTCATCGAGGGAGGTGGGAGGGAGCGAGGATTCGAGACAGGAAGTCGGGATGTACACAGATTCCCAAGAGGGGAGAGCTGCCAGCAGGCCTTGCCCTGGGCTTCCAGGCTGGAGTGCAGCCACCCTGGGGTCCCTGTTGGTCCCCACTGGCTGCTGTCAGGGCTGGGGTACAGGAGGGCAGGACTCACGCAGAATCCAGAAGGTGCCAGCACAGCCCAGGGAGGGCTGGACCCAGACCAGGGCTGCCAAGGGCGGCTCAGTGCCCTTGGGGCAGACAAGGGGTCTGCACGGGCGGCCCCCCACTTCTGCTTGCACCCACCTGCCAGCAAGCCCTGCTGATTTGCTTCCTGCTCTCTCTGCTTTTCGGCCCCCCGAACAGCTGTCCCTGGCCTGCCAGGCTGCTCAAAGGCCTCCAGTCCTAACTACTCAAGCATCTTCTGGACCTGGGTAGGGGCTTAGACAAGACCTGCTGCCTGCCTGCCGGTGACCGCTCAGCCATGCTGAGCAGACCCCAGGCGGAGAGGTAGGGTCTGTCTCCTCCAGCATCCCCTCAGCAAAGGGGGTCCACACACAGCTGGTCTGTGGGCGCCCAGCAATTAGTTGAAGGTAACTTCAAGGTGAGACCAGGTCCCCCTGCCCCAGCCGAACGGGCAGCATCTCAGTGGAGGCAGGGCTGGCTCTGCCCAGGGAAGGAGTGAAATGGACTGAGCTTTCCAGGGGCGAGGCCAGGCTGGGGCCACTGGAGGAGAAGGGCCCTGCCCTCAGCCTGGCAGCCTGGCACTCAGCCTCTCCCTGGAGAGCAGCCACTTTCCAAGGGCTGGTGACTGGGGCACTACCAGGCTCCCTTCCCTGCAGAGGGAGCCCTTCCCTGGGCACCTGGAGACCCCTGGGTGCTGCCCATCACTGCCTGCCACCGCCAGCTCTTCTTCTGCCCTGACACTTGCTGTCTCCAGTTCCAGAGGAAATTCGGTAATCAGGGGGGGTTGGCACACCTGCCTGAGACGGGAGGGGATGCACCAAGCCCAGAGGAGGTGGCCAGCATGAAGGCCAACCCCTCCCACCCACGGCCCAACAAAGGAGGTGTTCAGCGGACGCTCGTGGCTCTTTGCTTGATGTGGGCACTGGCTTTCTGGGTAGCTGGGCCCTTCCTTCCCCAGCACCAGGTGGTGGCCAGACGCCCCTCCCCTTGACAGCATGCACTGAGCACCTGCTGTACGCAGAGCCCTTAGCAGGTCTGAGGAGCTCTCCATCTGATTAGGGGAGGAGACAGGGGCTCCGAGCAGAGGGAAGTGTCCACCTCTCCTGCCAGCGCCCACTGGCATGAGACCGCGGGTTTAGGTTGAATTAGCCCCAGCTCCAGCGTGGGAGGCGTAGACAGTGGGCGCTGCCTTCCAGAACCAGACGCCACCCTCGAGCCCTCCCCAGACACGTGGTAGCCCTTGGGCTGAGCAAGCACAGGGTCCCGGGGTGGCGCTGGGAAGATGGGCACAGAGCAGGCACCAGCCCAGAACCCTCCCCCTCGTCCCCCCTCCCGCCTCACCAGCAGGGCTGCGGCCACATCCCTCTGCCCTCGTCCCTCACCCTCCCTGGCCTCTCCCTGCCAGACCCCAGAGGGGACCCTGCAGGTCTTCCCAGGAGCGGGGAGCTGGGGATCCGGTGGGTGTCAGTCCCCCAGAGTCAGCCCTCCACTGGGCCCCCGAGTGTTGGGCGAGGCCGAGGAGAGCATGCAGGATCCCCAGGGAGCCAGCGCCCAGAAGCACGGTAATGGCGCGGAGAAGGCCACTAAAATGCAAGGCAGGGCTGTGCCTGACTCCTGGGAACAGCTTCCTGGTGTGGCCGGGGACAGTTCCTGTTTTAAAGTAAGCCCTCACCCAATGTAATTCCCGCAGCCACTGCTCTCAGCCTCCAGCCCCACCCCCAACAGAAAGAGAAACAGAAAAACCACAAAGAAAGACGAAGCTCACACAGCAGCGGCCCTCATGAGCTCTGCGCACGGACCGCTCGCCTCGGCATCAATAATTCACAGCCGGAAGGAAGGCAGAGCAGGGAACAGGCCCGACTGGCTGGAGCCAAAGATGGTTCCACACCACTGTCTGGGAGTGGCACCAGCCCCAGAGACCCCTCGTAAGGTGGGGGTCTCCAGGGACGTCCCCAAAGATGACATGGGGACGGGGCCTCTCCGTGCGGACAAGGGTGCCAAGGTTTGCTCAGTGGGTTTGGGGCCATTTAAAAATATATTTTCTTGGGCCGGGCCTATGGCTCAGTGGTTAAGTTCACTCGCTCCACTTAGGTGGCCCAGGGTTTGCCAGCTCGGATCCTGGGTGCAGACCTATGCATTCCTTATCAAGCCATGCTGTGGCAGGCGTCCCACATATAAAATAGAGGGAGATGGGTACAGATGTTAGCTCAGGGCCAGTCTTCCCCAGCAAAAAGAGGAAGATGGGCAGTGGATGTTAGCTGAGGTCTAATTTTCCTCAAAATATATATCTATTTGTTTTTTCCTGGTTTCCCAAAGAGAAATGGCATCTGGCACAGGAGGACGGTGGGTCTGGAAGGCTCTTCAGGCCTCAGGGGGCACTCTCTCCTGCCAGGACGGATGGGAGCCTAACCCTGCAGCTGAGGCCTCCCCAGGCAGCCACTGTCACTGGGACAGGGTGGGCACCAGTGGCGAAAGGTCCTCTGGTGCTGGCCGCCAGTCTCAGGTTTGGGGAGGAAAGTGAGACCCACGATAGGCACTGGGATCGTGCTTTTTCCCTGGCCCTGCCCCTCCCAGCAACAAGCCTGGAGCCCTGGGTTCCAAATGCACATGCAAATCGGTGCAACTCAGAAAGACCCTTGTAAAGAACTCTGACCAGTCAGTAATAAAAAGAGAGTGGCCAAATTAAACAACAGGAAAAAGATCTGATCAGACATTTCTCCAAGGAAGACATACAGACTGCCAAGAAGCTGCCCAACCCCATCAGTCCTCAGGGAAACGCACATCAGAACCCCCAGCAGACACCCCCACGCCCACTGGGATGGCAAGACAACAAGGGTTGGTGAGGCCGTGGAGAAATCGGGACCCTCACACAAGCAAGTGATGGGATCTGAGATGGTGCAGTCGCTGTGGGCAACGGTCTGGCGGGTGGTTCCTCGAACAGTTAAACCCAGAGCTGCCGTGTGGCCCAGCCAGCCACTCCCAGGGACACACCCAAGAGAAACGAAAACATACACCCACGCAGAGGTTGGTACATGAATGTCCACAGCAGCATCACTCACAACAGCCAAAGGCGGAAACGACCCGAGTGGCCACCGACGGATGATGGATAACACAACGTAGTGTGTCAGTGATGGAATACTACGCAGCCACATTAAGGGATGAGGCACTGACACCTGCTAATCGTGGAGGAACCTCGAAAACGTGATGCTCAGTGACATACACCAGTCAGAGAAGGACAGATGCTGTGTGACTCTGCTCACGTGAGTCCTGTTCACACAGGCCCCGGGTCTGAGAAGTGTTTGCCCTGTGTTTAAATAAGATCTGAGCAGCTTTTGTGTTTCTCACGTCTGTGCTCTGAACCTGGGGCCACAGGCCCCTGTGCTGAGCCCACCCAGCCCCCACGGAATGAAGGGGGCCCTTCATCTCCCCCACAGCAGCCCCACGAGAGGCTGACATCATGCCCCTTAGTAGGTGGGGAGACTGAGGCTGGGAGGGGCTGGGTCTCACATCTCCTGAGGGTTGTCTCCAGGACCAGAGCGCAGGGCTGAGGCCAAGATGAGCATCCCCACCCCCCACCCCCCAGACGGGGAAGGCCGAGAAGCCTCGCAGCCTCGAAGAGCTCAGGAAGGCGTGGGGGCAGGCGCAGCTCGTCAGGCTCCCCACACTGCAGACAGCGCCTGCCTCTGCCGCGCCCGAGGCCGTGAGCCAGCACAGCAGGACGGGCCTCAGACGGGGTGCCCATCTCCCAGAGACGATCCCTCTGTCTGTCCCCCACTCATCCACCCATCCAGCCATCTAATAAGTCATCTGTCTCGGACTCTGTCTTCCCTCCCACCTCATCTTCTAGAACATGACTGACATTCTTCCCACCTCCCACGGATCCATGGGATCCATGTTCTTGCCTCGAATCTGGGTGGGCGTCGTGACTGCCCCAACCAGTGCAGGAAGGCTGCAGGACGCCTGTGGCTTCGGAGGCCAGGTCAGAGCAGGACGCAGCTCCTGCCTGGTGGCTGCACACTCTATGTCTCTTTCTCTGTCTCTATCTCTCTGTCTCTGTCTCTCTCTCCTTGGGAGCCTGAGCCACGAAGCATGAAGCCCAGCTTTCCTGAAGCCACCAGACTGCAGTGGCCACGTGGCGAGAGCCCAGAGAGGGTGGTGCCTGGTCGGCTCTATCAGCCTCAGCTGCTGGAGTCCTCCCAGCTCAGGTGCAGCCACCCAAGTGAGCAGCCTCAGGTACCGCCTGGTGAGGACAGCGCTGAGCACAGCTGATATCAGACCCGGTCCTAGAGCTGATGGCAAAGCCGGTCCCAGAGATGAGAACGGTAACCACAAGCTGCAGTTGTTTGAAGCTAAGTTTGGGGCAGCTTACAACCAGTGAGGGCTAACTGGCCAGGGTGGTCTCAGAGACCCAGGCCCCATGGCCACCACGTCCAGGCCTCTCTCAGGCCATGTGCCTCAGTCGCCCATAGCTGGACAGACTCCTGCACCCCAGGCCTGGGCCCCAGGTGCTGGGAGGCCGGGGCCATGCTGTCCACAGGCCCTCTGGCCTGGAATGAGTCCTCCCCTGGCTCCCCCTTCCCAGCACCCCTGTGTCGTCTTGTCGCAACAGTTCCCTCAGGACCCAGCTCCTATTTCCACTCCCCGCAGCCCCTGCCCTTGGGCAGGCGGTCTGGGTATGGACGGGGAGCCCCTGCCACTGGTCACTGCCCGCCGTGGTGCCCAGTGAGCTGCTCCAAGCTGCTCTGACATGACAGAGGTGCTGGCACGGGGCAGCGGGCACGGTGTGGATGGGCCCCAGCTTGGCCTGCTCTCCGAGCCCCCGGCCCCCACCCAGCGTCATGTCAGGAGGATCTGGGGTCTGAGGGCGCACAGCCCTGTCTCTAGTTCTCAGAGTGTGGGGCCCAGTGCATACACACTGTGCCTTCCAGGCAACCCTCTTCAGGCGCTGCAGTGCCGCCACTGTCCGGCAGGGGCCGCCACACCACCACATTCTGTCCCCAAGGCGCCGCTGTTCCCGGGTCAGAGGGAAGAAGGGAAAGGAGAGTGGGTTTCCTGAGTGGGTGGCCCGCACCAATCCATCATGGGGCTTTTGCAATTCAGTGGCCCAGTCTGTTCCCCAAAGTGCTACCCCAGCCTGGCATCTCCAGAAGGATCCACCCCGGGCACCACAGATGCCTGGAGGAGAGACCCCGCCCTGGGAGTGTCCCCAGCCCAGCCCCCGACACCCATCCAGACCCTTGTCCTTCCAACACTGCTGGCCCCTCGGGAGCCGCCCCGGGGCCTGCACTCTACAGCCCAAAGCTTCCATCGCCAGGCTGCGCTCCGTCCCTGGGGCCCAAATGCACCGTTTCCCCTCGCATCCAGAAAGCGCGGTCAGAAACATGGGAAGGCCCCACGTGGCTCAGAGTCCCATCCGCAGCTGGGTTTGTAAATCCAAATGTGGAAGGTGGCAAGCAGAACCCTGGCTAACGGAGGCCCCCGGAAGCTACTGGAAGTTGCGGGTTTATTGCTGAGCCCTGGAGAGTGCTGCAGGCAATGGGGACCGGGGAGGGGGGGGCGCCCTGTTGTTCCTGAGTCTCCTCTGGCCTCTGGGCTTTCTCTCAGGTTTGGCTGAGTATCTCCCGCCCCAGAGCCAGGACTGGCCCTCAGCCCCCGTCCAGGGAACGCTCCCCACATCATGTTGGGGTTCAAGACCTGTGACACAGTTGGCACACTCTTCCCCTTGCAGAGGGTGGGTCTATGTCCCTCCCCGGAACCTGGGACAGTTAGTGACATCCTCCTCTGACGCTGCTGGCTGCACCCTCTTGCTGGAGCCCTGAGACTGCTGTGCAGTGAGGAAGCCCAAGCAGGTCCCCTCAAGGAGCCATGTGGAGGCGTCCCTGGATTGGAAGAGAGGCGGTATCCCGCCCCAGCTGCTGCAGCCCCATTACTATAGCTCTACCTGGAACCCCCAACGCGTGGGGCCTGGAGAGGTCACAGCCGGCTGTCCAGAGCAGGAGCCACATGGGAGGCAGGCCAAGGCAGGATGCAAGGAAAGCTCCTGAGGGTTTGAGGGGCGGGCCGCGGACGAAGCCTTTGTACAGTCAGTCTACCATCTCCGCAGCGGCTCCCAGCAGGGCGGAGTCTCCCGGGGCCACCACCACGATGGAGGGGCCAGGGCCGACCCATGCTTCTGAGACAGATGCTCACCCAAACCTCGAGAGCGCCAGGATGAGACTGGGAACGGGGCACTCCCTGGCCCGTGATCCCCACGGTCCCTCTCCAGGGCTCAGCAGCAGTAACTAGGGTTCCGTCTGCCACCTCCCACTTGCAGGGAGAAAGGAGACGAGTGAGGAGGCTCCAGGCTGACCAGGGGCTGACTGGACGCTGGTTTCCGGGCAGTTGTGGGCACACTCAGTCTGCTGTCTGATTGTCTCCCGGCTGCGTCCACAGTGCTGGACGACAGCAATGAGTTCCACAGATATTACTGGGCGCCTCCAGCACAGCCTACTCTGGCCCTCCACCTGTGTCAGTGAGGCCGACCACAGCCCCTCCCTGGAGCTGAGAACCTCTCCCAGCGACAGCGGGCAGACACTGAGGCCTGGCCTGGAGGGACTAGGGGCGTCCCCCAGGAGGAGGAGGGAGGGGCTCGGGCAGGGGGAAGAGGGTGAGTAACGCGGGTGCACCAGAGAACACGGCACCCGCGGGCCCAGTGAACTGTGCGTGGAGCGAGCCCGAGTGTGCAAGCACGTGTGCCAGAGACGACAGCAGTGCTCCTGAGAAGCAGCTGGCCTGTGCAGTCCCTCTGCCAGGGGACAGCTCCCCTGCCCCAAATCCCCACCCCCAGCCTGTGCCGGGGACTGGAAGCCCAGGTGACATGCTGGAGGGGCTCCTGGCCGGCGGCAGCTCGCTGTGCATAGGGCAGGGGCAGGGTGATTCCAGAGAACACACCCCCGGACGCTCGCTCCACTCCCTCTGGGAGCAGAGGGCCCTCTCCCGCCTGGTCAGACATGGGTCTCAGAACGGCTACTCTGATGACCAGCTGCCACTGCACGGGGCCAGGCCTGACTGCTCAGCCTGAGCTCCGAGCCGCCCAGGAGGTCACCCGCAGCCAGGCTTGGAGGTTTCCCTCCCACCCACGGCCCAGCCTCAGGGTGGCTCCTGGGGCCAGCTCTCTCCTGTCACAGGACCTGGAGGCCTCCTCGGGCTACTGTTATCTCCGAGCTGCCCACGCCCACACTGTCGGGGCCTGCACAGAACCAGAACTGCCCCTCCTCTGCTCGACAAGGCGGGGGCTCCCCTGTGGCCAGGGGAGGGAGGGGTGGACCAGGCCTGACTTTGCAGAAGCCAGAGGTGGTGAAGCACACCCAGAGGGGAGCGCCGTTCCAGAAAGACAGCCCTGCCAGAGGTGACAAAAGAGCTAACCAGGGCACAGAGGCTGGAGGGCCCTCCAAAGGCGAGGGGACAAGAGGCCTGAGGCCTGTGCTGTGGTACGGAATTCTCAGGACTTTCCAGCGGCCACAGACAGGAGCTGGACCACCGGCAGGTCTGGAGGGGCCCTGTACCATGCTGACCCCCCAAGTCCAGCACCGGGAGGGGCCTGCTCTGCCTGACCTTGAGCATTCTGGGTCCTCCCTGCCCACACGGGCCGCGGAGGAGCAGTTCAACCAGCACCGCACACAGGGCCGACGCTACCCAGACTCCCACCTTCCCGGGAGCACAGCAGCCGCCACATGACAGCGGGGTCGGAACATCCCGTAGCACAGGGTGGGCACAGCCACGTGGTGTGTGTCCCCTAATGGAAGTAAGCTGACGGATAACGTCCTCCAGGCCACCAGTGGGAGAGCCAAATCTAAGGTGCCTGGCAGCCTGGCAGCACGGGATGCAAGCCACCGGGAAACCCAACCATGTCCCTCCAGAGGAGGATGGAGAGCCCTCGATTTATCACAGGGCTCCGACAGAGCCACTCGAGCGTCTCTGGCCACAATAAAACCCCTGCCTTCTCATCCATAAGTGTCTGATCTCACAAGGGGACCCCGCACCACGGACAGGCCCTCTTTCCCTGCCAGTGAAGACCAGCACAAAGCGGGCCCCGTGGACAGAAAGCAGCCCGCGTGCGGGGGCGCCGAGGGCCGGCTTCCTGCGGGGACACAGGGGCAGACAACACGGCCCCTCCCTCAAAGGGCCAATCCCGACGACCGCAGGGACATCAGGCTGCCCCTCGCCAGGCCCATGTGCTCTGCGGACGCCAGCAGGGCTGTGTCACGTTCCAACACGCACGCCAGCAGTTTCACCAGGGAAGATACACTGGGCTCTATTTATGGACAATATACAATTACAGCCACAGGCATGCAACTCATAGACGATATAAAATTACTCTAAATGCAGTGGGTTTTCTTAAACTAATGATTTTATTGTTTCTATAAAAATAACACACGCTTGTCACAAAACATAATCATAAAGGAAAATACGAAGAGGACAGCCACGTAGCGCCAACAATCCGTCACCTGGTCAGGCGTCGTGAGCACCTGCTGTACAGGATTCCGAGCACCTCCCTGTCTACGTAAGACTAGGAAACATCTAGATGGACCAGCGCTCCAGGGAGAAGGGCCAGGCCACTCAGGCAATGGCTGGTCCTGACCCTCTGACCCTGTTTATCAAGTGCACACCCACTCTCGTTGTTGGCCAGCAAGGCGCAGCACAAAGTCAGCACCCAAGATCACAGAGCAACGTGGGGTTTGAACTCAGCCCTGGGAAAACCCGAGCCATGACCAGTTGCTGCGGAAAATGGAGACAGACCCCACAGCTGCCGGGGCACATGTCCTCTAGGGCAGGACCCAGCCTTCTCTGGGCATGGACATGCGCTGAGCTCCTTGCCAGCCAGCTGCTCAGGGATCCGAGGGTGTCCCCCACATGTCCCTTCCACACCACTGCTAGAGCTCTTCACGGGCCAGGGAGGTGTGGTGGGCAGAGCAATGGCCCAGAGATGTCCATGTGCCCGTGCCCGTGCCCAGAGCCTGTGAGCCTGACTGCAGAGGAGGTTACATCAGGGACCTCAAGATGGGAGAGGATCCCGGATTGTCGGGGGGAATGTCATCGAGAGGGTCCCTAGAAGTGGGGGGGGGTCAGAGTCAGAGAAGGTGGCGTGAGGACAGGACGAAAGCAGTCAGGGAGCAGATGCTCTGAGGATGGAGGAGGGGCCACGGGCCAAGGAGAGCAGGCACCGCCAGAAGCTGGAAGAGGCAGGGAAGGACTCCGCGGAGCCCCTGGGGGAAGTGCAGCCCTGCAGCCCCAGCTGACCTCAGAACAGGAATATAAATTTGTGTTGTTTAAGCCAGGAGCTTGTGGTCACTTGTCAGCGCTGCAGCAGGAAACTAACAGGACTTGCGCCTGCGGGCTGGGAGGGCCAGGGCTGGCAGAGTGCAGGGACACACGGGGGACAGGGGAGGACACAGCCCTGAGCCTCAAGCTTTCCCTGATGTGACTCGTGCGGAGGCCCTGGGGACATCCTGCACCCCCTCCCAGGGGCGCGCGTGGGCCAGACCAAGGTGGGGCTCATCTTCCTGGGCAGGCGGCAGGGGCCCCAGGCCAGACCCTTGCTGCCTCTGACCTCTCCGACCTATCTCCCACCTAAGGGGAGCACTGGGGAACCATTCTGGAAAGTGGCTTTCGGTGCCTTTCATAACGCCGTCCGTTGGCTCATCCTGACGATGAGACAAAACGCGTGCTTTACGTGACAAATGACGCACTACCAAAAATACCTCCTGGGAGCCTGGCAGGACAGACAGGACGTCTGCATCGCTAAGCACTGCATTTTCAGCACGCACATCTAGAAAACCACAGGTTCCTTCGTGAAGAAGTCAGCTCCTCTCTCTGCTTCCTCTCCTGACTTGCTGAAACCACTTATGTCTGCGATACCCTTTTTGAAATTCACTGAAAGTTATTTCCAGAAAAGAATTCACTCAATTGTGTATATAGAAAGTTCAACTACAAAGAGTTTAGTACAAAATATTTTAACGTTTTGTTTTGAAATAATTTCAGACTTCCAAAAATAGGACAGAGTTCGTAAGCCCAGCTTCCCCAAATAACATCTTACATAATGACAGAACAAGAATCAAACATCCCGGGAGCTCTCCGAGATCTTCATGTCTCGCCGACTGGCCCCCACCGCCCTTCCCAGCCCAGGACCTGAGCGGTTAGCCTCACGTCTCCTTGGACCCCTGGGGTGGGGGCAGCAATTCAGACAGTTTGTCTTTAGCACCCTGACACTTTGAAGAGTGCTGGTCTTCATTCCGTAGAATGTCCCTCAGTTTGGGTTTGTCTGGTGTTTTCTCATTAGATTGAGGTTAGGCATTTCTGGCACGAAAACCACAGAAGTGATGCTGCGCCTGCCTAGGGCAGGGGATCGGGGCCCGAGCTGTGGTGACCACTCGGTCCAGGGGCCCACACTGTGAGGTCCCCGCTGTTCCCTGTGACATCACCAAGGGCCTGATGGGGAGGTCCTCCAGGGCAGGCAAACCCCGTTCCCCATCCCACTCTGCCCACTGACTCCAGGACCGGCTGCTGGCCTTGTCTGCAGGCATTATCACCCAGGAAGGTGCCAGCGGGGACTCTCCTCCCGCCATTCCTGCTGCCTTAGTCATCGTCAGGAGCTGCCCCTCTCCGACTGATATGAATTCCACTATTCATTCTACCGGCAGGGGCTCCTGGGTGGAAATGCCTTCTGAGGGCTAGACCCTGTCATGGTCTTCATTTTCTTGCCCAGTGTCCCTGATGTGGCCACTGGGTCTCCTTCACGCGGCCGCCTGTGTCCTTCTGACAAGCCCCACTGCTCTGCAGCAGTGCCTTACTTTCCGACACAAGACGGTCGAGGCTCACCTTGGGCTCTCCCAGCCCCGGCCTGGAGTCAGCCATCCCTTCGAGGGGCCCTGGTTCCTTCGGCAGAGAGCGGTCTTACAATCCAAGATCCGGCGCTGGGCGTGCATCCTGTTCAGGGTGCTGCTGCTTCCAGGACCCTGGGTGCACGGAGCTGGGGAACACTTGTATGGAGACGCGCACACTCATGCATGCACACACTCACACACACCCCTGCATCTGTTTCCACATCTGGCTGCCTTTATACGTTAGAACACCAGGAGTTCCACACACCCGGCTCCCATTACCCACAACATCTAATTTTTCAATCTTAGAATATGCATAGTTTCAGAATTGTCGTCCGTGTGAAAAACAAATTCACTAACTAGAGCACAGAATTTTGTCTCTTTGTCTCTAGCTTTGGTCAAAATGCTGTTTTCCAAAGTTACTTCGGCGAGTCGTCCCCCCGCCCCTTCAGGCTGGTCAGAGCTGGCCTTTGTAATCGGTTGGGCTTGGGCTGTTGGTACTGTTGGTGCTCCGTTGTGGGTCCCCCCACATCTCGGCTTGTGTTTTGAGCATGCAGAACACGAGTGTGGTCCAGAGTCAGAACGAGAGTAAAAGGTACAGAGAGATGGTGCTCGTGAGCCTGCCCACCCGCTCCTGACTGTTCGAGAAGTTTGTGGTTTGTCCTTCCTGAATTTCCCTTTTGTACGGATATGCAGCTATCTGTATGGCTTCTTGGCTCTCTTTCTCTTTAACACACTAGATACCCTCTGGGACTCTGCTGTCCTCAGCTCACAGCATGTTCCTGTGTGAAGTTGCTCCGTGTGGGTTTGGCCAGTGTGGGTCCCCACCCTTCTCCCCACTTCCCTGCTGCGGCTGCAGCGCCCGCTGTGAGGAGACACGGGAGATGCGAGGACTCGCATGCACGGGCATTGGGGCCACTTCAATGCTCTGTAATTACAAAAAGGGCCGCAACGTATAACCTTGTGCATGCGTCCTTCTGTACTGTTAGAAAGCACAAAATAGTTTGATGGCTCAGTTGGCAATAAAAATCAAGACTTTTGGGGCCGGCCCCGTGGCCGAATGGTTAAGTTCAAGGGCTCTGCTGAGGCGGCCCAGGGTTTCACCGGTTCGAACCCTGTGTGTGGACATGGCACCGCTCATCAGGCCATAGTGAGGCAGCGTCCCACATGCCACAACTAGAAGGACACACAACTAAGAATATACAACTAGGTACTGGGGAACTTTGGGGAGAAAAATGAAAAAATAAAATCTTAAAAAAAAATCAAGACTTTTCATAAACTAGGCAATAATATGCAAAAAAACCTGCAGCACAACTAGAAGCGTAAGACAGAGACCACATAATGAGCAGCGACAAGCTGCAGATGGCAGGAGTTGGAGCTAAACCGTGAACATGGTAAAGGGCGCTGAGCGAGATGGAACCAGCCGTGGGAGGGACGTGATACAGGCAGGGCCCGACCAGGAGACATGCACCACCGCGGACTGAAAAGAGAGGGACGTTACTGCAGAGGACAGATGCGGGCGAGACGCCTCTGCCACCCATGGCCGAGGAGCAGAGGGCGGTGACTTCCTGGAGCCCAGGTGGGAATCTAGGCCGGCTGCCCCCACCTTCGAGAGCCTGGAGAAGACTCAGAGCCCAGAAGGGACACACCCTGGATTCTGCCAACACCATCCGCCACTGGCCACACCAGGACGAAAGCCAGCTGACCGGGAGCTGGGGAAAGCAACCGACGGGGGCAGGTCCGAGGGGAAACAGGCCCAGAGCCTTCTGCCCATGGTTCTGAACCCTGGCCACACTCCCAATCACCCCAGAAACCCTGGCTGAGGGTTTGGACACCTGTGAGGTTTAAATGACCTGCAGTCAATTCTGGAAACAGCCTGGCCGAGAACGACTGCTCTCAGCACCGGTGGATGGAACCGTGATGCTACAGGACATCCTCCAGTACACGCTCGGGGACCCAGAGGCAGGTGTGGGCGTTCTTAGAGTACAGAAACGGGAAGACGACCATGTAAGCCACACCGCAAATGTACTGACATTCTATTTTCCAGAGTTACAATGAAGGAGTTATTCAAATCAAACATCTAGTTTTATAAATATAGTCTGATACAAATCAGAAAACAACCCCTTGATCAGAAAGATACGCGGGATTCGGGCATTATGAAGAAAAGATCAAGACGTCAAATACGTCCAAAGCCAGGCGACTTCTATTACTCACTTCCTAGTTTGTATACTTATTTTGTTAAAAAAAAAAAAAGGAAATAAGCTAGCATATATGTTTACAAATACAAAAGGAAACCACTCTGTTGGGGAATGGTTTTCTGACAGTGTCCGTCTACACAACAGAGGTTCGTGAGCGTTCAGCACGTCAGCCCTGAAAAGACGCGCAGAGTCTCATCATGGAAACTCATCACCTCACAGGAGGGCCGAGGTGCCGCTCACTGACCCAGTCGGTGCTCAACACGCTGGCCTCCTGTCTGTCACGGGCCTCCCTGGGGACACTGTCACATACTTGGATTTCAAGATGAAGCCTTACACCCCTGGGGAAAATGAGAATCTAAAAAGAACAGTAACTGTTCAGAATAATCTGGGAAGCTTCCAGAGACAAGCCGCATCCTGGCTACGGGTGCACCACAGAGAGGATGCCTACTCTGACATCATCTGACTGTTTCAAGGACATTCCAAGAGCCCCTTTCTAACTCACACTCCTCAGGAAGTACACAGTCAGGGTGACAGGTCCATGCAGCACACTCCGTCCCTGACGACCCCCGACACAGCCGGCGGCCTTCCTCCCATCAAGACTGGGTTTTGGTCTTTGACTTCCCATCTATGAGATCTCCGAACCCCAGCTTCTCCAGCGGTTCTTGCGCCATTAGCTGCCTAAAAGAAAAACAGACAGTCGTCAGGCAAACAGTGAAGATGGTAAAGAGACGTCGACCCCAGGCGAGCCGGAGCCTCTGGGGACCCAGGCCAGCAAAGCCATCTGGAGCAGCCCCAAGCAGGGGCTGCGGGCACTGCATCGGCTGAGGGACGGTTAAGGTGCGCTTCGGAGCGTTGTGACTTGCTCAGACAGGGCGCGACGGCCCCACACTCTGTCTCCAAAGTGTGGCAGCACCAAGAAGACACTCACCCAGTTCCAGTTCGTAAAGACGCATCAGTGTAAAAGACAGCCGTTCAGACACGCGGGTCCCACCAGCGCGCTATTTAAAGCATTCAGGGTGGCCCTCTGTCGGATCTAAGCTCCTGTGAGCCCGAACAGCTCGGAAGGCAGAACAAGGGCCTCGCCTGAGGGCCACGTGCCAAGAAGGCCCACCACCCCAAAGTCCCTAACGTCCACAGACGGCCCTCAGCACACCTGTGGGCCTGGGAAGCACCACAGATGGTGCCGTGAGGGGAAGGTCTGCGTGTGTGACTGGAAAATGGAAATAGGGCCAAAGTGGACTGTTTTATGTTGCCCGTTGTGAGACAAGGCTGCCTGAAGACCAGATTCCCGAGTGAGCTAAGGAGGGGGGCTCCAGAGGCAGAGAAAGACGTTTCCACCCCCACCACATAACTCCACACGCTCTACCCCATTAAGGGTTAGAACAGTCCTGACTTTAAGTAAAATCTCAACGGATCAAGTTAGAAACATGTTTGTCTTGTTTAAAAGGGAGCCCTGGTGAATCCTGGTGGAGACAGGACGAGTCCCTCATCTTTCACCATTTCTTAAACAGCCATTGTCTCCCCGTCACATTCCTAACAGCTCCGAGTCTGGGCGGAACAAAGCACAGAATGCATATTTCTACGGTCTGAGAATGTGAAAGAAAGGCAGTGCGTGCCACAACCCTCCCATCTTTTAACTCAGTCGGCACCTGTACGTGCACGATCCCGAAACCTTAATGACGGGTCTGGAGCTCCCAGATCTGGAGAGAAAATCCTCCAAGCAATGCACTGGCGGACAACGCTGTCGCTCAAGAAAAGGTCCCGGGACTGCCCATCGACTTAGGCACAATTCACCCGGATGAGCCTCAATGTCAGGGGCCAGAGGGTCTGCAGCCCCGAAACACGGAGGCCGAGCCCGCGGCCGGGAAGAGGCTACTGCCCTGACCCCTGGGCCAAAACGCTTTGGTGGCACAGGTGGAGGGTGGGAGAAGCCGCGGCTGTTGGGGGGGTACTTGCCTCTCCATCCTGCATTCCAGATATTCTTTGGATTCATTTCTGCACAAAGCGTTTTCAAAATTGCGGTCGCGAAGGCACTTCATGAACTTCTCTTTAAAGCTCTTACATTCGCCTGGAACGAGGAAGGAACAGCATCTTCTGCGACAGGTGCAAACGGGACGCATTCCCGCCGCAGCCTCCCAATCCCCCGGCAGCGCTGCATCTCCTTCCGGAGCCTGTTTTCCCCAGAAACGCGCAGAAAACCACCCCCGGGCCGAGCCCACCCACAGCGGGGAGACCCCGGGGCGGGGGCGGGCGCACGGTGTCACCCGGCGGACCCTGGCTGTGTGTCTGGAAACAAAGAGCAATCTAGAAATAATGTGTGAAACCCATCAATTTCAAAGCCCTAACCTCCACGGAGCTCGCCCGAAGCCAAGACTCAAACACAAAGGGCGCGACCGCGGCATTTCCGGTTTGGCCCAGGGTCCGAGCCCCGAGGTTACGAAGAGCGGACTCGACGACGGTGACAGCTGGTGACACCACAGCCCCCAGCCTGAGGGGCCCTCCCTGGTCCGGCTCCCACCCCCCGACCACGGCGGAGAGGCCCTGGGCGGGGGGGGGGGGGGAGCTGAGCCGAGCCTCAGTTTCCCCACCTGCGCCCCGCGCGGACGCCAGGGGCCCACCCGGCTGCGCGGCTTGCCCGGGCCGGGGTCTGGGCCTCCCGCCGCTCACCGAAGTGATCCAGCGGGAAGCTGCCCTTGTCCGGGGGCCGCGGCTGGAAGCTCTTGGACCCAAAGTTCATGGCCGTCGACATGATGGCGCCGCCCGGAGCTTCCGAGTGCGACGCGCGCCGTACGTAGGGAGGCCGGCCGAGTGCCGAGCAGGCCCCGCGCGAGCGCCGAGCGCGTCGAACGGCGATCAGCCCCTAGTCACACAGACCCCGCCCCCGCCTCGGGGGCCTCACCGCCCAGGCCCCGCCCCTGCCGCCCAGGCCCCGCCCTCTCCCCGCCTACTTACGGCCTAGGCCCCTCCCCACAACCCAGGCCCCGCCCCCTGCCGCCTACTTAAGCCTAGGTCCCGCCCCCTGGTGCCCGGGTTCCTCCCTCACTGCCAGGACTCCGCCCCCCACTCCAGGCCCCGCCTCCTGACAGCCCACACCCCGCCCCCTCACAACTGGCCCCGCCCCTCGTCGCCCAGGCCCCGCCCAGCGATGCCCGGGCCCGCCCCAGCTGGGTTCTGAAAGGCCTTGACCCCACGTGGGCCCATTGCTCTTCCAGCCTCTCCTGTTTCCGTGTCTGATGCTCTCAGCAGCCCGGTGATAGGTGCCCAGCAGTGAGGAAATGAAAGTTCAGAGAGGTTCAGCAGCTTGTCCAAACACACACAGCTTCAATCCACATGAAGCCCAGGGCAGGCAGATTCGCAGGTCCTGGCAGGCTGGGTCAGTCGTCTCTGCTTCCCCAGTGTTGGCAGGGCTTTTCCCCGTGGGCACCAGGGCCTAATCCTGGGTTTGCCTGGTGAGAAGGAGTGAGTAAAGTCGTGCGCCGCATAACGAACAAGGTTTCGGTCTACGACTGCGTAGACGAGGGGAGTCCCATAAGATCAGCACCATGTAGCCGAGGTGTGTAGCAGGCTGGACCATGTGGGTTTGAGTGAGGACACCCTACGATGTTCACACAACGATGAAATCGCCCAGTGACGCGTTTCTCTGACCCTGTCCCGCTCGTTCAGCGCCGTGTGACTGTGTTAGCTTCCTGCGGCCGCCACGGCCAAGCACCACATGAGGGCGGCTTAGGACAGCACAAGTTTCCTCTCTCCAGCTGTCTGAGATGGAGGTGTCGCCGGGCCGGGTCCTCCTGGAGGTTCTGAGGGGCGTCCTCCCCAGGCTCCCACCTCGCTGCTACGGAGCACTAGCCAAGTGCCAGCCCCGGAGATGAGCACCCAGGGTCCTCAGTGGCACTGAGCTCCCCGGCCGGCCCCTCTGGACAGGCTTCTTCACCCCCAGGGCCCTGACGTGACCAGCTCCTTCTAATGCCAGGAGGAGGAGCTAATTCCAGCAACTGAGGGGCCTGCAGAGAAGTGCCAGGTCGACAAGTCCCACGCCCTGGATCTCGGTGCCTGGGGTGGGATTCTGCTCCCCATGTCCGGGATGAGCACGGCGCTGGCACTGGGTGTTGCTGGGCCGGACAGCGGGGGTCTGCAGGGAGAGCCCATTCCAGTTGTCAGGGGTTCGATCGGCCTGGGGCTCTGGGCCCACTTAAAACGACAAAAGGAGAACTGCCCCTTGTTCTTGCCATATAAACAACCGCTTTGCACTGCCGGCACCAGGGGGCTGCGAGCTAGGTTGTCCGTTAATACATTTCCAGGGCTGTGAACAATGGAGCTTTTATTACCCAGCAAATAGCCCTTTTCCACTCGACTAGCTCTCACCACTTAGCGGTAACGGGGACAGCCCTCCCCACACGGTCGCCCGCAGCCTCTCAGTCTAGTGGCCCTGAGGGACCGCTGAAGCATTGGAGACCCGGTGACCGCAAGGTGACAGCCGGCTTTTAATTGACAGGTCTATACTCGGCAAAGGATTGTTGCTTTATACAAGACACTTAGCTGGCAGAGAAGGGAAGTGATTTTGGAAGGCGTCTCTGTGCTGGGCTCTTTTGCATGGGATCCTGGGGCCCAGAACAGTGCCCGGCGCACAGTAGGGGTTCAGCTCATATGTCTTAAAGAATGAGACCAGCTGGGCAGGTGTGTTACCCTCATCTCACACACGGAGAATCACAGAGGTCAAGGCGCTTGCCGGAGGTTATGCACCCAGTGGATGAGGTACCCACCACGGGGACAGGCAGCCCTGACTCGGTGGCGTGAAATGGCAGAGTCCTTCGCTCTGCTCATGCACTGTGGGCGGGCCTTGGTGGAGACAGCCCCCTGTGGCCTCGGGCTGGAGGACCCTCTTTGAGATGGTGCGCTCAGGCCGCTGGGAGCCTGGCTGGGGTCCCGTGGGCCGTGGCTCCTCTGCGTGTGGCTGCGTGGGCTTCCTCACGGCACAGCGGCCAAATCCTACGTGCCAGGACCCCAAGGGAAGCAGGTGGAACCTGTGTCGCCTCGGCCATGGTCATGAGCCCCCACCCAGGCTCCAGGGCAGGGACCCTGCTCTTGATGGGAGGAGGGCAAATTATATGAAGAGCTCGTGGGCTGGGCGATGTTCCCGTGGCCGTGGCTGGAAGATGTCACCCACCGCCCTGACACGTGGAGGGGCTGAGTGTGGAATGAGGTCCATGTAACTCCAAACCCTTCTGGGGAACACCCCCCACCCTCGGGTGTCAAGGTCAGTGTGACCTAAGCCAGCCAGTCAGAGCATTGCGTCCCCCTGGCCACTGGGATTGCTCAGGGCTGGGCATCTGGCCGGCTGGGCCTGGCCAATCAAGTCGGACCAGAACAATCCCCAGGCTTCCGATTGAGCACCAGCATGGAGCCTCCGGAACCTCCCACTGGACCATAGCTGGGAGGAGGCGGGATAGGGCGGCAGACACCCAGAGCAGAGAGCCCATCGAGAAGGAAGCCACCCACCCAAGAAGGGAGGGGGATCCATCCGAATCCTTGTGACCTCATCCAGCCCCTGGATCGATCCTTGCCTGAAGCCAGCTGTGACTGATCTTTCCACTTTAATAAATTCTGCTGTCAAAGCATAATTTTCAAAGGGCTGAGAACATAGTTCTCAGACAAATATATACCGAGCGCATGTCAAGTTGTATTTAACCCATTAACGGGGGAACCTGGCCAGATGGCAAAGCTGACTCAAAGAAGATGCCAGAACCCTGATGGATGCACACCTAGGCCAAGGAAAAGCAGGAAAGTGGAATGAGATGGACGAGCTGGACACAGCACTGGTTAATATCTTACAGGATGATAAAACCACGACCTTTGGGATGATCTTTTCTGCCAGAAAGAAATCATTTACACTTTTACAGGAAAAAAAAAAAATCGCTTGCAGCTTCCGTGTTATCTATGAGTGAAGGTCTAGCTTTATGGCCCGGGCCCCGTCAGGAATAAAGGGTAAGTCAGATAAAGCGAGCTCCCGGGAGGGTCGAGCGATGCTCAGGCAGGCTGGCCAGACGACGACCTGGAGGCTGACGGTGGAGCGACACGGGGTCACCCGTTTGCCCCATTTCTGAACGCTGCTTCTCTGAGTCTCCCGGGGCTGCTATAATAAAGGACCACAAACGGGGGGCTTAAACACCACAAGCTTATCCGCACCCCACTCTGGAGGCCAGAAGTCTGAAATCCAGGTGTCGCAGGGCCGCGCTCCGTCTGGCGGCTCCCAGGGAGGGTCTTTCCTGTTCCTCCAGCTCCTGGAGCTCCAGGCACCCTTGGCTCGTGGCTGCATCCTCCATCTCTGCCTCTGTCATGGCAAAGCTGTCTTCCCTCTGAGCCTGTGTCTCCTAGGGCCCACCCTCATCCAGGATGACCTTGTCTGAACTCGATCATGTCTGCAAAGACCCTGTCTCCAAATAAGGTCACATTGTGAGGTTCTGGGTAGACATGTATTGCGGGGGGACACCATCTGACCCAGGACGCCGCTCCAGCCAGTTTGGGGCTCTTTTCCCCTATAAAGCGTCCCGACTGGCACAGAACGGTTGGGTTCAGATGCATGAGTCACGAGGAAGGCCCCACGTGGGCGGCTGGAGGGGCCTTTCCAGAAGCCAGGAGCTGTGGGCAGGACCTCGAAGCGAGGGAGTCGTGAGCTTGAAAACCGTTCTTGGTGCTGAGAAAACGGGCATGCTGGCCTCCAGAGGAGGTGTGGACAGAGAAGAGGGAGGGCGGGACGGAGCCCGGAAGCCCCCTTAGCGTGTGGCATCGGATGTTGGGGGTGGGGGCATGGAGGCGCAGCGAGAGGACGGGGCACCCAGAGCGAGGACCCGGGAGGTGGGGGCTCCTCCTGGCGACCTCTACCATGGGCGCCCTTGGGTGGGTGGGTGGGTGGGGGCAAGGACATTGCCGAGCCCGGTGGGTACGTCCACCAGGATCCAACAAGGAGCAACCCCTAGGCTCAAGGCCCCGTTTCTAGGAATTGATTTGACAGCATCCCTTGCAACTGTGCCCAAAGATGCTTGCACGCAGACTTTTCAGCAGGAAGTCTTAACAGCGGAAAGCGCATCGCACGCCCAGCCCAGAGACGAGGCAACAGTTACAGAGAGGGTGGCGTCCGTCCGACCCCGGCCACATGGTTACCTTAAAAATAAAGGCAAGAACAGAGGGAGGAGGGGCCCAGGGGCAGAAGGAAGCTCGTGACACACGGGAGGGGGACTCCCCTCACCGAGGGCCCTGGGAGACTTGGGGACGTTCCCACTGGTGTGTCCGTTATCCACGTAAATGGATAAACGTCCCGACTAACAGCTACACACATACACACGAGACTCCGCCAAACACGCAGTGGGTTGACTGGCGACACCGCCAAGGATATACCCACCCAGTCCTTGCCAGCGTGACTAAGGTGAGGACCTGAAGGTGCGCTCACCCTGCATCACGGGGGCCAAGGAGCGCCCGCAGCCGCCAGGAGCTGGAAGAGGCAGGAAGGCCCGCCCCGCAGTGCAGACGGCTCTCCACGGAGGACGGACTTCTGTTGTTTGAAACACCCGGTCTCTGGAGGGAAGGTGGCCCTGGGGGCCACGGGCAGGGACCTCCCAAGGCCGGGCCATACCGTCAGCAGGGTCTGCCATATTCGGGACCCACGGACACTGCAGACAGCAGCCCGGCCTGCCCCCCTGCAGGGAGGACTGACCCCGAGCTGCCCCAGAAGGGACGAGGGGCTCTGGAAGGATCCATCTGGAGTCGGGGCTCCCAGAAGGAGGACTTTGAGAGCAATCAGGACAGGCGCTCATCCCACGGACTCTTCTAGAACCTCGGCCCTCCCCCATCCAGTTCCCTGCTCTGGCCTCAGGACTCCCCTAAGGGGCTAAAGCTGTGCGACTCCAGAGCTCACAGGTTGTGGCCTCTGACCCGAATGCCCACTCCTGAAGCTTACACATGTGCGTTCATTCCCTGCCATCCAGGGGTCCAAAGTCCAAGCGGGCTCCCAGGGCTGCAATCCGGGCATGGCTGGTTCCTCTGGAGGCTCCCGGGCTCGGCCTGGCCTCCGCCCATCCCCAGGCCTCCCACGTGGCCCCTTTTCTGGCTTACCTCCTCCTCCTCCTCCTTCTGGGCCCTGAATCCCCTGGGCCCACGGATGGTCCAGGATCATCTCCCCACTCCAAGATCAGCTCCATTTTCTGCCTTCCATTCCCTCTGCCAAGGAACCTGCCGTGGTCACAGGCTCTGGGGATCAGGACGTGGACGTTCTGGGGGCCGTCATTCTGCCGACTGCCCTGCTTCCCAAACCCTGGCCTCTCTGCCATCCAAGTCCCTGGCTGTGACCTCTGGGACGGGCAGAACTGTAGGTCAGGGGTGCAGGGCGGGGTGAGCCCAGGTAGCGGGGTGGGCCTGCTTCACGTTTTAACTGACACCCATGTCGCCCAGATTTGACCCTGATGACCCTGAGCCTCAGCCCTGCCGGACGGGCTCTGAGAAGCTCCAGGTGGCCTCCCCCGCCACCCGGTCCATTGGGCCCCACGCTCAGGGGCCAGTCTGCCAGCTTCCCACAGTCCCATGCTGCTGGCTCGTCCACACTAAATCCTAGCAGCCAACCGCCCACCAGGATCAGGATGCCCAGGGTGCAGACTGGGCAGACTGAGGCTCAGAGACGGGGAGCCACTGCCCCAGGAGGCACAGCTTGTGAGCAAGTGGCAGGAATCTGACGGATGCATCTGGTCCCCAAGCTTGCGCCCTTCACTTTACGCCCCCGCCTCGCTGGACAGTGGGACACTGAAAAGACAGCCGGTCAAAGTGCTCGGTACCGAGAGGAGTAGTGGATGCTATGGGGCCCCGCCCTGATCCCGCTTGCCCACTGACGCACCCAGCGGCCCAGTGGGGGCTGCTAATGCCTCACAGCTGAGCCCTGCTTCCTTCTCTGAGAAATGGGGGCGACCACGCTAGGCTGCCAGGAGGAGCTCACGGGTCCTGCAGGCCGCACGCCAGAACTCGTCTTAGCAGGGACCTGGTTCCAGAGGGTCCACCTGCACAGCCGCCCCACAGGGCACCCCACCTGCCCCTCAGGCGCCCAGGAGGGCTGCGCCAAGAGCTGGGCCTTGTGCCCAGAGCGACTCGTAGGCGCCCAGGCCTCACCGAGCTGAAGGAGGAGGGTGTAGAAACACACACACACACACACACACACACACACATGCGCGCGGGCGCGTGCGTGTGCATGGACCCCGTGTTCCTGGCCTCCAGCGCCTCCTGCCAGAGCATCCTTCCTGGCTCAGTCCCCTCATGGCTCCCACAGCCGTGATTAGGGCCAGCCAGCTCTCCTTCCTCACGCTGCCTGCATGGCCCCTGCTTGCTCACATTCCAGGCTTCGCACAGGCTGTTCCCTCTGCCAGAATGCCCTTCCCGCTGTGACTGGCCTCTCCAGCTCCAACGCCCGGGGCGTTGTTGGTGGCAAAGCCACTGCCACATGGGCTTCCCCCGCTGGGCCCTGGGGGCCCTTTTAGGATCATCTGCAGCCCTAGCTGCTGGCTCAGCCTGGCACACACTGGGTCGGGGGGGCTCCATACATGCTTCCTGAACGAATTCAGTGAACTGTCCTGGGCCGACAGCGTGACTTCCGGACGGGCCTTCTACTGGTGCAAAGATGAGCTGACAGCCCAGAGGCAAGGCGGTGGGAGAGAAAGCTTGCCAGCAAGGGGAAGACAGCGGACTGGTGTCCTAGAGAACCATCTTAAAACCACAACATCCGGAAGCAGTTATACAGGGCAAACGGGCTGGAAAAGGGGGGTCTCAGGATGTCGACCATCTGCTGTTGAGTCCCTGAGATTCCAGATCATCACCGGTGACGGCACCAGCGGAGGGCTTTTTCCCAGAGGACATCTCTGGGAAAACTTGGAGAGCTCAGTTATCGCCCTGTTGGAATAGGGACCTCACCGTACAAGCCGAGGCCGTGAAAAGGGCAGAGCACGCATCTCTCTCACACGCAGGTGCCTGCTGATCTAGGCTACGTGCAAACTAGAGCATTGCTGACAAGGAGGCGGGTGTCCTGTGGACTGGGGTCGTTGGGGTCCTAACACGGTTCCCCCTATCAGATGGCTTCCCTTATGCTAACCTATGTCAACCACGGGTGGTTTATCTTAGCTTTCAGGCGGCGCTGACAACAGGACCCCCAGCCGGTGTGCTCAGCAGCGGCCCTGGTACCAGGCGCTCAGCCCGCACGACCCAGAGGCCCGGAGGATAGCAAGCCGTCCTCCCTCACGGCAGCCCCATGGCTGTGCGACAGGATGGTCCTCCTGCGAGGTGATGAGAGCCCAGTTGCAGGAGGTGTGCAAATCGAGGCTGGGAGGGGGTGGGGGCCCTCAGGCTGCCTCGGCTCTGGGGTTTGTGCAGGGGCATGGACGGCACCCCGGGAGACAGGCCCCAGGTGAGGGGCCCGGCCGGCAGGGATGGGGTTCCAGCTGCCTCATGTCAGGGCAGGAGGCTCGAAGCAGGCCCAGCCACTTCTGGTGCCAACAGCCCCCCCGCCCCTCGCAGCTCCTTGACAAAGTGGCACCTCCTCCCCTCCCAGCTGGGCCTCCAGGGTTTCGGGGACCAGAGTGCAGCACAGACGGACAGGGCCTCATAACCCCCGCCACCTGTCGCCCAGCGGGCCCTGCCCCAGCCCCAGCACCACTAGCAGAGTGGGCCCCTCTGGGCGGCCAGCCCCCGCCCCGCCCCTCGCTTTCCCAGAGCAGGCCGGTGCCTCCTGCCCAGGTGACTGTGCTCACAAAGCCACTGAGCGGGCAAGCTTGCTGTCCGAGGCTTGGTGGGGACACGGCTGGTGCCTCCGAAGGCCCTGGATTTGAGGGGTTTGCTGTGTAGACCCTCGTGGGCACCCCGGGGTCTCCAGGCCTGGTGTTCCCCCACTGGCCCTGTCAGAGAGGAGCTGGCGGACACAGGTTGAGGAGACCCACGGACCTCCGGTTCCAGGGATCCTGCCAAGGGGGGCCAAGCGTGGGGAAGGCGGGGGCTCCTCCCTCAGAACTAGGACCCGGGTCCCAAAGCCCAGGGAGCTCTGGTTCTGATGGGGAGACCGAGGCAGAGGGCCGAGACCTGCCAGGAGGGGCAGCCCGGCCACCACGCAGTGTTCTCTCCAGCAAGGAAAGGGACGAGGGTGCCCCAAGCCCCGGGTCTGGACACCGGCCCCCCAGACAGCAGCCCGTCCCGCAGCTCCCTGCCACCGACTCGACCCCACATTCCACACACGCCTGTCGCTTTAAGCCGCCTGGCTGTCCCCTGCAAACTGCTCGTTCCACATTCTCGGGGTGGTGGGGGTGGGTGGGGTGCCGGCACGCCCTCGCGGAGGCCCATAAGGCTCAGGGTGGGGACGGCGGCCCCGGGAGGGGAGCTGGGGCCTCGGCAGCCGTCCACATGGCCCTGCTGCTTCTGGGGTTCCTCGGGCTCCTGGGCCTCCTGGGGCTCTGGGGGCTGCTCCGCACCTGCGCCCGCACCCCGGCCCCCACCCCTCGCTGGCCCCCTGGGCCTCGCCCGCTGCCGCTCATTGGGAACCTGCACTTGCTGCGGGTGTTGCAAATGGACCGGTCACTAATGCAGGTAGGTCAGGGCAGCCCCGTCCTGCCGCTCGGCTCCCGCCACCTGGGCCCAGAACTGCGCTCCCCACCCGCCTCCCCAGCCCTGGCTCGGGGAAGCTGAGCCCTCGTCTTCCAGGACCCCTGTGGCCGGCACAGGAGGCCCAAGTGCCCACCCTGCCTTGGGGAAGAGAAAGCCACCCCCCCACACAGGGAAGCAGACGGGCTAGCTAAGGAGCAGGGGGCCGGGAGTGGCAGGCCAGGAGGCCTCCCTGGAGGAGGTGGCATGTGAGGATTTGGTGAGAGCCTGAGGGAGGGCCAGGTTTGGGGGCAGTGGAGGGGAGGAGGCGGGTGCTCCCAGGAGCAGCACGGCACAGCAGAGGCCCGGCACCGGAAGGAACCTGGCCCTGCGCACGGACGTGCCTCTGGGGCCCTCCCTGCGGCCAGGAGCCTGCCGGGCCGGGGTGAAGTGGAGGTGCAGGCCGGCCCCGCCCCGTGAGGCCACCCAGCCAAGCCGCCCCAGCCGCAGCTCCCTTGCCCCATGTGCTCCTGCTCCCAGAAGCCCCCAACATGGCTGCCCGGTGGCTCCCCAGGCCCTGCAGGTTGGCGGAAGGGGGCCCCTGGCTCCTCAGGGCAGCTGCTGCTGACCCACGAAGTGGCCTGGCCTGAAGCAGCCGCCCCCAGGCTCTCAGGCCCTGTGCCCAGTGTGGGCCCCAAGGCCACCGTCCCCTGCTGGAAGGAGCGGCCCGGCCCTCAGTGCACAGGATCCACAGCAACTCACTTCCTGCCTCCCGGCCTCCGCGTCCTCACCCATAAAATGGGGACACGCCAGCCCTCGCCCAGGGCAGGGATGCCGTGAGGATGGGGGGACAGCACACGTGGAGGCCCCAGAGGCCCGTCCTTGCCGGGCATGCTCGTGTGTCCTCACACTGGGCGGGGGAGGCCGGCCTGAGACACACTGGCCATTCGGGGCCGCGGGGGACGGAGTCCATCAGGCCCGCTCCCTGTGCAGACCCTGGGCTTCCAGTTCAGGCCATGCAACAGCCAGCCCTCCCACCCTGCTCGCCCTGGGCCACAGGAGAGCCCCCTCCAGTGTGTCCCCTGAGAAGAGAAACCCATGACGGCCACCCCCAGCACCTTCCCGGAGGGGATGGCAGGGGGCTCTGCGGGGTCTGGCTGGACACTGCCCCCTGGGGCCCTGCTCCAGCCAAACACACCTCCCCATGGCGGCCCCGGGGCCTTTGCTCATGCTGCCCTCACCTGGGCTGCCTGGCTTCCGAGTCTCCTAGTGTCTGTCCTGCATGGGTGTGGCCTGAGGGGCCACAGGGGACCTGGAAGGACACTGTTTGATCCCTGCCTGTCCCCAGCAGCTCTCAGAGCAGTACGGGCCGGTGTTCACCGTCCACCTGGGGCTCCAGAAAACAGTGGTGCTGACCGGCTACGAGGCAGTGAGGGAGGCCCTGGTGGGCACTGGGCAGGAGCTGGCCGACCGGCCCCCCATTGCCATCTTCCAGCTCATCCAGGGAGGCGGCGGTAGGTGTGCGGTGGTGGGGGGGAGCAGGGCTAGCTCTGTTCATGGGGGCCCGCTGGGCAGGGGACCCCCTGGCCCCCAGGAGGGGTGGCGGCCCAAGGAGAGGGGCCCCTCCCTTGAGGCAGCAGGAGACAGTGCCCCCGGAGTGGCTCGTGGGGAGGGACAGGGTGTCCACACGGCAGGCCAAGGGCACAAAGCACCACGGCGCACCAATGGGGGATGGGCCAGCCGAGGCCAGGTACCCGAGAGCAGGCCGGGGGAGGGCAGTGAGGCCCAGCGAGACCCCAGACCCGGGCCCACCCCTACTCGCTCCCTGCCTGCACCACCGGCAGCCGCTCACCCCGTGTCTGGCCCACAGGTGTCTTCTTCTCATCCGGGCCGCGCTGGAGGGCCGCCCGCCAGTTCACCGTGCGCACCCTCCACCGCCTGGGCGTGGGGAGGGGGCCTGCGGCCAACAAGGTCCTGCAGGAGCTGAGGTGCCTTACGGTGCAGCTGGACGGCTATGGAGGTGAGTGGGGCCGGGGCACCCCCTTCCCCAGGGTCCCCTCCCCGCTGAGGCCTGTCTCCCCCGCCCGCAGGCCGGCCCTTCCCCCTGGCCCTGCTCGGCTGGGCTCCCTCCAACGTCACCTTCACGCTGCTCTTCGGCCAGCGGTTCGACTACCGGGATCCCGTGTTCGTGGCCCTGCTGGGCCTCATCGATGAGGTCATGGTCCTCTTGGGGACCCCTGGCCTGCAGGTGAGAGGTCGCTGCTCTGGGCCTCGGGGTGGGGGGCAGGGAGCTGAGCGCTGGCTTGAGGCCGGGGTGGGAGGGGGTCCCAGCACCGCCCCTGCCCCCCTGCAGAAGCAGCGCTGGATTCAGAGCTGGGAGGCCCAGGGCACGGCCTGTCTCTGACGTCAATTGGCCATGGGCCCTGGGGCCAGTCCCCTGTGCTCCCTGGGAAACGAGGGGGCTGGGGTAGGGGACCCCAGCTCCCATCCTTGCACCTTCCCGTCAGCAACAGACGCACCTGTTCAAAGGAGGGGGGAGCCTCTCGGGTCCTCAGGCTTCCGTCCAAACTCTAACTCGCTCCTGGTCGGTGGGGGGGGGGGAGGGGGGGCCCAGACGTCCTCTGGGCAGGAAGACGGCCGCCTGGAGAAAGCCAGGGTGGCCGGGTCCAACCAGGGGGCCCCAGGAGGCTGGAGGCAGAAGGTCAGCGTGGCTCCGGGGGCAACAGAACGCTGCTCCCCGGCCTCCGTTCCCGTGCCAGCTCCTCGGTACCGAGGTGCCCTGGGTAACTGTCCCCAGGGACCACAGCTGTCTCGGGGGCACGGTGGTGCTGGTGTGGCCGGGACGGCAGGTGACACTTACTGAGCGCCGACAGCACGTGTGGCCCCTCCGCTGACCTGGTCAGACACACTCGCCCTGAGCGCTTTCACATTAACGACTGGTGGCAGGGTCAGTGTTTCCATAGCGAGGACCCTGTCCCCTTCTCTGTCTTGCCCACTCTGGTGGATGGAGAGCGGGGCCCGAGACCCCCAGTGTGTCACTGTCGGGCGGCTCCTCCTGCCCGCGCTGGACGGGGTTTCCTGAGTCCTGGGGCTGCTGGTCCCACCCGGGGCGAGGGACCCCTTGCTCTGAGTGGGACGCCCTCTTGTGGCCGCGAGCGCCACCCGCCCCCAGCACATCTGCAGGGCCCCGTGAACACACGGTGGCAGGATGGCCCCGCCCCTCACCCCTCTGCGCCCTGGCCCCCCACCTCGCTGTCTTGCCCTCTGCCCCCAGCTGTTCAACATCTACCCCTGGCTCGGGACCCTCCTCCAGCTGCACCGGCCCGTCCTGCGGAAGATCGAGGAGGTGCGAGCCATCCTGAGGACCCTCCTGGAGGCCCGGCGGCCGTCCACGCCCAGGAGAGGCCCTGTGCAGAGCTACATGGATGCTCTGATCCAGGAGGGCCAGGTGTGGGTGAGACGCCCCCAGGAGGACTGGGGTTGGGGAGGGGTCCACGCTAGTCCTGCGCCATGCTCCTCCACCTCCTGGCTGGGGGCCTCCTTGAGCCTCAGTCTCCTCATCTGTGAAACGGGGCATTCGCACAGTGCGGCCTCAGGGAGCAGTTGGGAGGTCTCGGTGAGCCCAGAATGCAGTCAGCGCCCAGCGGGTCCTGGCTCCGTCCTTCCTGCCCTATCTCCACCTTCTACCCTTTTCTCGAGCCTAGGCTCCAGCTGAGCCCCGCCCCACCCACCTCTGCAGGGGAAAGACCCCATGGGCCTGTTTGCTGAGGCCAACATGGTGGCCTGTGCCCTGGACATGGTCATGGCTGGTACGGAGACCACCTCAGCCACACTGCAGTGGGCCGCGCTCCTGATGGGCAAGCACCCGAACGTGCAGGGTGAGCCCCGGGCCCCTCATGCCCGCCCCCGGCCAGGATGGCCTCTCGTGCCCAGTGGGTGGGGTCCCCCGGGGCCGAGGGGATGGAGGATCCCGGGAACACTGGCGCCCACCCTCTCGCCTGCAGGCCGGGTACAGGAGGAGCTGGACCGTGTGCTGGGGCCCGAGCGGCTCCCCCGGCTGGAGGACCAGCGGTCACTGCCCTACACCAACGCCGTGCTGCACGAGGTCCAGCGGTTCATCACTCTCCTGCCCCACGTGGCCCGCTGCACGGCGGCCGACACCCAGCTGTGCGGCTACCAGCTCCCCAAGGTGGGAGGGCCAGGCCTCGGCTGCACCCTGGGCCCCTCCTGGACTCTGATGATGCCCAGGGGTCCCTGTGGGGGGCAGCAAAGGGGCCTCAGAAACAGGAGGGGGGCAGATCTCGGCCTTACAGCCCCCTGCAGCCTGGGGCTTCCCCTTGCCATGTGGCTGGTGGGTCACCTGGCCTCGCTGGTGCCACTGGGTGCCTCGCCTGTGACATGGGGCTCACGCTGGCCACAGCAGGTGTGCAGGAGCCAAACCCTCGAGCAGACCTCCTCCTGGTGGGCCGAGGCCCCCCCCCAGCCCTTCCCGTCTCCCCGGGGCCCTCTCTCAGTGCTCCCCCTGCACCTTGCCCGCAGGGCACGCCCGTGGTCCCCCTGCTGAGCTCTGTGCTCCTGGACAAGACGCAGTGGGCGACGCCCCGCCAGTTCAACCCTGGCCACTTCCTGGACGCCGACGGGCGCTTCGTGAAGCCAGCGGCCTTCTTGCCTTTCTCTGCAGGTACCCGTGGGCCTGCCCACCAGCGCCTCGGTGGCTTGGGGCCTGTGGGGACCCCCATGCCCCCGGTCCTGGCTCCCCGTTTCTGTCCCCTCAGAGCTGACCCCAGTCCTGGTGGCCCAGGCCTCACCCTCAGGTTGCCCGGTGGCTCTCCCTGGGGGACCCAGCCCCTTCACTCCAGGAGACGGCCCGGCTCGCCCACACAGCCGTGGAAAGAGCGGGCCTGGAGCCCCCAGCCTGTGCCTCAGTTTCCCCTGCAGGCCGCCGTGTCTGCGTCGGGGAGAGCCTGGCCCGGTCGGAGCTGTTCCTGCTGTTCGCCGGCCTCCTCCAGAGGTACCGCCTGCTGCCGCCGCCCGGCCTCAGCCCCGCCACCCTGGACACCACGCCCGCGCCGGCCTTCACCATGCGGCCGCCGGCCCAGGCCCTGTGCGCTGTGCCCAGGCCCCGGGGACGCTGACAGAGGGACATCAGGCCTGCGCTGGGATAAACCCCCAGGGCTGCCGCTCCCCAGCCCCCGGCTCCCAGCTTGGGGTGCTCTGTGGATGATCGAGGCAGGACGGACGGACGGCCCCTCATTGCCCCCTCACTGGGTTCATTCCTGCGGCCACCCCAGGCTGTGTATCCCAGGCTGGGCAGCCTCATCTGGGTACCGTCGGGGAGCACCAGGCCTGATCCTGTTCTTTTGAAGGCCCTGGGCCTCTTCCAGGCTCCCCACCTGGTACTGTGGGACCTCTTCCTCCTGTCTCCTCCCGGGGCAACCAGGGCCCCAGTGCTGAGCTGGGCTCCCTCCCCTCCCTTGATCCTCTCTCTCCTCCCTTTGCCCCCAGACCCTCCCAGGTGCCCCCCATGCCCCACTGGTGCAGAATCCCCTCCTCACACCCCACGACACCTCCCCCAGGCTCCCTGCCACTGCCTCTCCCCATTTCCCCTGCACACTGCCTCCCATCTGGTCCCCACCAGGGCCAGTGTTGGCCAGGCACCCCCCACCAGGCACAGAGGTGCCCTCACCGGCAGCTGGGGTGCAGGAGACGGCAGGTGGCGGCGTTCACCCACAGGCCAGCCTCAGGCCTCAGTTCCCAGCAGGCTTGCTCTGCACCGTGTCAGGCCCGGGATTGACCGGGCCCCTTGAAGACCCCACCCCCTCCTTGGAGCTCCTGGGGGCTGTGCCCAGGAGGCGCCCTGCCCTTGGAGCCAGGACCCTGAGTCCTGGGGTAACACAGAGATGCCCTCAGTGGGAGACAGGCCAGTCTAGGGACAGCCGTCACCCGGAGGATCAAGGCCCCTGCAGGGGCAAGCGGGGCTGGGCAGGAAGCATGAGTAGGAGTTTGCAGGAGGACACTGGGGGCCCCTCACCTGAGACCCCATCAACCGCACAGGTCCCTGATGCAAATGGGGAAACTGAGGCCCTGACATACCCAAAGCCCGGCTCCATCCTCCCCTACACCCAGCCTGGAGCCGACTCCTGCTCTCTCTGCAGGGCATCCTCTCTGAGGCAAAGTGTGCAGAAGCACCAGCTGGGGGGTGGGTGGAGGGCGGGGCCGAGGACAAGGTGGGAAGTTAGCCATGCTGCTGAATTCTGCACAAATAGCCAAGGTGACGCGATGCCTGCTCCGCGGCGAGGGCTGGACATGGTGGCAAACGCAGTGTGGTTTCTGCCCTCTTGGAGCTCTTGGCAGGGATGCCAGGGGCACGGGGTGGGGCACAGGGGCAGCCCGTTTCCCAGCTGGGGCCGGAGCATCTTCCTGAAGGAGGCCCCGTCTGGTGGACACTCAGCACAGTGAGGACCGGGGGAGCATTGGATCAGCAATGATTAGAAAGTCTGACAATGCCAAGTGTCGGCAACAACGTGGGGAAGCTGCCCACAAGGGCGTGAACGAGTGAACGGGGCAACTCCCAGTGCAGCTGCAGACGGGGTGGGGGGTCCCCGTGGCCCAGGGTTCCCATGCTGGGCACCCCTGTGCACGAGGAGAGTGTCCCTCCTGGGGGAAAGGAGAAGGGTCTCCGCGTGTGCCCACGGTGGAGCGGCCCCCAAGGTTCAGACTACAGGACCCAGGAGCCAGGACGCACGGATCTCCACACCTGGGCGGGCAGCAGGGGGCAGGGTTCCCTAATAAGTACAGGCGGGGTCCAGGCTCTGGATGCTTCCAGATGCGCCGGGTTCACGGTGGCGGGTCACCTGCACCGTTTCATTTAGGGGAAGGCTTGTGGGGGGTGACGAGCATTCGCTTTATTCTCTTCCTGTCTGTCTGAACTGACCTTCAACACCGACGGGTTGGGGGGCAGGGCCGCGGGCGCCGTGTTCGTGTTTGAGGGAAGTCCCTGACGTGATCAGCCCACATCTGACTTCATCCCGGTGAAGGAACTCAGGGCGTCCTGCAGGGCTGGAGCGGAACATTCCAGAAGGGCTGTGGGAAACGCTTTCAGGAAGCTGTCGTCTGAGACTCAGCTCCTCGGGCGGCTCTGCCAGGCGCAGGTGGGTGTGCTCACGGGGAAAGCAGCCATCACGGAGCCTTCGCTTTGCTGAAAACCCAGTGCCGCCGGCGCCCCGTTCGCAGTCATCTCCCGGCGGGGGATCTGGGTCCCGGCGCTGCCCACACATCCAGCTTCAGCCCCGGCGGCAGGAAGCAGACACCGAGACACTTATTCTTGGAATTTGTAAGAACAGGCGTCAAAATGAAACCACTTTCCACGGTGATTTTTCAGTTTCTCAAAAGAATCCGATCGGTTAGTCGATGTTCTATGGTAGTTGTTTTAATTTGCCAAGGAACTCGGGGAGCCCTCCTGCTGGGCGGGAAGGTGCAGACCCCAGAGGACCCTCGCAGCCCCACAGACGGCCGGTTCTGCTCCCCAGCCCTTGGCTTGAACACCAGGCGGGGAGCGAGGACGGGCAGAGGCCCCGCCACCATCGCCCTGGTGGGCCCTTCAGGGGAGAGGGAGACACGGGGAGGAGCCCTGAGCCTGGGGGCATCCCCCGGCCAGGGCTGAGGAGTAATCGCGGACCCCTAGGCAGCCTGGAAGGCCCTGGGTTCCCCTCACTCACAGTGGGGCGCAAAGGTGGGGTCAGGGAACCCCTTTCTGGGCAGGGGGCTCCAGAGGGGGTGGGTCTTTGTGGGGGGACGTGTCTGCAGCTCCACCCAACTGGCCAGACAGGACCTGTCAAAGCTGCATTTAACTCGTCAGCACGGGGAACAGGGACGTGGGACGTGGCTCCCAGCTGCTGGCGCCACCTCCCTCCGCACAGACGGGGGACCTGCCCACCTACCCCTCCTTGGGACGGCACTCGGTCCGGCCCTGGCCAAGTGCACAGACATCCTGGGTGGGCAAAGCCTCCACCGTGGCATCGACATCTCATATCCTAGTTGGTTTTGTTTCGTATTTTTCTTATTTTGGTGAACAGACACGACATGACATTTGCCATCCTACCCATTTTTACGTGTAGAGTTCAGTGGCATTAAGCACACTCCTGTTGTGTGCAGCCATTGCCGCCATCCATCTCCAGGACTCGTTCATCTCGTAAATCTGAAACTCGGTCCCCCTTAAACACTCACTCCCCACCCCCGACCCCAGCCCCTGGCGCCCCCCCATCTACTTCCTGAATTTGAGGAGTCCAGGGCCCCACGTACGTGGGGGCACACAGCGTCTGTCCTTCTGTGTCTGGCTTAGTTCACTCAGCACAACGCCCTCAAGGTTCATCCGTGTCGTAGCAGGTGTCGGAATCTCCTTCCTGTCCAAGGTTGAGTAAATGCCACACTGTGTGGACGGACCACATTTGTTCGTCCACTCACCCGCCGACGGACACTTCCACGTTTTGGATCCTGCTTCTTGCTGGCCGCACATCCAGGGAGCCCAGCCTCCAGGCCACATGATTTCGGGAGAAGCCTCTGGACGTCCATCAGGGGTCCCCAGTCGCCATGGGTCAGAGGGGCAGACAGGCTGGACGCCAGGGCTGGGGTCACGCCGGCAGAGGGGCTCCTGGACGGCTCCCCTCGCGGCCACCTTGCCTCTGGGTGGCGAGCGGGGGAAGCTTTGGGGGTTGGCGGGCGGCTCAGGGCTGGCCCACAGCCACGCCGCATGAGGCTCACATTATCCCTCCTAAGTCGATGAAAAACACCGCCCCCGACTCCAGCTGTCAGCAATGCCCCCAGAACAAACCTGGCTGTCTCAGCTCCTGGGGCCCCGGGATCCCAAGGGAGCCGCCCCCCCACAGGGGCCAACACATGTTCCGGGGCTGGGGTCGGGGGCAGGGGTCCCGGAGCCCCTCTGGCTCTGAGCCTCGAGGCTGTGGCCGTGCAGCCGCCGTCAGGGTCGTGCCGGGTGGACAGCTGCTCTGTGGTTGTGAGTGGTGAACGCTGAACACTGTGTATCTGGAAATAGAGGTGACTGCACGGGGGCGCGTCAGAGGGAAGCAAGTCACCGAGGGTCACTTCTCGGGGTAGGAGGCTGACAGGAGACACCTGTCGGTGAGCGTTTCTTAGACATAAATTCCGGAAGAAGTAAAGTAAAAGGCACCTGCTTCCTGTGGGGGGACAGGGGCTGTGCAGCCACCACGTCGGACTTTCCACTGAGTCCCACCCCTCAGCCCCATCCCCTCACCAAGCCCCCAACGAGCGTGTCGCCAGGAGGAGCTGGTGCTTCAGTGTCCTCATGGCGTCATGCTGGGGCCAGGCTGACTGCTCCTTCCTCTCTCCTGGTGAGTGGTGGTGGGTGAAAGGGGAAACCACAGCCACCCTCAGGAAGCTTCCGGCCGGTGGCCCCTCGCAGGGTTGGTGAAGCGGAGACTCAAAGACGGTCCCCAGGCACGTGGCCCCCACCCCCATGCGGCGGCCTGGCCCCAGGCTCCGACCTTCCACTTCAGCCGCCCCTAGGGTCTCATCAGAGCATCATCTCCGACCGGCATGGGGACCCCAGGAACCGCCTGGCTCCTGAGCTTGGTCCCACACCAAGCGATGCCTCTCGACAGCCTTGTCCCAGGTGACGTCACTGCATCACCTCCCTCTGCAGGAGGACGCCGCAGAGAACAGCAGTTCACGCTGCGACGGGAGCTCCTGGGGAGGAAGGAGCCTCCTGGAGCCAGTGTGGGGATGGTGTGTGCTCCAGCGAGGGGAGCACCATGCTCTTCACAACCCTGTCCACTCACAGACACAAGGACTTGGTACCCAGCACATTTCCCTTTTTGACTCGGCTGCTGGGAAACCCAGGGCTATGTTGTTGATCAAACAACCTTCATTACTTAAAAATGATCTGCGTCTTCTTTGTATCTTGTGCATCTTCTTTCCTTGTATGTCTACTTCTCAGTGTACTTCTTAAGATACCTCAAAGCTCAGAGATGGGGAGGCCCACACCTGACTGCTCGCGGTCTGAGGTTACCCATGGAGCTAGGATGCCGCCCCGGCCTGCAGGCTCCCGCAGACCTGCGTTGACTCCCAGTTCCCAAGGGCCTCCTGTTTATGGTCCACCTGATGGACAGCAGGGGGGCAGGGCTTCTGACCGTCTGCGAGGCCACAGAGGCCTAAGGCGGTGCTGGGCCAGTCGCTCCCCCCAGAACTGGACGTGTGCGTGTGTACACGCGTGTGTGTGTATGATCAGGATTCCAGCTGCACCAGTGGGCGGGGGACGGGATGGAACGCCCCCTCGGGAGCACACGGCATCCCTCTTTCCAGGGGTTGGGGGTGGGGACTGATGAGGCTTGCATGGGAGGTGGGGTGTCGCGACCCTCAGAGTCCAGGGGTCTGGGTCATGGGTGAGAAGAGGGAAAGGCTCGAGTGGGCAGTGAGGGACCTGCCTGGGCCCCTCTGGAAGTGTGGGCCCCTCCTGGGCTTGGTCACCCACCCCAGGGCCCTACCTCACCGTTCAGAATTGGCCCTCGACACAGGGGTTTCATGATAACTGAAGCTGAAGTATCAGAAAGGCCTGCCGGTCACAAACCAGGGCTGATGACACGGCTCTGAGGCCATGTCCCCAGGGGCCACGGCCGGGGAGGCCCAGCCAGGCCAGGAGTGGCCACAGGGAGGCTGGAGACCCTATTCTGGAATAAGGGGCCCACGCACAGGCCTGGGGTCTGGGGCTCACGGTGGGCATTGTAACTACAACAAGCCAGCTCACATCCCATGGCTTCACGGGGGTTTGGGCACCGTGACAGCCCAACAACGCAGCTTACGAATCCGCACCTGGAGCAGATCTTGAAGCCACCCCATGCAGCTGGCACGTGGTCTGCTGTGTGGGGCGGCCTAGGCCCCATGCCGGGTTCTCACGCTGGAGGAGAGGCGTGGACACTTCTCCCCCTGCATCTCTGGGGTGCTCAGCGCCCTGACTTCCAGAGGCTCGCCGCCTGCGCACCCATGTTTATGCAGAGAGCAGGCGTCTCCCCAGCTGGGATGGCCGTGGGAGGGCGGCCAGTGCAGTCACCGCCGACACTGGGAAGTGACGGGCCTGCAGAGCGAGTGGCTGGTCAGCGCTGGCGTCCAGGAGCGCCATGGGAGGAGCACGCCTGGACGCCGTCTGGGGAGGTCTCGGCCACGGCCCAAGGCTTGCTCTCAGAAGCTCTTCACAATCTACAGGCAAAGGAGCACAAGTCACACCGGACAAGAGCCACGGCCGACACGGGCAGGTCTTTATTGAAAACACAGCCAGGTCTTCCCTGGAAGTGGGCAGCGAGGCCGTGGCACAGCCCCAGGAGGGAGGCAAGAGATGGACAAGCCAAGGCCTGGGCCCCTCAGCAAATACAGGCCCAAACCTGGGGACCCCCACACCCCAACGCTGCAGACCAGGCTGGTGCGAAGGGCGAGCACAGGATCTTTGGTAGAAAAATAGGCATTTCCATCAGTAAGCAACTTCCTTGGCGGCTGGAGGGCAGTGGGAAGGCAAGGAGTGGCGGCTCTAGGTTATTCCAGAGTGACCGCGTTCTGCTGTAAAGGGGTTAAAACTCGTCATCTGTGAACAGTCTCTGGCCAAGGAGGGTCAGGAGAGAGAGGCGGTCCTTCTGAGGGTCGGGTGCCAGGAGAAGAGGGACCTACCGCCGACCAGCCGGCGACCCTGCCTGCCCCATGCCGGGCCCCCACCTGGGTGAGGGGTCAGCTGCATCCTGCAAAGGCTGGACCCCCCGCGCTGCGGCAGTGGCCTCACCCGCCGGCCGCCCCTAGGAGAGCAGCTGGAGCACCTGCCGGAGGCGCTGGGTCTTCTCCAGCAGGAGGGGGTCCGGGCTGGCGGCGCCCGCCTCGTCCAGCTCCTGCATCAGAGCTTCAGCTTTCTGCACAGTCAGCTCGCGGGCCCGGCCCCTGAGCCCCTCCAGGTAGGCCAGCAGGGTGGAGAAGTGCTTGTCGGGAACCTGGACGGGAAGAGGACAAGTACTGTCAGGGGCAGGTAGGGGTGGCAGTGGTGCAGGGACACGAGCAGTGGAGACACGAGGTGCTCAGAGCGTGGGCTCCTGGTCCTGTGGCTGCGCCTTGGGTCTCACCCTTGTGCCTCAAGGGCACCGTCTGGCCCAAGTGTCCACACACCAGGGCCTGAGGAGCTCAGGTGGCTGGGCAGCAGAGGACACCCCATCGGCAAAGGGCCCTGGGCCACACCTGCTCCCCCTCGGTCCCCTTGCTCCAGGACGACAGCACTGGGGGGACGGGGAGGGAGGGCTGGCCTGGGGCCATCCTCAGCTGGCCCTGGGCCACCTCCTCACAGATCAGCTCTGGCTTGCACCAAGGTGGCCGGCAGCCATTAGTTTTCACACCCTCCTGAAATGCCACTGACTCGACAGTAAATAGATCTATTTTCAGAGATCAATCTGCCAGGACAGAGAGGACGGAGGAAAAGGAAACAGTCACGACGTTGGGGGCTGGGGATGAACGATGACCGACTTGGAAGATCTGGGGCAGAAGACGCTTCAGCTGAGCAAAGCAACTGGGCAGTGGGTTGCCCCCCCTGCTCGCCCACAGGCAGCAGAAGTGGCTGTGCGGTCACTCCTAGGAGAGCGAAGATGAGGCTGAAGACAGGAGCGGCTGGAAGTCCACTTAAGAAGCAGTTAGCGGCCCGCACGTCTCGACTTCAAACCCACGACAGAGCCGCAGTGATGGAGACCGTGGTCCCGGCACCGAGACGACGGATCCGTGCACAGAACCGAGAGTCCAGGAAGAAAGGCCGACACCCGTGGTCAGCCAATTTCCAACACAACCTTCTCTCCATCTGCGACGCCAGGACAACCAGATGCCACGGGCAAGAGCCTGAAGCCGGACCCTGCCTCACACCGTGCACAAAAGTCAACCCAAAACGGATCGCAGACCTGCAAGTAAGAGCTAAAACCGCACAACTCTTGGAGGAAACACAGGAGGAAATCCGTGAGACCTCGGCTCAGGCAATGATTTCTTAGCTATGACACCAAAAACACAGGCAACCCAAGAAAAACTAGGTACATCAGCCTTCATCAAAATTGACACCTGCCCCAGGACACTCCCGTGCCCGTGAGGGCTGTGGTCTCAGCCAGGGGGCAAAGGGCCACCCGGCTGGAGCAGGGGCCCAGAGGTGCCTGCAGCCCCTCCTCAGGGAGCGGGTCTTGCTGCGTCCAGGGAAGTGGGAAGCGGCCTGGCACCTGGTCAGCCCAGTTGTCACCCCAACACGTTGGCCAGGAGCACCTCACCCCTGGGAGGGGAGGGGCAGCTCCCGGAGCCCAGGCCCAGGCAGGGTGGGTGACGAGAGCTCTGCACACAGCTCCCCGCTGGCTCCCCGCAGGTGACGCCTGCTCCAGAGCGTTCTTGGGATGGCCTGTCCCCTGGCCCTGGGCTCTGGGGACAGATGGCTGCCAACCTGCTGGGGGAGCCCTGAGCTTCCTCGAGTGGGGAGTCGACTTGGGGCTATGCAAGACAGCGGGCTTGTGGCAAGGATGCAGCGCGTTGTCACACACAGCGCGGGGCTCCGGAGCGGGCCGCACTGCCGGCTGATGATTCCTGCAGTGCTGCTGGCACATCCTGGCCCAGCCTGTGCGCCGGCTCACAAGGCCGTTCCCCCTGCTGCACCTGTAGCCTGACTCGAGAGCTCGGCTCACAGGTGCCTGCTTCCTGGAGGTCCCTCCCCATCACATGCACGCAGGGCACCCGACCTCAACCTGTTGGCCCCGGGAGCTGTCACAACCGTAACGAAAACCACACTTGTCGAAACAGATGATGAGGGCGATGGATTACAACCCTGGGGGGACACGGGTCTGTGCTGACGGGACTAACTCCACCGCGCATGGGAGGCGGCAGTGGTCAGCACAGTGACAACTGACCCAGGCAGCACCCACCGACAGAGGTGAGGATCGGTGGGCAAAAGTCTGAGGAGAAACGGGGTTTCCGTCATCTCAGAGCAGCTTCCCGCAGACACGCACCAGCCGCTAAAGGCAACAGTAACTCTACAGAGAAAAACCAGGCCGACCCGAGCTGGATCACGTGAGCACCGTCAGCACAGACCTTCACACACCTGCTACCAGGACGTGCTGGGGGCACCAACGGGCCCCACCCGAATCTGGACGGGGACAGATGAGCCCAAGCTGTCCACATCTGCAAGATAACTGGCCTCGCCAAGCACGTCAAGGTCATGAAGAGCAGGTGAGACAAGGAAAGTTCCAGACTGCAGGAGACCACAGGAACAGACAAGCAAATGGGTGGGTTCTAGACTGGGTGACCCGCACGAGGATGTCGCTGAGAAGTGGGAGGGATGGTGGTCACGTGACAAGGAGCCCCCCACTCTGAGTGGCTTGTGGTTGCACGGGGGGATGTCCTGACCTGTAGGGAACGCACACTGGAGCGTTCTGGAAATGGTGGCATCTCCTAACCTCAGCCCCCACCCCACCCCAACCCAGGATTAAGAGGGTGCCCCCGGGTGAGACGGGGCAGGCCAACAGCCCAGGCCGC